>NC_142378.1:10827500-11172500 GCF_059441005.1 Hippichthys cyanospilos | reverse complement strand
CCTGATGGTTGCAATTTCTCGGTTGCATTCCCCAAAAGAGGATTTTGTTATCTGAATCGTCTTATAGCTTTGTCCTGCTTGTGCGTCAGTTATTTTCAGTGTCCGTGTTCTAGACAAATGCTTATAAGAACCCGTGGTGCTGATTGTTGTGGCAAGGTCATATGAGTGTGAACGTTTAAAAACTAGTCATTCAATCCCCAATTCCTCTGTATCTTGTGATGATGGCAATCTAAGCCAAGAAACTCTGGTTTCTCTCTCTGTCCTATTAGTGACCCAAGCGACAGGAATCTAGATAAAAGTACTACATTCAATTGCAGATACAGTACATGAAACATCCAAATACACGTAAATAAATTACTCCTGTCAGTCTTTGTAAGCTAGCTAAGTGCTCATACATGCTGCTTTTTAAATAGCCCCAAATTATTTTCTGCTATTTTCAGCCATCCAGCAACTGGGTTGATTGATCTATGCTCACAATGTCCAGCTGCGCTTGTAAACTGCACCTTGAAAAAGATTTTTTGTCCAACATTATCCTCCCTCATATATCAATCTTTGTGGTGCAAATTTAGCACAACCATCCGGAGAGATAAACATAACAGACTATTAAGATGAAAAATTAGAGAATAGAAAATAGACATGAATTTAAACCTGACTGGATAAATTACAATTTAAACCCTTTTACATGGGAATACATAGAATGTGAATTCGACAAAAAATATACGTTGTACTAATGCAGAAGTTGGGCAGCCAAAATGCATACTATGATATGATGAATGTTTTGTCAATGAATGCAAACATCTCAACTATGTTGTGAGTTGTAGTGCCGACACACCATTGCATCAGCCTATTATGTAACCAGAACTGCAACCAGACTGTACAGTTGCTGCTGAAATGGCACGTTATACAATTTTGCAACATTCCCTCCTCTAAATTGTAATACTTCCAACTGTTACATGTCAGCAGCTACACCATGTTCAGAGAAATTCTATGTTAAGGAAAAAGGAACTGAAATGAAAATAAGACAGAAGGAAGACATGGTTGACAGGCAGAGAAAAAAATAGCCTGGCCCGGGTCTTCATAGGACCCCACTCTTCAGCTGTCACTTTGTGGGCTTCCAAAGAGTAACACAATGGACTGGACAGATGGTCCCAAACACACCGCAGCGAGCTTGACTCTATTAAAAGCTGTTTGCTTCATGCCAGACGCCAACAAGATCTATTTGTCTCTCAATTGGATGTACATGTTTGACTACTCGCTTTTGATGTTGCAAGAAACCCTCTGGCGTGTTTTGGCCACAAAATGGCCATTACAAGTGTGACTGTGATGTCTGTGTTTATTTTGACCATAATTAGGAGACAATCAAAAGCGTCAAATTGAGGTGTTAAGCCAACAAAACTGAGGCTGATTTCCACTGAGTGGCAGCCAGCCAACACTGCAGTACATGATGAACTTATGGCTCATAACTAATAGCCAGACAACCATACAACACCCCCCACCTCCACCCTACGCGGTACGTTACTCCATACATCTCTGCTATTCTCTTCCACCGCGTTACTTTCGAAAGAGCAGCTCTGTCACCTCATTGATAAACTTCTCCGACATTCTGACCTTTCTTCCTCTGGCTCGTCCCTCGCCCTGCTGCCCTCTCACATGTAGATGAGACTGAGACCATTGAAGATATTTTGCAGTATTTTGGTTCTGGGCAGGAATGTCACGGTGAAATTAGTTTTGGTAGTAGTTGATGGCACTCGACCCATCTTCAGATCAACTGTCGGCTGAGTAGATTAATCCCGACACAGAGAGCCTGTTCGGGAGCAGGCGGCACAGGCAGTTGAGACAAATTGGCGGATGGTTCGATGACGGTGATATACCTGCACAGCTGCAGTGACCATAAATCTGATGACACCATTTCAAATCGGTGATATTACCAAATATACTGATCCCTTCAAGTTAAATAGTCACTTCCTAAAAGTAATACATCTTCCTTATACTCTTTCTTTTCAATGTTGCTATATAACATACTGCTATATTCCACATAATCACAATAATTGCATCTTCTTAGCCGCTTATTCTCACTAGGGTCGCGGGATTGCTGGTGCCTAGCCCAGCTGTCTTTTGGCAGCAGGCGGGGCACACCCTATATTGGTTGCCAGCCAATCACAGGTCACACAGATACTTATGACCATTCACACTCGCAAACACACCCAAGGGCAATTTGGAGTTTCCAATAAACCTACAATGCATGTTTTTGAGAGTGTGGAAGGAAGACTGAGTACCCAAAGAAAACACACACAGGCACGGGCATAAGAACTAAACTCCACACAGGAAGGCCAGAGCTGGAATCGAATCCACGACCTCTGCATTGTGGCGGCAGACGTGTTAACAGCCTTTTGCAGAAAAGCCACACTCAAAATACTTCAATTTTCTAAAAAAAACAAAAAATCAATAAGTCCACCATATAATCAGATATGGCTTATGTATATTGTTGTATTGTTTTATTTTAAACACATGAGGCACCGTATATGCTCATTCACCAACGACACTCATTATTTCGCCATCTGTACCACATGTGCGCTGAGTCTGAAACATGCTTGATATTTTTGGCGTTCAGGTGCCAGCTACACTAGTCGAGCAGGAGCCAACCGCGCACCACTGTTATCAACGCATGTGTGCTTCTAACACCAAATTACCGTAATTCCCCAAATATAGTATGCACTTGTGTATAGGACACATTCTTCATTTTAGGGTCAAATTCTGGCACAGAGAGACCTATGACTATAGAAAATATGTTACTGTCTATATGACACATCTGTAACAGTTTGACGATAATGTAAAAAGTATAGCAAAAGAGAATAAATCTCATCTTTGTAAATTCTTCACATTTTTGTGTTCAAGTTAAGTGTTAAGTGTTTTTCCCACTATGCCAGTGTAATTTTCAATGCGCTTGAAGCAGTTGTTTTTGTTTTTCATCCAACATTTTGTTTTACCATAAATACTCGAAGTTACACACCATCTGTGTTCCGCCAAGTTTATGGTAGTGTGTATATGCCAAAAGACCACAATAGCTGGAGACATCATCACCTTTACATGATCCTCTCCGTTTTAATAATATCCCTGTGTGTGAACAGGGATGGACTCAAATGTTGGTTCTGTCTGCTCTCTTCTTTTATTGAAAATAATGCCGTAACAACCTCAGCTAACATGAGCTGCTGTTAGCTGCAACAGGCACTGACATATGCCCTCTAGCCCTTCCCATTACGGTAATTATTGTAAGTAAATCTACGGCAGACATAAAAATGTGTATCTGTCCGTACGCTGCATGATGATGGCGCTGTGAGAGATGACTTTTTACTGATCTCAGTTTGAAGGTCGGCATCTTGAATAATCCCTAACACGTAATCGTTGCAACTCCCATTCCACATGCAGTGCCTCCTCATTGAGATACTGATGACTCAGGAAAAAAAAAAAATAGTATTACTTGTTGACAGATAACTACATATTAGGAAATAAATGTTTTGTTTTTTTAATTAATGTGTAGTAATGCACCTCATAACCTGCTGCACATCATAACCTGGTCTACGTATGTGGAAATTTTCAAAATTAGAAATGTTCAATGTGATGGTACTTTATAACCCTGTGCAGCTCATGCTCTATGAAATACGGCACATAAAAATACAAGATTACATAGGTAAATGTGTATTTCAAATCCTCGCCACATAATTTCTGAAGATTACAAAAAATGGGCATTTATTGTTCAGGTAAAAGATCATGGCCAGCCTCCCTTCCTAGTTTTGCTAGTACTGTTATGTAAATAAGGACCTTGAGTTTTGTACATAAAAACTCAAAATATGCATTAATATAATGTTATTATTTCATAGACAGTGCATTTTTGGGGGGTTTTACTTGTTCTAATGAACTCCTTCCTCGAGCCCTCAATAATCTTCGCTTCAGCTTCTATTTCTTTTCATGATCAATAAATTTAAGGTTCAATGGACCTGGACAGATAGCAATAGGGTAACATGGAAGCTTGTGGATTAATCCTAAACTTGGTTTTTTTTTTTTTTGCTAGTAAATTAGTAATCAGTAGCAGTTCAATGATTTTGGATTGTACTGAATTTTTTGTTTGTGTCATATTTGATGATTGGACTTGATGTTGACGTGTCATAATAGAAAATTAGCCTAACAGATTTAACAGTGTGCATGTCTTTCTTTGTCTCCAGCTCAGCTGTCCATTCTTTCTGTTCCAAGGGAGTCCAATTCCTCTATCCAAAGTTCCACAGGCATTCATCTGCATAGAAAGGTAACAGGCATCCCTTCACGCATGTACACTTACTGTAGTCACTTACAATTTGACTCCTATCTGCTGTGTTGCCTGAATTTTGCCTGAATTACGTATTGATCCATGCCTAATACTGTGTGTACTTATGCAAGGTAGGACTAAAGCAGATACACATCCAAATGATAATACATGTTGTGTATATTTTTTTTATTATTATTATATATGATTAAAACTCAGTTTGACTTAAAAAAATGACTACATTTGTAGGAGTTGATAAGATTCAAATCGTCTGACCATAAGAAACTGTATAATATTCAACCAATTCACTGCACTATTGCTTTCTGTCTGCCATATGTGCACCAAACACAAGCTCATTTCCATGGCATTTGTCCCCCTAGTGACTATTGTAAGTACTACATCACTCCGGCACTATTTTACCACTACTGTGCAATAAATGCAGTACTTCTGTTTTTTTTTTTTTTCTTCAGAAAAACTTTGAGAAAAATAATTCGCTTTATTAATTCAGACAAGACAGTGAAAGAAAACAGTTTGGTAGTTTTTTATTCAGTATTCCTCAAATTATAATACTACCAGTAATAATAAACTTATCCATCTATAATGTTAAATGTTTTGCAGACATTAAAAAATACAGTATCAATGTGCACTCTTACTCTAAATGAGGATAATCTAAAAAATGTTGAAATATTGGCAAGTTGTCATGACATTTCTCAAACTCAGTTCAACATCTGTCACCATCAAAGTTTCCTTTATCTGCGTCATGCCGAACAATCGCTACGTGATGATGTCAGACTGTCGAACCTCCACAGAGATTGAAGCTGACTTGACTCTCCATCCAACTGTGTTGTTTCTTCTTAGATGTTGGGTGGTCCTTGTCTCTCGCATTCTCTTCCACTCTATTTCCTTTTCACTCATTGTCAAGTTCACAGCGTCTGTTTCTCTTTGAGCTTCACGGCATCCAGCCACGGCCTGAAACTCAATACTTGAGTATACACAATTAAGTTCACACCAGGGGTTATTGGATGGAAGTGTGGTCCCATTCTGCAAAATGTGTGATTCAGACCGAGGATGGGAGATCAGGAGCGTTGGCAGGTTATTTGGTCAAGGTTAAATAAATATTGGTGACCGATGCTATAGTCTGCTTTGCATGGATTTGAACTTTGAGGGCTTTGCCTTGCAGTTAAAGACAGTATGTAATTTTTGATCACACTGTGATCCATTCTGGAAATACCGTACTTGTTTTAGAAGACAAAATGCATCAGTTTCAATACTTCTTTCTTAGGGTTTTAATTTATCTTCAAGTTACGTGTTGATTTGCTTCCAAAGTGCCAAAATTTTACGGAAAAAAACTCATACTCAAATTGGAGATGTTGTTACACGGCATATACAATTTGTTATTGATTTAACAACATTACAATTAGTAAAACAATGGACAGAGTTTTGCAATGAAACAAAACAATAGTTCTGTTTTGTCTCACCCCAGTTGACCTTTGTAGCCTGTTGAGTGTTTCAGTGTTTTCCCCTCTTGTTCACACGCTATTGGGAGACCCGTGACAGGCCAGCTGGATCCCCCACTTTAAGACACCCCAAATACACACATACGCACACACTAATGGCCAGTGAGTCATTCAGTTATTTGATGGGCGGCACATGAATGTGTATATGTGTCAGGAGTGTTTTGGGGGTTTCCTGTTTTGGCCCGTGTGCCTCATGTGCTTCCTGGCAGGGGGCTGCTGGTGTCATGTCATCTTTGGGCCTGGCGACATATATGCAATTTTCCCAAGGGGTTAACTGATATGCCAGACATAATAGGACATGATACAATAAGGTGTTTATCTCACCGCTTTTAAACATTTGACATTGTGGCACCTAATCAAAACATTCTATGCCTATATGCAACTTTGTTTTTCTTCTTAGAAAAAATACCCCACTTAGGATTTATATACTTATGTCAAATGCCAGGTTTTTATTGTCCCCCTATGTTTTGATGAAAATACCTATCACATCACACATAAGTCGCAGTAACTTTGGAAGAAAAAAAAACATCTGTGAGCAAATGACATTATTAAACATTTGAAAATTAGTGCAATAAACACCAACAACATTTGTTAAATAAACACATGCATTGCTTCTTTCAATTTATGCATCAAAATAACATCAATGGGGAAATCAACTCCCAAAATTTCTTTACAAAAATATGTTCTATGCAGCCCCACTCGTCTAAACATAGCATTCTGATTCATGTTGTGTTTGTGGAATGTAAATCTACTCTAGTTGTATTTCTTTTATCCATCTTTGGTGGCGGCCATCTTACCTCTTGCAGTCGACTCCAAATAACATCACAGATGTGCGGAGCTCTTGGCTCAACTTTCAAACGTCACATGACCTAACAGAAATTGGTTGATTGGTTGTTACTTCAACCCTGAGCAACTGTGATGTCATTTCCAGGCGATAGCCAGTGACAAAAGGTCTGCCACGTGAGAAAAAACGATGAATTTTGTTGCTTAATTAGTATTCAGCAAATGCAATATTAAACAGCTTGTCATGTTCAGATTAGGTGGCGTCAGATCTTAGAACACATTGTTGTGAAGAAAACATTTTGGTAACTTTAACGCACGAAAATATTTTCTTGAATATAAATACCCTAAAAATGTTTATATCTTACATAAACTCACCTGCACACACATACTGTACACACTCATGGTGGGAGAAGCAGTGGTCACGTTCCATTAATCCGAAGCAAGCAGTGGGGATTGATCAATTAGTCCTGCTTAAAGGTGTGGCTCAGGCTGATCAATAGCGCTGATCACCAAGCAAAGGTTTTTCATTAAGACTAGCTGTGCTGCATGAGCGGACTCTATTAGCATAGATCACACACGCTGTGAGGAATGCCAAGGTTTGGCCAAGAGAGCTTTCTGTGCGACTGAATGAATGACAAAGAATTATACAGTAAATTTAATTTAGTTGGAATCATAAAATTGATGACAAGTAATCGATAGATGGATTCGCACTCTTCATTTTATCAAGACAATTTTATGCTTCTGATTTTGTGGAAACCATTTTCTCATGAGAGAATAGGGAGAGCCTTAACATCTACTTTTTCAGTGGACCCCCACATACAAGTGGTTTGAGCAGCTGCCGATTTGAATTTTTTTCCTCTATATTTAAAAAAAAAATGTTTTTTTTTTTTTTTTTTTAATTGGGCGTCTTTTTAATATAATGAAATAAATTATATTCACATTTTCATCATTTTCTGACTGGCCCGGTCCTTCTCTGTAAATAAAGGTCGTGCCCACTGCGTTTTGAAATACTTAGGGCACACTAAACAAAAACAACAACAAAAAATCTGTATATCATACAACAAGGAACCATACGTTAATGGAAACAGCAGACCCACTTTGAACATATTGCGCTTTACACAGTTAGGACTTGTCATTTTATTGATTTTATTGTTGGAGTTTAATTTACATTTTTGCTTAGAAGAGTGGTTCTCAAAGTGGGGTCCATAGACACCCGGGGGTCTGTGAAATAATTCAGGTTATTAATAAAAACTATATATTTTCGTTAATGTCATTTTATATTAAATTGTGAAAGTATTTATGACTTTTCAATAAAGCAATCATTTCAACCATTTTAATATATTTTTAAAAATGTAATAATTTTCAAATTTGTCAAAATGTGTTTAGTGTCTACAATTATTTGCTAATGAGGCGATGCAGCCAGCAAAGCTAAAGCAGCATTTTATTTTGTAATGCTGTTTTTTTAAATTGACAGCAACCAGTTTGGGGGAAATTGACCTGGTTTGGTATAAGCTGGCATACAATTTACAATTTTTATTTTCCAAAATTCAGGATAGCTGAAAAGTAACAAATATACTTGTCAAATTGAATCTGTTACTGCCTGGTTGTTACGTAACCATTCTGATCTGCATCCAAATAGCCTTTACTTTTCTATTGTGGTTTTCCCTTTTGTTTTTAGTTACCTGAAAAACAGCGGATGTTGCTCCATAATGATATTTCAGCTCCACGAGTCCAACGGAACCCACGGGATCAGCCACGGCTTAAATCACAAAAACTGCCACTGACAAACTCACCTTTCTCACCCTCTCCTAACCCCCAATGGGGCTGAGGGCCATTGTTTCACTTAAACAATCCACAATGAATTAAAAAAATGGTTGTGCTTTGTTTAGTGAAGCTGATGCATACTGCTGTCACGGAACCTGTCGTTAATGTGCCATCACTGCATTTCACATCCTCGGCAGACACGGGCAGAGCTTCCTCCATCTGTGTGTGTGTGTGAACGTGTGTCTTTTTATGTGTGCGTGAGCGCGGTGTTGCGTGATAGTGAGAGAAGCACGCGTTGCTGTAGAAGCGATGCGTCGAATGAATAACAGAAGGGGTTGATAGGCAGGTCATGTGTGTGTGATTGTGTTTGTGTGGGTGTGTGCCCAATTGTGTTTTTGCACTTAGGAAGGGAGTTGGTCACGGGGATATTGAAGCAGACGGGAAGAGATCATCCTGCTTTTGCCATGGCTTAATGTTGATGCCGCTTATCAATCGTGAATGTGCAGGCAATTGCTCTGTAGGGATCCCACTACTACATGTTCAACTTAGGTTTGGATGCCGAGGATACAGTCATTAACTTCAAATGTTCATAGACAAAGCAAAAAATGACAAATGTTAAAAAATGCAAGTACCAGAACGTGCTCGATGGCCGCCTCATAGGAATGTACGGGAGAAGAATGATACATCCGCGCGCGAAGCTGGGTGGGAGCGGGTGGTATGGATGGGTAGATGACACCCACATCCACCTCCACTGGGGAGAGGAAGTCCCTATCAGAGCACAACAGGAAAGAGACAGAGAGAAAACAAGTGTCATTTTGGACATTAAATCACTTCCTTTTTGGCCTCTACTTCCCCTTCCATTTTCAACCGCTTCATCCTCCCAGCAGCCTTTGAGAAGGCAGGGCGATTGATTAAGCATCTTGATCTCTGCGCAGCGCTGTGCATCTTCCATTTGTTTTTTATCGATCTCGTGGCACAGGGGTGCCCACCCTTTTTTGACCCGTGAGCTACCTTTCAAGCAGCCAACTTCCAGAGATCGACCAGTTCATTGTCAACATCTCAAGCCCGCACACCTTTTCCAGCCTACATTCTACATCCTCACAACATTTCTTTTTCTCATAAAACACCCTGACATCACCTTGCTCTTTATGTTGCTGTTTCTAAGCTGAATTGTATCAGAACTGAGGGAATAATTTACGACTCTTCTCTATCTTCCTCAGTATATTATTACAATCAAATTGGTGAATTAAGATTCAAGGTTAACAAATGGGATTAGTCAAAACCTTGGTTGATTTATTAATAGCTTAAAATGTATTCTCCAAGACTTTTCTTCACGTAGTTTATATTAGTGTGGATGTGAATAAAGATTCCAAAAGTGTAAATAATGATATGCCTCAACGCCAAACACCGCCACGCTATTCTCATTGCTGATGCTTGTCGGCCAGCATCTGGTGCTTTGTTTGTCTTCAAAGAGCAGAAGCAGGAGAAAAAAGAAAGGTTTATGGTCGCAGCAGTCTTTTTGATGGCCACAGGAAACATCAACTGCTTCCATTCAGAACACAAACATAACATCTTGCATGTTACGTTTTCAAACTTTGAGTAATACCAAATGGGCTGCTGCAGAAATTAGAAGTTTTATATTAATCTCACGTGACAGTTGCCCAATTCTATTTCCAGCAAAAGAAAATAGATAGAATAAAAGATATGACTTCCTTCCTGTAGGCGACTTCCTGTTTACGTCTGAATCCAGGTCAGGAGGGCCAGACAGTGGTCCCTGCCTCATTCACCATCTTTATCCCATAAAGGTGAATCCATTTTGGGATACCACCACACCAACCTTTGCTGTTAGTCGCACTAACACACGATTTGGTCGGATCCTTTTTGAGAAGGAACTGCGGGTTGACCAGATTTGTTGATGCAAAGTTGTAGTAGCGTTGTAAAATTCCTTTTTTCATTGTTTTTTTAATAAATATTTTTAGTTCTGCAAGTTTTAAATGCACCCAATATTTGTGAAAGATTCCTAGATTTGATGATAGTTCACTTGTAGTCTTGCTAGCGGGTGCCTCAAACACACATTTACTTTTGTCTTGGCATAGTATGATATACTTACATTTTTTATAGCTACTTATTGTCACTAGGGTCGCTGGCTTGCTGGTGTCTATCCCAGCTTTCTTTGGGCTATAGGTGGGGGAAACCCTGGACTGGTTGACAGTCAATCGCAAGGCACACATTGATGAGCAAAATTTTATGCACCCAATCACACCTTTAGATTGTCCAATACACCTACCGTGCATGTTCTTGAAATGTGGGAGGTTTTTAGTGACCAAATCTCAATGATTTTTTTTTTTCTTCTGACTCATCATTAGGAGGAAAGAAGCAGCTGCTCCTGTGAATAAAATGGTAAAAGAAATTGGCCATCACCCAGTGGCCATGCTCCAGCATTACACAACCCGTGTTATCTTTTCCTCATGTCCGTTATGCAATATCAGCATAGAAACTCAAATGCAGTTGTTAAAATAATGGTGCTTTATTTATAAAAAATATGAACGTGATGACAACATTCTTCCCTAGCCCGGATCCGCTTCAATCTCAAAACTTAATCAAAATCTCCCTTTGCACTGTCAAGCTGGGGTGGGTTGGTCCTTGGGAAATTCAGGATTTTCTCGAACGGCTAGTCCATTCCATGGTAAAATGGTCGTGCACGAGCGCACAGAAGCGCAGAAGTTACTCCTCTGCACTTAACCGGGCAGGACAATACTGTGCTGCATGACTGCCATCAAGAATTATCGTCCACACCGATCCTCCATCCCTGTTGACGACCATTTTTAAATGCACGTCCGCTTGCTAAATAAGTAACATGCCCACCACCTTAAATTCACAGCATACATTTTTGATCCAGTACATCCTTGACGTTCAGCAAATTCCAATGACAACATTTTGATATGTCTTGTTCACAGAGGGGCAGGAAGACAGTCAAAGGTCAAGCTTCCCTTGTAGTTACATAAGTTGAGATTTGATTTATTTGGGTTATTATTTGGATCACATTAACTCAATTCAAATCATTTCTTTTTGCACCCAACATTTGCAGCTTACTCCAAGATGCCATGAACTTTTGTATAACCTCGTGATTGACCCAAACAGATGCCGATTGGATGTAGCCAGTTTATATTCCCTGTACCAAGCTCATATTTTTCATAGCCATGCTGAAGTCTGTGATGTTACAATGTTTATAGCTGACTTTGGAAATAAGCCTTTCTTCTGTAGGGTTCTCAATAGCTTACAGAAAGTGATGTTGTCCCATGGGAAGTGTGGCAGACTAAATAATCACTAAGTTTGGGCGCAGCTGTTGCCATGTGAAGGCAAGCGTTTGGTCTTGGTGCTCAGAAAGACAGCAGGAATAAAAGTAGCCGAGGAAGAAAGGAAGGAAGAAAGCTCCATTCAAGCATTTTTTTTTTTATGTCACACCACAAGATATACTCTTTGTGTGCAACAACATACTTTTGCTGATTACTTAAATCTATCTGTGGACATATGCACACACTCCCAGACACGCACATGGACGCACACACTCACACACTGCAGGAAAATTGACTCAAAATTGAAGATGAATCTTTTGTTCATGTCATGTCTTCGGAATGCAGTACAAAACTTTCTATTATGAGCGTTGGTGAAAAACCAGTTGTGGAATGTTAATTAATGTAGAGATACAAAATGAAAATGTTTACTGTAAGGAAAAACGCCAACAAAGAATAAAGGAGCAGATTCAAGAGGTTAATCTTTATCTGCTAATGTACGATATTTTCGCTTGTCTGTTTATCCGTGTTGTAGTTGTTGCAGTCATCAGCAATCCATTGAGAGTTCGTGACTGATTTGTGTCACAAAAAAAGAAGCCTATACCCTGCCTATATTCTTATTTTATTTACTGACTCACTGCTGCTGACGGAAGTTGGGTATGTACATCCGTAAAGATAAAGGGAGTGATTTTTAGGGTGCAGTATTTAATGTTTGGTCTGAATTTAGCAATACTCTCACTCTGTTCTTAAAACAATCAGCACTAACATCAATAATAAAAATAACAAGAAATGTTTGAAATGAATTTAAAAAAATGCTTGTGACATTTACTTTAGCCCGGGATACCCGCTTATTAGTGTGCACATCAGAAAATATTTGTCAGTTGTAAAACATGCCAAAAATGTGGTGGGAAGGTCAATTTCAAATTAGGCCTTAGTTTACCAAATAAAATATAGGCACAAATGCCTTGCTATGCCTTTCATTTAAAGTTTTTGCTAGCAGTGTGTTGCAGCGTCACAGCTTGACTTGCTTTTCTACTGCAACCATTGCTCCCACCTCCCGATATAAACAACACAATGTTGTTCTGAAATCACATTCAAACATCTTTATTATGCTGACTTTGACATTGACTTATGGCACCTGTTGCTAGTGTTTAACAGTGGTTCAGGCACCATTATCGCTTCAACTAGCATAAATCAATCTCTAGTCTTCTGTGATCATAATTATTTTTCGACACACACACACACACACACACACACAAAATTGAATACAGTATTTGAAATTTTATTTGAGTGTTCTCTGGCATATATTCATATCGAAAATATTTGGTTGCTGATTTTCATGTCCAAATATTTGGGTTAGAAAAGGGGTAAGATGGTCATTCTTCGTTATCCTAAAAAACAAAATGCTGTTTGTGTGAGGAAAATTGTTTGTGTTTTTTTGTTTGTGTTTTTTAATACTCAGCTATTGTTGTACAGACTTGAAAGGGGTATTGACAGCATGTAAACATAGGCAAATAAATGTAGGAAAATAGAGACCCAATAGGACTAAACCCTTTTTTACATTTTGATTCATAATGTTTTTAATCAGAAATAGCGAAAAAAAATATCAGTAATATATAGCTATACATATCCTGCTCAACCCCCTCAAACAAACTTGATAAAAGAATGTCAAAGATTAGAATTTCTTTTTCAAGTAAAAAGAGAATTTTGATAATAGTACGCCTAACCAATGAGAATTTTGATAATAGTAAGCCTAACCAATCGTATGTCAAACGTCAGACCCATAAATATATGTACCTGTCAGATCTTGCCAGGCACAATTATAAACTGATCTTGTTCAAATCAAACTCCCAAGGATTAATGTTCTATGCCATTGCAAAAGAAACAAACGAAAAATAACATCGTAAATTAAAGTATTTTGGTTCAAAAGTCAAACCGGTTCATGTTTTATTCTATTGTCAGTGCTCTACTGATTGCAACCTTGAACCAATTTTCCAATCACACCGACTACACACCGTCGTCGACAGTATTTTTCTCATTTATTTTCCGCTGTAAGTCACATCATTGCTCGAGACATACGAGTGCACTGCGTTCATTAAAACGCCATAAGTAAAACCGATTTGCAGCATTGTTAGTATGACTTCCATCCTGCTGTTACTTTATGTGTTCACGCATCGTGTACCTCTGCCTGTGACGGTCATCCTTTCACTCATACATACAGCTACAGACTGTAGCTGTTAAATAAATGTTACGTGAGGAAGTGCTAAGGGCCATGTGTGTGATGGCTGATGGTCCCGCTCTATGTTGATTACTCCACTCTCCAGCAGTAGGTCACACAGATCAAGGCTGCTGGTGCTCCTATGGGACTTGAAATGTTCTGGTTTTATGGGAGGCGATCTAAGGCCATCTCACACCGCCAGTTCATTCTGCGGAATATTTTTCATTCATTTTGAAATGAAAGACCATGCACTGACCTCAGAAATCATTGCCCAACTAAATTACAGTCAAGCGAACTATTTTATCATGGGTCAGTTCATAATTGTAACAGATCAAAAAATGGATCTACATTCACAAAAAATGGCTGCAATCATTTGTTTCCTTGAACAGATCCAGTTGTAAACATTTACCCTCTATTTGAGATTATTTCTGAGTGCTGGCTACAACCTCTGTGCTGTTTTTTAAATAATAATGAGAAATGATCATTAAAATGAAACGTCGTTTATCCTGTCCATCGCAGACATACTCATAAGTATTATACTTTGGCAAAGAGCTTGTCTCGCAAAATTTGTTGCCATCATTAGCTGTGGCTGATGTTGCAGCTTGGTGCTTTGCCTTTATTTGGTAGTCTAAATTCAAGCTGCTTCTGTGGCAAGCAAGCTCCTTTCATTGAATGTATATCACTGTAACTTTATCAAAGATGACAAAGTTGCAAAAAAAAACTGAACACCTCTGGATCTGGCAGCTAGTTAGCATGTTTTTTTTATGAGATGACCACTAACCCTCCACACTTACATGTATGTCTCAAGATTTTGTGGTGCTGTTTCTTAGTTTATGCATGTACAAGGTTTTTTTTTTCCAGGCTTATGCTATAACTCTCCCTAGGGAAATGGCAGAAGACTCATTTTTTCCTGTTTAACTGAATATAGTTGCCTTGTACTTGTGCATGTGTAATGATTGCTATCCTATCCTATCCTATCCTATCCTATCCTATCCTATCCTATCCTATCCTATCCTATCCTATCCTATCCTACCGGGGAGTATTTTAAAGTTAAATTTACAATTCATCGGACTGACAACTCTTTTTTTGGGACAACATCATTTGACAACATCTTTTTTTCTGCCTGCCCACTCGCTACAGGAGCCTAACAGGTTATGCCAAACACATTGACAGACAATCAATCTCCACTTCAGGATGTGATTGACCATTGTTTTCAAAACCCCTAAATGTAACCAAATACATGAATAGGTTGGGTCTCAGGAGGTTAAGAAAAAACACTACTTTTTGAGACCTTCAGAATTAGTGAGTGAATTGCTATTAAATATGATCCAAAGACCGAGCTAAAAAAGAAAAAAAAAAGGCTCAAATTCAATTTTGATCGTCTCTTGTTAGTCATTTGCATTACTGTAAATGCATTCAATCAAATTAAACTCATTAGTTGGTCTAGTTTGCACCTACTTTTAACTTCTGCTTTGTACTAAGGTTTTATTTATCTCATTTTGTCCTTACATTTTTTTTCCCTTATTTGATATCAGCACAAACAATTCTGATCTCAAAAGAGACATAAATAGCTGCAAAAGATATAAACAACGTGTTTGATTTTGACTCATCAATGTGAATACTGTCACCCAAATATATTAGGTGTAAATGTTAATGGGACATTAATAAAAAACAATGGTATGCAAGGAAAAAAAAACAAAACAAAAGGTGTGGACAAACATTTTCATGGAAAGAGCTAAGGTTGAAGCAAATGCCCTCCCCATGTTGCTTTATTCTTAGTAAACAACACGTGACAATTGCTCAGTTTTTACAAGGCAATTGAGCTTGACTTAGCCTATGACATTTTCCCCTTCTTTAATAATTGTCTTGTTTTTTTGTTTGCTTTTTTGTTCTACCTTTATCGGTAGTCCTGTAATTCCAAACATGTTTGCGTTCAAAAAGCTTTGCCTAATTTTGAAAGTGTTCACTTGCAGAGAATTGGAGGAATCAATGATGTAGTGACATTCAGGTTGCCGTTTTCTTCCAGATGCCACGGACCTCTTATCTTTGTCTATCCCACAAATAGGATTTTTTTTGACGCTGACGAGGCAAAGGTCAAGATTCTATATGCCGTCAAGCATTCACCTTCGCCACTCAATTGAGCTCTGGCAAGATTTGGCCTTTGTGTCTTGCTCCCTGTATGTGCTGGGTTAATTTTTTCCACAATGGAGCCAAGCAAACACAGAGGGAGTGCGTGTGCCTGAAAGTGTGTCTGTGTGTGTGCGTGCATGTGTGTGTTTGTTTTTAAAAGACATTGGTGCAACCATTTTAACAGAGCAAATCCTATTGAATTAGATGTTCTAACCCCCTGCTTGCTAAATGGGTTTCTGAAGTGGCTGTAGTTGGAGGCTTTCAATTGGATGCAACCTTGAGTCTTTTTTTTTATGAGCCCTGTAGGATTTAAGTGCCGGTATAACATGAGCACTGAATGTGTGCTCCTTATTTTTTGAAATTGAAAAATCTCTAAAGGCTTCCCCCCATTGTGTAGGCAATTAATGGAATGCTGGCAGCGAGGTTCAGGTGCTTAAAAGTTGTATTTTTTTTCTATCTCTATCGCTCTCCTTTTAATTACTTATAAAGGATAATCATCAGGAAAAAAAAGCATCATAATGCTGTAGGCTTCCTCTTTATGCACAATGATGTATAATGCATGCTTTGAAATGAAACGGCAGCGGCCTTCAAACCATTCCATTTCCAAATCTGTGTGTGTTTGTTCAGCATGCCTCAGCGATGCATTTGGGAAACAATGGCGAGTGTTGCCATTAACAATGCTTGCCTGTTCATTTAATCTTTATACATGTAAACTTTGTCCATCGCGTCGGCAAACAATAAGTGCACCTGCTGCTATTAGCGATCTGAAAGTTGGCTAATTGCCCCTCTAAAGACTTCTCATGTTGCTTTTCAGTCTCGGGAAGCTCCTATCAGTTTGTACATGGAGGGAGATTAGTGGATTTATTGTAACATTCGCTCAGTTAAAATCTTAGGAGAGTCTGCAAGAACATTTTGATGACTGCCTTTTACTGCTCTTAAAGTCACAGTCCAGATCCCCCAAAGAGTTTTGAAGTTGACCTGGATCCTCAACCAAGTCCATTTCTAACTGTGAATGTCCTTCCTCCATATTAAAGGCCGCAGCTATTACATTTTTGATGTTCAGATATCCCACCGAAAATTAAAACACATTCAATCGTTCAGGTAAAAATGTGTGTGTGTGTGTGTGTGTGTGTGTGTCTATATATATATATATATATATATATATATATATATATATATATATATATATATATATATATATATATATATATATATATATATATATATATATATATTACTTTTATTATTACTTTTAGTTTTGGCACATCCATCTTCTAATGGTGCACATTGTCCCTTTTTATCCATTATATATTATATATTATACAATTTGAACCTTTTAGCTGCTGTGAAATGAAAGTCGAAACTTAAGGAGGTTGTTTTTGAACAAATCTCAAAATATCTCTATGGCAATACCTTTTTTTTGTCGATACCTCAAAGCTAATCTTCACAGTATACACCTATTTTAATTTTGTTTTAATGCATAGCATATACTTTTTTGCCTGGTGAAAAACAGTAAACACAAAAGACCAAACTGCATATTTCCCCTTAGATAGGCATGAATTTTTTTAAGACATTTTTGATGATTTTTATACTTTTACTTTTATATTAATTGTTGAGTATCAGCACACTACTTTCCTCTCTACTAAAATTCAATTTTACATTCCCCTCACCGCAACGAATTTCTGTTCTAGGCCGATTTTCACTATTCATGGGCAGACGTGGTTCTTATCCCCACAAATAGTGGGGGTTAACTGTAAATAAGTAATCTAAAAACCTTTCTGTTGAATTATAAATAAAGCTTTTTTATTTGAAATGGCACTAAATAACGGCAGTTTTCTGTTATCTTTTTAGAGTTTTATTCATAAAATGCATGTTTATATAGATCACATAACATTGATTGAATTAAAATAATGTCTAAATGAAAAGAAGCAAATATCCAGTGGCAGAAAAATAAAAATTCAAGTTTTAAGGACATCAATCCTTGTCACATGTTTTTGCTGGCCATAGTTTGGTGTCATCATGAATACATTTGTATTTGTTGCATTATTTATTAAAGGTGACATTGAGATCAGTTCCTTGCCTAACTTGCATTGTTCACCTAAACATCGCTTGTGAAAATTAGTATTTGGTTTTTGAATGACACGTGCATAGAATAACATTATCAACCAAATTGCATGGCATATATTCAAAAATAAAAGGCTGTATATAGAATAATTCCAAAATAAATAATAAGAACAGTGTTACTTGTGTACATTTGTGGTGAGTGGTTTTAAGTACATTAAAAAAAAAATCATCATGGCTATAATTGGCCGATTAATCGGTCGTGATCCTCATTCACTGTTTGTATCACCTTGCTGCATGGTCATGCAGGAAGCAGGCAGGTGAGTTGCATTAAGTATGAGTGACCAGCTTCCAGTTTAACAGCTTCACAGAACTCCGGCAGACGCAACCGGGGGCTGTTTGTGTGAAGCCAAGGAAAGCCTGTTTAGAAATTGACAGCATTACATCTGTGTGTGCGTGTGAGTGTGTATATGTGAGTTGAGTGTTATGTTGCTTTTGGCAACTTGTTTATGTGCCCCCCCGTTTTTTTTTTTTTTTTTTTATCCTCTATGTGGTTATCTTTCCACTCGGTCGGTCTGGAGCCAATGTCCACCTTCGGGGACACACACAGCTTGCATTTCTGAATATTTTCACCTGAGGCTGCACTTGTTAGAGTGTGCGGATAAATTTATATACATTATTTATACAAATTCAGGGCGAGTGAAGGCAGGCAGGTTGAAGACATTTATGGACCAAGAGGCCAGGCTCTGCAAGCCAAGCTTCAAGTGAAGGCTTGTGGAGCTGGTTGCGTTCCCAGCTGTGACTGGAGCACCATGCATTATGCTGCTTCAAAACATATCTATCACATGATCACTCAATCTATTTGTGTTTTTGAGGGAAAAAAATATTTCCAGAAACCCTGCACTCAGGAAAAAACGCCACTTCGGAGCAAATGATGCCACTTGTGCATTGGTCAGTGTGTCGCTTCAGTGTCACAGGTTCTGGGTCGGTGCCCCAGCTCAAGCTTTGAAATAATTCCGCCATTAAAATAACTTGAGTAAAGCTCATGTCGTTTCTGTCTTTGTCGCGGTGATCCCGGTTTACCTACCTTACATTTATGCAATATTGGTGGAGCAGGCAGCACAAAATGTATTTCAATACATCGTCTTTTAATGCAGGCAAGTTAATTGTGTTATTTATTAGCGTGATTTCTATTAGCTTACCTTCACAGTTTTATATGTTTCATTTTCATTTTCCTCAGTTTGATATCGGATAATAAGCACTCTTGATGTTATGATGTACTGAATAGCTCATCATTAAGAATAACAATGCACAGGTTATGAAAAAAAAGCATTCAGCACATGGTTAGTATTGATACATAATTTCTTGTATTCATGAATGCAGATAAATAGCCCTGCCTCCTCTCACACAGGAGCTCACACCTACAAAAGTGGAGTCATCACCAGCTGGTTGTCGTCCCCGGGTACCTGTGGAGCTGGAGTTTACTGCTTCTTGCTTCTCGCCCAGAAAACCTTCAACTACATCACCTGACCACTCCAATGGGATGCCTCAAATTTAAATAGTGTGTGTATGCATATTTGATGAATGTTTTCTTGTTATCATGGCCTAACCTTTACTAATGACAGAATAGGATTAAACATTTTCTAATTTTGAATCTAAATAGTTACCGTTCAATAAGGGATCTGTGTCTGTACTTTGCCAAATTTGGCAGTGAAAAGTTTGTATTTTTAACACTTAAATGAAAAATGGATCTTTTTGAACGTTTCGTGTATGATGTACAAACAGTAACTAACTTGTGTTCTAGAATTCATTAAATTTGTCTATTTCTCATGTAACTAAATAACTAGAGAATGCAATTTCTGTAGAAATCGTGCGTGAAGGCTGAAAGGATGAATAAAAGCACTAAAGCATGTGAAATGATGTGAAATTTTTTGAATGTTATTAAAAAACATGGAATAACCTTGAATGAGCTGTATATTTTAAAGCTGGAATGGTTTGAATTTACCAATCTATTTGATAATTGGACGTGTAAATATTAATGTTAATATCAATATTAATGTAAAGATTTTCATTTGGGCTATTAGACAGTTTTGTGAATATTGTGAATCTGTGATGAATGAAATTGCTTGAATGACCTGAACATGGTGAAGCTGGAGTAACTTGGATCGGTCAAATAATATTGGGAGAGGTGTGAATGATGTAGAATATGTCCTAATATAGGAATGTTTTAGGGTGGAAAACTGGGAATTTTTGGTATGTGTGTGTGTGTGTTTTTTTTTTTTTTTTTGTAAATCCTTCCTGAGCTGAATGTTTTGAATTTCAAATCGGAGCGATGTAAATGTGTTACGTTGACTGTGCCGCTAAAATCATGGTAAAGGGGAAGTTGACCCTCATTGGAAATGAATGGAGAATTTTGGGATGTTTTTTGTAATGAGAAAAATGCAAGCACACTTCACATTAATTTTGGGGGATAAATTGAAGATGGAATGGCTAGAAGCAGTTGAAAAATGCGAGAAGTAACGTCAATTAAGCGTGAGAAACTCGCACACAATCACAAATCTCTACAAAGGTAATCATCTTTACTACTATCCAGATTTTCAAGTAGTAAACATTTTCATCTGAACTGAGTAACACATTTTCTGCTTTTTATATAGAATTGAAATTTCATCTCAAATCTTTCTGTCTGCTAAGTGTAGACCAGGTTTACATACACAGTTTAAAGACATTTGGATCCATTTTTATTCATCCATATTGAAGTACGTGTAAATATCTATAAATATATGTTCCCTTCATCTTCACTTTCATTTTTATGCCGTTTTATGTGGCTTAAGACTGTGAAATCTGCTGGTGTGACGTCCTTATCCTGGGGCCCGGTTTATAAAGACAAAACAAGAACAGTCTACAGTAGACAAATTTATTGTGGCGCTGAAACCTCACGTCATGTAACACAAAGATGGAAACCAATAGACGCAATAAATTATCTTCATTATTAAGTGTAACCAGTGACATTCTGTACATCAAAAAGGTAAAGCACTGTAAATAATGAATAAAACTAGTACAAAAAAAGTGGAACGGGAAACCGAGACCTATACAGCAATACTTAAGAGACAAATGTTTGAATGCCAGGAGACATAGAAATGAATATTTTATGGGTGATTCCTTCATGATTTTAGCGTCTCACGACATAATTTAAGTACTGATTAAAACGAAAACAAAAACACTGTACACACAACAGCAAGAAAGAAAGCGACCAATTTTTCTCCTCATGTCAATGACGTCCCTTTTTCTAGGGAATCATTGCTTTGCAATTAATGCATCATCACAGTTGTCCCCCATATTACCGCATGAATGTAAACACCTGTAATTATTCGTTTTTTTTATTTTACAACATTAATACTTTATATATATATATATTTGTACATATTTCCATTCACATCTGCACAGTTAGCTAGCATGGTAATGAAATAAGGCAAGACTCACGTAACTGTGACATCACAATATTTTTTTGTTTTTTTTCCTAAATTTTTCTTTTTTTTCTTTCTTTTTTTTTTGTAATAATACTGATTATAAAGGTTTTGTATTATTTCCTTCAACTGCACCAAGCTTTGGTCTTCCTGGGCATAAGTCGGCCAGAACCATGTTGAAAGCCACAGTTTGTTTTCTTCCTTTATTTTTTTTTCTATAGTAAAATTGTAAAATTATTTTTTTTCAGGAAAAATGGAAATGCACTATTTCAGTTTCAGCTGATATTATTAACTATATGTATTTAACATTAGACTTTTTGAAGTACACAGTTTCAAAATGGATCAAATCAGGTGCCCGCAAATTCTTTCTCTGGACCAATACAGTTTTGATCAGTGAGGAGCCTTTCTCTCTCTTTTTTTTTGGTCAGGTCAAGCTGCTGCTGCTGCTGCTGTATCATCAGTGATAGCAGGTAAGTGTCCGCTTTGGTTGACCACATGAATGCTTGCCTGTATAAGTACCAACCAGACCTAAAGGAAAAATCTAAACACAAGTCATCCACATCATCTATGCGGTCCTTTGTGAGAATATATAAACTGAGTCTTTGTTTAGTTCAATTGTTCCTCTCTGTGTCCTGTGTGTCTGCACTTGTTGTTCATACGCATGCACGTTCACTTTGTGCATATTCGTCAAGTTTTGACACTGCTTTACGCAGTCAAGAAAAGCAGGACAATTCCTCACAAGGCGTCCATGCCGCTGTGTTAAGGACTCCCTCCTAAGCCCTCTTGGCATGGAGCATTTCAATGAGCAGATTGTTGCAGGGCACGTCGCCATTCAGGTGCTTGTAATAAAGATATTCTTCTGCTTGCAGGCTGATGGCACGAATTTCTGGAAGCCGCAGGAGCAGCTGACCGAACTTGTCCGTTTGCTGCGGGTAGTTACACATGACGTAGTCCAACAGCGCCGCGTTCACCTGCTCCTGGACGCTCTCCACCAGGTGGAAGTTCTCCAGGTTCTTCACATCTACACAAGTAAGAAAAGACAAGTCAGATCCGTGGGATGCATGTTATGCTTTTTTGGCCTTATAAACGTTTTAATGTCAGACAAGGGGGCAATAATATCTGCTGATACTGAATACTAATCCAATACTTTGGCAATATTTTGAGGAGAATAGCATGATTGCAATAATTCAAAGACAAATCTGTTACGTTGTGTGCTTTCAACATAAGCTGCATGACAAAACAGGCCACTTCCCTTTATTTTGCTCAGAGCCAGCTCTTGGGACAATTGTGTAGAAGGAATCAGGTAAAGGCGTTAAAAAAAAAAAAATAGAGAATGAAAAAAATCTCCTCCAGAGATTCAATCCCCGTGAGTCTACAAATTATGTAGGGCAGCCATATTTTTTGTCATATCAAAACAACATCATATTAAATAAGTGACTTCTCAAAGAAATGAACATTTGCAGAGTGCAAAAAGAGTGCAAGTGTTTTTGTTTTTTTTTCTTCATTAATTGTTCCTTGCGTGAATTTTATTCGCCCCCAATCCTACCTGTGTGTGCTGCCACAAGCACTTTTCCTTAGCAATAACAATAATAAGCTCACTGGGGGCTCCTGCAGATTATTGCAAAACAAGTGGAAAATGTGCTAAATGGATAATGGTGGACTATAGTGTAGTACTAGTCATGATCATGAAGTGCAGAGCTGAATTTAATGAGATGGCACTGCGACTATCTAATGTATGTGTGTGTGCGCGCGTGTGTGTGAAACAGATAATTTATTAATATATTTGACCTCAGGATGGGCGCGCTTATGTAGGCTAATGTGTAACAACAGTGCGCCTGCTTTTCTTTGACACCTCCAGACACACACCCACGCGCAATCACATGGTACGGACACCCACATGTATACACATACGTACACACAGCTCATTGAATGCACTTAATCTTTTTTACTTCTCAGACACATGTATGATCAGACACTAATCCTTGGAAATACACACAGTATTTCTTCCTGACTTGTGCTGTATTACTCACCAACACACACACCTACACGCACACATACTGACACACTACTTGGAGCATTAGCAGGGAGGAGGGGGAGATAAATCAGCAGCTAATGAGGTCTAGAGTATGAGAAGCAGCTCCTTGAAGGCACTTCCATCTATGATGAACTCTACCATGCTATTGCAATCTGTATGTGTGTGTGCCTGCGCTCGTGTGTTGCATGCCGTGTGTATGCGCTGCGTATTGTGTGCAATGCTCACCGTGACCTCTGTTTGACACGACGAGGGGCTAAATAAGGCCAAGAAGAGGACAGGAAAGGGGTGTGTGTGTATGGGGCGGTTGACAAAGAGGAACTCCAAAACAAACACGACATGCTTTTTCCTGCTGTCACTCAGTCGTGCGACCCGCTGCCACAATTCTGGACCAGCACCAGCACTGCTGACAACCTCTAGTAAGGGCTTAGACTACAGGCATGATAGTTGTGCATGTTATATGCAGTTATATAAAACTTTGGCAACTTATTAGAACAATATCATTAAGTGCGGCACACCTGGCCCACATATGCTGACCGACTGCCCAGCAGTGATGACTTGATTCCGCAAAGAGGAACAACTAATACAATCCTCACAGTCTTGATCAATAAGAGTTCAAAATGTCAATGATTCTTCATACTAGACTTTGACGTCAAGTAAGGGGCCGCAAAATATCATCCTGTGGGCCACAAAAAGCCCAAAGGCCACATGTTTATTACCACTGACCTATCTGGATGAAAGCAAGTGAATAAGTTGGTTAATTAAAATTCCATCAAACTTTCAGCCCAAGATATCAAATTATTTCATGAACATAGCTATATTTGTCCCAGTTTTATAGCTCAAGTACTCTTGAAAATACGAATCTGCTCTGAAAAACAAAACAAAACAGTGTGACATGTTACCTGCACACATTTCATGGAATGTCCAAGTACCTAACCCTGTGGAAGACATCACATTCTAAAACATAGGCACAAAACATTAGAATTCAAAAGGACTTTTATTACCTCCAAGCTCTTCAAGTTATTTTAAAGTTTCATATCCCTGAAAAGGTGTGTGTGTGGTTTGCATGCGTGCGTGTATAGACAGTTGGGGGAGGGAGTTACTACAGAGAATTAAGTGTGTATTTCTGTCAAGCTGATTAGGGCAAAAGTGAGGCAAAAAGACCACATTTTAATTGCTAATTATTATGTGTGGCCCTTCTGAAAAATAATAAATGAGGGTTTCTATATGAGGGCTTGCTTTTTGTCTACAATTTGCAAATGTGAAAAGAAAATGAAAGAAAAGCGCAAACTCCAATTGTATATGGGGTCATAGTACATGTTATTTATAAAATAAAAGACAAAAATGAAACAAAGTCGATTTCTCATCTCCAGACAGTGTCAGGTCGAAGCATTAAGTGTGCTAAGTGCTCTCCTTTTTCTTGGCTACCTCCCCCTCACCTCAGCCACTCCTCTCCCTCACTCCCTCTTCCTCTATCTCATCGTTCAGTCACAGTGGGACTAATTATCAACTTTTTTTTGTTACACATAAAACAACCACAGTTCATCGCAGCGCTGCGTGCGAATACTCAAATGGAAACCCTGCGGTCCCGTGGAATACATTTGACGGGCAATCACAATGAAGCCAGTGACCTAATGAAAAAGCACAGATGCACGCACACAAACACACATATATTTCTCCTCTATGTGTCTTGTAATTAGATCTGAAGACTAGACGTTATCGTGCTGACAAAGTGTGTTTTTTCACTGTTATACTGCCCCCCCACGCTCTTTCCAACAACCTGCCTAAGGTAAGGCAGACGTGTACAACTCATGCACTGAAAACCTCTAAAATGGAACGTTATCTGTTCTGGGATGCAAGCCTACCTTAGATTTGTTCTGATTAAAAAGGTCATTCCCATGAGAAATCAAAATGGTGCGAAAAAAAACACATTATAAACCGAACAGGCAATATTTTAAATCACATTTTAACTGTTTGGGTCTCTTTCAGTTTTTGTATATATTTTTTTTAATTTTCACGATGCAATATGTTTTGTGTAGATCTATCTCAAAGCAAAATGGATTCTCCGTAGGTGTCACTTAAGTTAATTAATTGCACGGTGTCCCACCAGCGTCTACTGTTTTTTTTTATTTAAAATATTTTAAATAAACACCAACACATTTTTCCCATATTATTTCATTGCAATTAATTTATTTTTATTTCTCTTGATGTGAGTGGAACAAAACAGACTTGTCCTGAAAGTGGTGAAGCCAAGATGTTAATAAATAAATAAAAAAAGTACATCATTAAGGAGTTACTTAACTTTTTTTTAGTCATATTCAAAAATAAAGTGTTAACCCATTCAGCCCCTGACTGCAATCAACGCCAAAGGACCATTTTTACTGCACTGTCTGTGAATTAGGTAAGAATCTTAATACCCAGCTGTAACCTGATTGGCTCCTGCAAAGAGGCAACAAAAGCCAAGGAACTCCAGTGGGATTTGTTTTATTGGAGGAAAAACAAAAAAAAACAAAAAAAAGACATGCGTTACCAGTGTTTTGAATTACATTCATATCTAAAGGTACCACTGTAGTTTAAAAAATATTTTGTTGGCCACATAGCATAATTGTCATATTTCTGTGTTAGGTAAACAAGAAAAAAACACTTCAAAAAATCACTTGTGACTTTATTTCATTTTCCTTTTGCTTACTCATTCACACATCTCGCCGGACCTTTTCTTACATTATCATTAAAAAAATTAACAATGCGTTTGCCCTAATGAATGCAAGCGCTTGACTCCACCTTGAGCACAAATCCGGTAAGGGCACTTTGGCCTGACACAACTTCTGAAAGACACTATTTCTTCATTCTTCCTTCCTCACTACAATTTACCGTCATGACTTCCAGCGCAACCAACGTGACAAAATAACTTCATGTTCTTTCACTTTCAGTGTCCCGAATCAATACAGGTCCATGTCACATGCCTCCAATTCATTCTTATCAAATGTCACAACATGTGCCTCACTACAGGTTTCAAAACAACACATAAAAAGCTGGCGGGCCATAAACAGATATTGAGTCAAGCGCTGTCAGTAAAGCAGTAGACAAACAAGTGACTTCCGCCATCAGGCTCTGGCCTTCCAATAGGCCTTTATATGAGGCTATCAAAGCCGGAGCAGCATTTACTACGACTGCGGCACTTTCAAGACGACTTGAACCAGAGTCCGGGCCTCTTTATTGCATCCCGCTTGTGTTGTTATCATGTCAACAATGTCCTCCACTACTTTATTCATTATTAATCCAACAAGCTCCAATCGTAAAAGAGGGCATCAACAAATGAGAACCTGATGACCTTTGATTCAGACCGGATTAAAGGGAAAGTCAGAAGTGAGCAGCATGAGGTGGTGACACCAAGATATGTGTTTTCATTGGGAAATCATGCGTGTGTTTGTACATGCGGCGCTAACAAATAGGGCGGCAGGGGCAATCAAAGCAAATAAACCCATGGGACAAGGGGCAACAGTCACATGGCTGATGTCATTGCTTAAGTAGCCCACTGAGTGATGGTATACTGCCCTGTTAGTTAGTTAGGTTTGTGGCAGAATATTACAACATCATTTACCGCCATCTTGACACTCATGCTACCATAAACCCGTGAGATAACCGAACCCATGCACACATGCACACTCGCACACACAAATGGATTGCATTCCCTTCAGCTCCTATCAATACTCTACTCACAATTCACATGAACGTGCACCTTTCTCCAGCAGGAGATTGCGTCGCGCCATTAGGCCATTAAAGATCGTTTCTATTTATGCTTGCCGGCAAATGCGTGGCACCCTGGAGAGCTCGGCTCACTTGTTTTCCTCTGAGTCCCTTTTGGGGAATTGCTGTACCAAAAAAAAAAAAAAAAAAAAAAAACAACAACAGGGGTACCACTGGTGCTGTGTGCGGTTCTTAGCAATTAATTGGGTTTCTGTCGGATTCAATACACAGGAGACTAATGGGATACACAGATATGCTCGGCAGCATGAGAACAAATTGAATCATCTCATTGAGTTGAAACTACTGAATCTTGATCTTTAATTAAGTAGCTGACACGTATCATGGTGAGCAGTCAATTACAAATTGGAGAATTACAATCACAACAACACTCATAATACGTCTCATTTATATAGCCCAGTTGATCTCAAACCTTTTCCTCCCGAGTATCACCTAAGAAAATAATGAGTACTCCAATTCACCAATTACCTTTCATGGGACTGTCAATCCCTACATGTTCCTCCATTTCCATGTCTTTCGTCTTGATTTCGTTCTGAACTTTCCCTCCCACCCACAACGGTAGCCTATCTGGTTATGCCAAACACAATGACAGCCAATCAGTGTCCATTTCAGGGTTTGATTGACTGCTTTTTTTTCCCAACCCCCAAACAAAAAGCTCAATGCATCGAAATGGATCTATCGTTAAGAATAAAGTTAGACATTCAAAATGAGATTAACGCTAAAAAAAAAAAAAAAAAAAAAAACACTTTCGCTACGACTATAACTAATTGATCACAATAAATCTGTTAATTTGGCACATAAATCATATCCTCGACACGCAATAGGCTGCCAAGCTCAACCCGGGTTGTAATTTACCTTTTGCCCTAAATCAGATGGCATCGGCCTTAGCTCACCCTAGTGTTAAAACATAGTATGCTAAGCTGCAGTTTGCTCGAGGACACCAGAGAATACTCCTCAATCTCACCTTTTGGGCTTTTTAAAGCTAAATATTGTTTTATTTTGAGTGGAGTCTGGCCTATAATGACTAATTTGGGAAAACAAGCAAATAGCCACAAATGCCCTTGAAAGCTCTCTTCTATTTTTAATAGGCTGTAAGAATCTGACAAATATCACACTCAGACTTCTTATACATTCAAGAAAAAGCCTCATTAGGCTCTGAACACAAGCTATCCTCCACTGTGATTTTCTCATTGCACTGGTTTACAGTAACTTACTGTAGCTTCATGCCCTGGAGCTAATATTCAGCCCATTGTCCGGGGGCTGACGATCCTCTGTGCGTGCAATAAATAATTGCAAACGTCTCAGACCTCCCTTCTCTCTCAGAACACACAGTTGAAGGGGACACGTATTTGTCAGCAAGTCGGAATCAAGTATGAAGGCTCAATTTGTCTATCCAGCCATCAAACCTTCCCGTTAACAAGTCAAGAGGTGTGATGCCATGACGCTTTGAAAAAGAATTGAGCGGAGTCCATTTGGGGATATATTAGGTCAAATCTACAGCTGTGTTGACAACATTGCTGTTGTTGTTAACAGGTAGCGGTCGGTTCTGTTCTGTCGCCCAAGGACAGGTTGGTGGGCTCGGCAAGGCAATTGAGTGGGGTCAAGAGATGGAATAGAGGCAAAAGTGCCTGAGGTGTGATAAAATAAACAAGAGAGAAGGCGCTCTGTGCAGGAGAAAGCGAGAGAGAAGAGTTTCCTCATTGTCGATGCCGGCTGCAAGGTGCTTGGGATTTGTCCTGAAGTGAATTAACATCCTGGATCAGATGCTCCTGTCTTCAACAGACAGCTTCGCATGGGAGTTTCCAGTCTGGATAGGATGCATTATTTCAACATTCATTTCATCGCTGATGTTCTGTTTTGTATGGTTTTAAAAATTGGACGGCCGGTGGAAGAGTGGTTTACATGGCTGCCTCGCAGGTCTAAAGTTAGATAAGAAAATCAGGTAGGCCTTATGTGTGGATGTCGGCTTTTTACTTTGTCATCTTTAATCCAAATTCCTTCCAAATTACTTTCTTTTTTACCTTTAGTCTGAAAATGCAGGAAATTAGGAAAAATAAGGAATAAGGAATTTAGACACTTCACCTGGCAATGGTCATCATTCAACATTCACAACATTCCTTTTAGTGCTGATTTAGGGGAAAATATCACATTGTCTCAGCATAATGAAAATCAATATGCCAGAGGGACACCAAGAGACTCGAATCAGCAATGAAGCCACTTGCTCTTTGAGGTTCTTCTCATCTTCCGGCTCCACATCTTCTCCCCCCCTGGAGTGAATACCATATTGAAATACCTCGCTGATCTCAGATGCACTTAAAGGGTCTCGGCTCGCTCACCTTCCCAGTATGCCTCAACTATACTGCCCACCATGCCTTAAGGATCAAAGGTTAATGTACCCCCAATTACATTCAACGACTCATTTTAAACATTACGGTGTTTTCAGGGTCACTGGACACCCTGTGAGTTTTGTGTATAACTGTGTTTGCACTTTGAAATGTTGACAAACTGGTCGGTAGCTATTTTCTAAAACGTTAGCTGTCCTATTTAGCTGTATGACAGAGACAAATCATTAGACATACCTCAAGTACAGTGAAATTCTTTTCACCTCCGCCAATATCGCGGCAGATGATATTGTCATGCTCACTATAACCTTGTTTACATTCAGTGCACTTTTGCACCCCTTGGCTAATTATACACAGGGTTTGTTTAGGAGCTTTGGGAGGGCTGGCTGAGTGGAGGGGCAAGTCAACCTTTCTTGTTTATGATAAAGTGACAGAAAATCATTGGGGGGTCAAGTACCTCGCCCACAATCCCCTCCCACCGCCCACAAAACTCCTGCAGCAGTCGGTAAGGTGCCTGTTGTGGGAAGCCTCCCCTTTAATGGTCTCATTAAAGGGCCCGTCTCCCCGTCGATAGACGCCTCTTATTCTTTTTCTGACAAATTTGAATTAATAATTCAACGCCAAGTGCCTGGGGATGTATATTTTCGGCATGAAGGACAGTTAATCCATAGCACCCCACCCCCTTCCTCTTTTTCTCTCTCCTTGCTCTCTCTCTCTCTTGTTTCTCGATCACTCTCTCTATTTCTCCATCGTTCTTTCTTGATGATGGAAAGCAGTGGGTAGTGCTGACTAAAGAGAGTCTGACCATATTTTACAGACTCCTTTCAATGCCTTTGCTCTCTGTGTGATTTTGGTCCCTTGTCACATGACAAGTGGAGTTAACTTAAGTGCAAATTGCTATATAGTGGTGGCCCTCCATTCCTCCCACCTATAGTATTCATGTGACTACATCCCCGCCCACATAATTCATCCAATTCACATCATTGCAGCTAAAACTTTAGTTTAAATATCTGTTGCCTTGTAAAAAAAAAATAAATATATATATATATATATATATATATATATATATATATATATATATATATATATATATATATATATATATATATATATATATATATATATCATTGTCATTACATATAATTGGAATGTTGGAAGATTTTTTAGCACATCCACCTCACATTGCAGAGGTTGTGGGTTCAGTGGAGTTTGCATTTTCTCCCCTTGCCTGTGTGTTTTGTCTTTGGGCACTCCGGTTTCCTCGCATATTCCAAAAGCATGCGGGGTAGCTATACCGGACATACCAAGTGAATTGATCACTGACTGTGCGCTGTAGATAATCTTCAAACATTTAGGAAACCAAGATAGAACAAGGTTTCCAGTTAGAATTTTATTGACTTGTTCTATGTTTGTCGGTTGTCATTGTGGAACGTTGAGTTTGTATTTATAAGCATGCGTGTAATTTGTGTATGGATATCAGTGGCAGGTGGCACGAAAGCACTGTGCGCCATTGCAGCAAGTTAGAGTATGACATGATGGATGACAAAAGGATGTCTAAAAATATGACTATATATTAAACACATAATTTTAAATACCCATATCACCAATTAAGATTATTATTATTTGTTTTATATATGATTGTTGATTGCACCTTGTTGTTGCCCGGCTGAGTTACGTTAAAAAACAAAAAAAAAAGGCAATTGGAAAGCTACGACAGGCGTTTGTGTGTGTGTGTGTGTGTGTGTGGAGGGGGGGGGGGGGGGGGGGGTAGGGGGGGTGCAGAAAGTAGGCTCATGTAGCTTTGTTGCTAAAATTATCATCCTGTATAAGAAAAGACCAACAAGGAGCTGTGATGGGTTGTTGGGGTCATCGGCAAGAGAGCTAGGATGGGAGAACCAGAGCCAGTGAGCTTGGACACCTGTTGGATCATCTGCGCCTTAAAACATTTAATCACTGTCTCTGGTTACACACAAACACTCACACACACATGTACACACAAACCACAGCATGCAATCACAAAACCTTAAAGCCCCGCTGCTCTCTGTCTGCTCAGAGGTATCTTGTAACTGCATTGTCCGAAGAAACAACACACACATACACACGCACACAAACGCACACACACAAAGAGTGTAGGGTATTATAGCAGCCACCTGACCACCAGCTTACCACCACCATAGTTTAAATACATGCTTATGTTCTGTGCTCAATCGTAAAGGAACACAAAGGCTGACAATCTGCATGCCGGGCAAGACTGTGATGCCATGCGGCTCCATTTATGATTTAAGGGAAGTAGGTGAGTGTACAAAGTTATATATTTACAATATGGATCTATGATAAACATATTATTGCTCATTATGAGAGAATGAGTTGTTAGGCTAGGCATGAAGACATTAAGTGGGGTCTTTTCGGAGGAAATGACAGCAGCAAAACCTCTCACTGTAGATTCTCCCTCTTCAGAAGGGCTGATGACATACTATTCATGTTTACACCTTTAGAAATGATTGACAGGCTGCCTGCGTAAAAGCTGGTGGTCCATCTGATTGCATTTTTAGCTTTGAACATTTGACCTAAGGTGCACTTCACAGAGGGGCCCTGTAACTTTGTTAAAACAAGAAAGGTATTTTATATATATATATATATATATATATATATATATATATATATATATATATATATATATATATATATATATATATATATATATATATATATATATATATATATATATATATATAATAGTTGGATAAACTTGGGTTTTACACTTAAAAGTTTTACAAAGCCCTTTTCACTTCGAGTACTGTTTAGTAACTAATAGTTGTTGTTTATTGGTCTTGTTTTGGAATAAAAACAACAACTAAACCACAGTTTCGGAATAGCACATGAGAGGGACTGATGTTACTCACCAACCGCTCAATGCTTTAACTACTAAAATGCAGATATTTGCAAATGTCTTATCTTGATTGAGCAAAAAAATAATAATCTGAATAATTTTTATTAAGAAACTGAAACAAGAGTATTTTGACAATAGTGAGTCAAAGATAGCTCTAAGTGATTGCTCGATCATTTAAAAAGTTGTCGATTAATTCGATAATGGAGTCATTGTCAATTACTAAACTAATAGAAGAGCACTTGGATAATTCAACATGGTCATAAGGAACTTAGGCCCGATACTACATTCTCATTGGTTGCATCTTGGGTCCCAGCTTTGTGCCTGCTAGGAAGACCAAATTTAAAACTCAGTGGATGGAAAAGTATTCCAATGATTAAGGTTCTGTGATGAATGCAGGATTATTTTGCTTGCAAGAAAAAAAAACATTCATTAAATGTCATCAATTCCACAAATCACAAAGTGCTGTTTTATACTCCAACAAAAGTGCTTGCACCATTTGTGCTGATTTTCCCTAATACAAACCTGTTCACCGCAGGGCCCTGGGTAGCCCGGGTCTGTCCTCCCCGGCCCGAGCATGCATCCCTTGGCTGATAATTGGAGTGTAGCGGCTTCTTTGCCAGCACAGCGCTGGGACCCAAGACGTGACCACTGAGAATGTATTAGTATTAGCATTGCAGCGGACAGACCTGTACATAATGATAACCTGAAGCTTTGGCAATTGGGAAACACACACACTCGCACATGTACACAGTGGCGAAAACAAGTAGTGTAAGTGTAATGCAGGCCCACCGGTGGGGCCACTCCACGACTGGAGAAGGGGGGAGTAGAGGGGCGAAATGAACTTGACTTCCATTGATCGGGACTGCGAGCGCAGAACCGGGGGCTGTTTGTCCCAGAAGAGCTCCCGTACTGCTGCTCGGTAGCTCCTCATAAATCTTTGAAAGGCCTCAGCCTCTTTACATTCGCATGATTTGGGTGCGCACACACACACACACACGCATATACACGCACGTCCGCACCTGTGTAGCAGGTGAAAGGTGGTCAGTGATGATGAATGAGGGAATCAATCGTCATCTGTGGCAAGTCGAGGTGTGTTTACTGTTCAAACAGATTCAATATTAGCATATTAGTATGGACTATATAAAAAAATAAAAGATCACAACTTAGCTTACTTTTAAGGCTCCCATGCGGCCTCCGATGGACTCCGTAGCATGTTCAACAAATGATTGATATCGCCCATACCACTTAGAAAACACCCAACGTGCCGGGCAGAGTATCCATAGCTTCTAAGTACGGGCTGGCAGGGGGGCCCTCAGTGTTATCCAGCCGGTAATAAAAGTTGAGAATTGATTTTCTGTAGCAGCTTGTAACTGTTAATGTTGAAACATCAATAGCCAAAGCAAATGGGAGACCGAGAACACGGAGGGCACGAGCCGAGGCGGACTCTAAATCACAGAATCTATCCGTGCCGATCGATAAGACAGTAACTGCAAGTGTCCCTCTGCTTTCCTAATGTTTTATAATAAACTGACAGCCTGTAATAAGGCAGAGGGAGAATGGAAGGGAGAGATGGTGGGCAACAATTTCTCTGGGCCACCTTAAATCAACCCACACGCGAGAGCAAAATATCAGCAGAGGACTAGTGGGACAGGGGAAGTGTCTTTTTCTTTAGAAAAAAAAATCCAAACGCATATGCCTGGTTATGCTTATGTTTTAGATTGGTTTTAGAGGTGCAGTAGTTTACAATGTGTCCTAAATCCGAGCGTCACTACACTGCTTTCACAATACTGAGATATGAAGGGCAGCACGTGTTATGGTTGTGACAAGGGGATTATGACTGTTTCAAAACATGCTTTACAACTCCTGCAGCTGTATCCTATATATGCAGCAACTGTGTTCTTGTAAATTAGTAACACTGGTTGTAATTCTGGAAGTTGTGAGAAAGAACATAATTTTTGGTATTTGTACTGCTTGGGAAATGAAATATACTCTAAATAGTATTATTATTATAGTGGCAACGTGAGTCCTTTGATTTTCAACACAGGAATGTATGTGCATCATTTTCAATATGTATATTAATTTCCCTTTAAGTCTCTTATAGTACTGTAGTATGTACCATATTTTCCGCACTATAAGGCGCACCAAAAAGTCTTCAATTTTCTCAGAAGCTGACAGTGCGCCTCATATAGCACGTAAACCCAGAGTTTTCATTTTTGGAGAACGAAAAAAGAAAAACACTTCATCACCATGTCAGTTCTTCTATTTTACCATTGTATTTCAGTTATAAATATGTTTTTTACAATTCTAACTTTTAATAACATACTGTTTGAATAAGCCGGTGCGTCTTATAGTGCGGAAAATGCGGTATGTTAAGTGTATGAACTCATGAAGCACGTTTGATACATATAAAATAACAACATAAATATTATAATATCTCTACATATTTTAGGCATGGAAAAAACTGGTTTGGATGAATTGCCTATTTCCTTTGAAAAAAATATATTATAAATAACATAGCATTTGTTTCCTTATTACATTTAGATACAGTAGGTGTCAAATAGTCAACAGTAAATATATTATTAAAGGACCTTTGCTTTTCAGGGTGGTGTAATTAAATTGAAAAGAAATTATATCTTGTCATATGTGTTTATGTTACTAGTAGTCGAATAGGTATCACATTTCACACATTTATGCGTAGTTTATGTTGAACTATATATTTGATTTTTTTTTTGTAAGCAAATTGTTGCGAGTAAATTAGTGACAGCCAGGTCAATTTTTGGCACAGCTTCCGTACATTGCTCACCTAACCATTGCTTTAAAAATGAAGATTTGCTATGTTTTAAATCACAGGTCCGGAAATATCATATTTAAGGATAGATGGTTATGTTATTGGTGTGTGTCAAATAAATAATGAGAATGCTACATGTATACAATTACTGCAAATGTTTCAAATAATCATAAAATATCAGCCATTTGGATGATTATTTTTGGCCGATGTTTGATACACACATATTATTACATATTATGAAAATAACAACAAAACAGCGCTGGACCGTAAGACCAAACTCATCCTATTTTCCTAGCATGAAATATGATGATAAGAATATAGGAGACTACTAAAACATTTAATAAAATATTGATTTACTTGGAGAGACAGTATGTTTGCCTTTTCTTGGATATTATCAGAAAAGGAGAATTAGTGAATGCTTTTCCGATAATTTATTGGGACATCGGATTTGGAAGACACTCTGTGAATGAACGCCGAGAATCATTGGGTTTTGTCAGCTGAGGTGTAAGGCTGAAGAAAAAGAAGATCCAATGTGATCTCCCCACAACTACACACGAGTCACCACAACAGGTCTTAATGACAACAGCTCGCATTCTGTAATGACGGCAATCCGGAGCTTTTATTGCTTCATAAATTCTAAAAGCCTTTTCCTCAGCCTGATTACACTGAATTCCCTACAAAGTGAAAGGCGCGTTATATTTCTTAGGCTAAAACTGAGAGGAAATAGGTGTAAGTATTAGATTCATTGCTTTAGGGCATATTTCCGCCTACCCTTGATGAGAGAGAATAAGAGGAAAGAAAAGTCTGGACACTCAAACTTGATTAGTTGAGTTTAGATCTGTCAGCTAGAAAGTTTGAGCAAACGGCGAAGGACTTTTTTATTTGTCGGTTTGCTGCCTCAGAGTGAAGACCGTAGGATGCTTATGGCTGGTAAAGAGATTTGTTTGAAAAGTAGATGACAGTCCAATAGTTTTCAATCAGCATATGTTTGCCCAGCACTTTACACGACAGTCAAAGCGGAGTGATGAAGAAGGCGAGGTATTGTGCATAGATTGCTCTTTATTAGCCTTATACATAAATCTAAAGTGTACTCCCACTGCAATCACCACCACTGTATTTTCCATTACGGTTGTCATTGCACCAATCCACTGACTCTGCCATCCACCAGTCACACATTTACACATGGGAGATGTGACACAGACTGTCAATAAATAATAATCAAATAGTTTGTACCAAACAAATATGGATTTATGCCACCTTTCAGACATGAGTCAACTTATATGACTCTTTGAAGTTTCAATTTATACTTCATACTAAGTATATTATATAGTCAGGTAGGACCATAACTGGTACCCAGGTACGCATGCGCGACAGAAATCACTGATACGTAATGCGACGTGCTTCACCGTGCATTTGCGTACCCTACCTAACTTCCAACCTTCTAACTTTCAACGTGGAGAATTGGGTTATATTGACCCAAATGCTGAGCCGCTCTTTAGAGACCTTTAAAGAACTGCCTTAAATGGGTTAATTTTTACCCAAATAGTTTTATAGTGCAGAATTTGTTATATTATATAAACAGAGCTGAGTAATCCTTTCCAAAGCAACAATGTTCTAACAGAGCTGAGTAATGCTTTCCAAAGCAACAATGTTCTAACAGAACACACAGACTGCTTTGGATTGGCTAAATGTCATCTAATGGTAAAAGACTATTTGGAGCAAAAGGTTTTACCACATTCGATAGGCGAAATTCACCCCAGTTTTTAAGGTTCCATTTTTGGACAAAATCTGTACCAGATTAAATCAAATTGACAGTAAGTAAATTTCAATGACTAATTTCTACTTAAATCTGGACCACACTGGATGGTCTTAAAATAACAACTGGATGGGCTAAACATAACTCAATTATGAATGACTATTTTTGACGAAATTTGGATGACATTTTACAGGTTAAAACACAACCCACTTTTCAAAGACTATTTTGGGACTAAATTTGGAAGCTGTTGGAGGGGCTAAACACAATCCAATCACCAAACTCTATTTATGGATTAAATCAGCTACGGCGGACGTACCAGACTAAGCCCAAAATCCAACCGCCAGAAGAATAGGTGCTGGGTGGTCCAAGTTTGCCAAGCGTTATTATTGTGAACCGTACAAAGTAATCAGGTCAAAAGATAACTCCATATTGCTGAGTACACAAAAGTAAGAAAAAAAATGTGCATCTTAAAATAACATGTCTATTTTCTTGCTTTTAATGAAGTTGTACAGTGTTGCGCCTTTTACATGCTCTACTATTTGGCCCTCACATTGGTCCCAGCGGGAGTATATATTGAACTGTTGCCGTCTTCTTATGTTAATCAATGCCCTGACGAATTCAAATGATTCGGTTCATTTCAGGATATGAATATTTGCCGGGCGTATAGGGAATGGGTTGGAGTGTATGAAGAACCTGGTCAAAGATCAGCAGATTGATTCTTCGTAGCTACGGCTGCTGCTTAATTGGGATCCACCTGACTGGGACTTTAGTGTGTCTCTTTGTCTCCTGCTATACGGACAGACATAGCGGGAACTGGAGATATTGCACTGTTTTACCAAGGTCAGTCACATTTACCATGTTTGTCTCGTCAGCAGTGGTTCAGTGTCTGGCAAAGTCAAGAGCTCCCCCTTAAAAAAAATAAGGCAGCAGTGCTTGATTTAGGTTTAATCAAAAATTAACTATGGAACATTTTGCAACTAATTAGTTAAACATTTATAATTGTTTGACAGCACTATTTTTCTTAAATATTATGTTGAACTGCTTGTAGGTCAACACAAATGTTTCTTTGGAAAATATACTTTTAAATCATTGCCAAAGATGTGTTTATTTGTCCAAATTGTTTACTATCCTATTGTTGAAGTATGTTTAATGAATTGCGCTTGCCACACAGCTAAAAAAAGGTCAACAATATGTTAGAATGTTTCTACAAGGGTGAAATGTAGTCCAAGAGTGCACCATTATCAGTGGACCTCCAAACAATTTACCTCTCTATCAACTTTTTTTTTTTTTTCCCTAAACACTACAATTTGAGAGCATTATTATAAGTTGTGTCCTCAAATCCCGCTTCTCTGCTGGGAGCATTTAGCACTCAGCCCTGCTCTGACAGCTTCTCTGGTTCTCCTCCCAGTTGACGAGGGCTGGCAGTGCACGTCTCACCCAATTAGAGCTGACGTGGTCGGACGAGGAGAGCCCAGTTGTTTGCTGGCAGAGCAGACTCTGACCTCTGAGCCTGCAAGTGCTTTGCCAATATGAGTGCTGTCTGTCTCTGGCCAAGGGAATTTAGATCAAACAGCACACTTGTGAAAATTGATAAGTGTTTTTTTTTTTTTTTTTCCTCAGTTACAGCCATTCATTATATAGCAGAGCACTGCAGAATTCACAAAGCATCCAGTACATTATATAGCTTTAATTGTCAACTAATAAAATGACCGTTTTTTTAACTGAAAGCCAAGATGTCACTTTTTGGGCTTACCTGTCACCTCACGATCACATAAAACAGCAGCTTGGCAGTATTTCTATTAAGAGTTTAAGACTTTTAAAAGGAAATCAAAGACCTATTAACAGTGTACTGTCACCAGACAACTAGTAATAATTCTTCTGTGAACTCTGACCCAGGCTGTACTCTGTCTCTGGAGCTTTAATGGTCGTGACTTTACTGCCGCACATACAAACACACACATGGCCATTGCTCACAGTTCCACAGAGAGATCAATGCTAGTAGAGTGATCATCTCCCTCTTGATAGAGGGCAAAAGCCTTCACTTGAGACAAGGAACGAATGACAGCAAATAGAGAAGACGCTGTAGAAGGAGATGGATAAAGTGAGACAGTGAGAAAAAAAAGACTGAAAAAAGACGGTCAAACTCAGGTCAGGACGAGTCTTCTCTCAGCTGGAGTGACATCTATATCACTCTCTCTTTATTGACAAGAGGCTTAACTAAGAGTTCTGTAGTCAGGCAAGCGTGATCGCTCAGTCAGTATGGGAAATAATGGAAAAAGTCAAGGTAAGGAAAGGCACAGAACAATAAGGGATTTTTATTATTCCATATCACTGATAGTGAAGTACCAAAGTAATTGTTAACGGAATAATTATGGCAGACAAATGTAGACCACAGATTGAAGGCATTTTGTCTTACATAGTTATGTGTGGGACCAAACGTGCATTTATCCACACCAGAAAATAGCAAATAGCAAAATTGTCATCATCATACTAGAACATTGCTGACCTTCGCTTTAGTTCGGTCATTTTACACTTTCATTGACAGTCCCTGGAGTGCCCCCTCCCCACTCGCTTTCCAACAAGTGTGAAACTAAACAACCAGATTATTTGTGAAAATGTATCTGTGAGCAAGTTGTTCTGCAGAGTCTGCGCAGCGGGGCTAATTAACTCCCACTTCTAGTGTCTCCATTATATCTAGTAAGCTGGCTTTTCCAGAGCTATCAGCCGGCCACAGTGAAACCAGTGTTCCACATTGGTTGTCATTCCAGGAAAACTTATATCACACTTAACAAGAAACAAACAAACAATCAAACAAACAAAAACAATAAGAATAATCCGATTATGGTTGACAAAAGACCGAAATGAATATGTGGGTCAATTAGACACACTTTTCTGTTTTGCTTTTTATAAAACAACACCCTTTTTGAGGCTATCTTGTACAAAATGAGCCATAGGGGGTTGTCTTGTGCAAAACACACTACATGGTCAATTTCAGCCCAATATTTGGGCAGACACTTTTTTTTTAACTTATAATTGGGTTATTTTGAACCCAACTGTATTTGGAGTGTATGCAACCGCTAAGTGGGGTTAACACACTGCATGAGTTAAATTTGCCGTTAAACTGTTTGACTTTGCCAACATAAGATATGCTGTATGCTGTAAGAATATATCTGTAAATCTTGACCCTTGGGATATTATTGGGATATTCTAATCAAGGGACATTTTAATAGTTTCAAGATTCAAATGATGGTATTTATATTTTTTATTATTATCTGTATCCTTACTTGGACTCCACTTTCTGCCAAATTTTAACATGTTCTTCCTTAGTCCATGCTCTAGAATAGAGGTAATTAAGTAGTTGTTGATTAATTTACTCAACTATGTATTGCTGTGAATGTCACAAAAGTGTAATTATAGTTACTCATTATCTGCCCCAAAAAATAACTGAGTTAGTAATTTAATTACCTTATAATAAAAGTAACTCATTACCCAGCAAATTAACTGTTTTCACAGCTTTGGAAAAATGCTTTATATCCAATCAATTCAAATGTGTATAATGGCCATATAATTGTACATAAACTTCAGTATTTAGTGTACTTAACCTGACAGCAGGTTCTCTCTTCAATTAGTATCTTATACAGTATAAGTCACATTTCAACAACATAAATACTTGTTCCGTATTTTTGTACTACAAGCAACTACCTTTGTCCCACACAGCACTTTGACCGTGATTCTATTTTTACTCAAAAGATTAAAGCTATTATTAGATTTTCCCACATTATTGTTACATCTGCTCAATGAAATTAACCAAACACGTCACAGTGGAGCAATAAAACTGTCCACGTTTGCCCTCATATGGAATATTTATGAGCCATTTGCAGAAGTGCGCATGCAGCTTTCTCGGGGCAAATATGATGATCATTGGAAACGAATGGCTTAAAATCACTGCAATCCAACCCCTGTCTATTTGATTTGTGGACCACCTCGCCCATTATTCTTCATGTAACAAGAAAGACTGAGAAAATCACTCGGACGCAACTTGTCTAGGGGTAGGTGTGGGTGTGCCGGTCTTTGAGGTATATTAAAGTTGTTCATAAATTAATTGGTTTGACCTTCTTTGTTAAGATCCCATGTGTGCCGTTTTTCTTCACATCACTTTTAACGTACATAATGATAACGGTGTTTCACAAAACTAATTAATGATATTACTCCATTCATGAAAAATGAACTGAGTTTACACCGTTAGTTTAAACTGCAACAAAGAGGTTATAGCCAAGACAAGCTATGGTTTGCCAATCTGGCAGTTTGCTGAATAGGTGGCACAAGACCTGACTTGTACCAACATATAAGAAACATTGGAAAACACCCAGCTGCAGATATAGTGTGTGACAGCTTTTACTTGGATAAACAACTGACAAGTTGAGTCAGTTATGTTTGTAGTCTGTATCCTGACCATATATAATGATTATGTAGCACTTATTTCATCATTTAAGTTCTTGCTTAATTCCACCAGTGTACATTAAATAAATCTCATCCTTCGTTAGGGCTCATTTCGGCACTCAGCAGCCAAAGCTGATCTACTTTCATGCCTCATTTAGCTACATCCGTGTATTAATTGGTGCTGCTGGCAGTATGCAGGCCACTTCTGTGAGCGTTTGCTTTCTCGTTCCATTACACATATTCAGATCAGCCCCATCAATCGCACACCTCTGCTCAGCTGTGCGCGGTGTGAATCAATGTTAAATCTCCAGGCTTTGCATTGCTGAGTCCAAACACCACCTCTACCACCACACATATCCTCAGCAAATGCAACGCCACCTGTGTCGGGTTTCTTCTGTGGGAGACTCAGGCAATGCTGGAAAACAGGCACTGCCTGGGGCTATACACATCCCTGAGGTCAGTCTTTCATTATGGATGATGTTTCTGCCAAATTATTTAGACCCTGAGCCCCAGCAAACCCTATGCCATGTGAAGACACATACCGAACAAAACTAGCTCATACACACGAGTAGAATCTTACACACATGCGCAGACATTGTCAAGGTAATCCCATATTAATCTATTAGAACATATCCCTTTATTTCACAACCTCTGACAATCTTTTCAGTTCTTTTCCTGTTATAACAAACTGTCAAATCCTCACTAGCCACCCCTTTGCATCTCTAGTACATCAATAACTTGATCTTTGATTCCAAATCGTAATCCAGGATTCTTCATACTGAATTTGCTGTGTTATTCCATCGCTGCCTTTTTTTTAGACTTTGAAAGAAGAGTAAACAAGGTTTCATTCATTCCATTCCATTCTGTTGTATAATGCTTAATTTTATCACAACTACATAAACCAAAAAAACTTAAGCTCCTTAAGCTCTTGTGAAGCGCCCCCCATTAGAACATTCAAAAATACCCTCTTTTTGGACTCACCAAGACTGAAGAGGACCAGGAATTTCAGGCAGACAAACTCCCGTTGATCCATTTGCAAAGAACGTAACTTAGCCACCAGTTCCTGGGCATGGCTCAATAGATTATTGAGGGTGGCTCCAGCCTGGGATGCAATCACTGCATAGTCTACCTGCAAAAAGAAAAAAAAATGCTTGAATTTATGTTTATTTTTTACATCAATAAATGAAAGTAAAACATGTGGTGATATAAGATTGACAGACACAGACAGACAGACAGACAGACAGACAGACAGACAGATAGATAGATAGATAGATAGATAGATAGATAGATAGATAGATAGATAGATAGATAGATAGATAGATAGATAGATAGATAGATAGATAGATAGATAGATAGATAGATAGATAGCATTTTGTCAGGCAGGTTATTAGTTTTTAGCTGCCACTCACACAATAAACAGCATTGAATAAAATGTTTATATTTATTGACAATTCATTATCAAGTCCTGACTGCTCTAAGTAATCCTAAAGTAAAGTAATCCCACTTGCTACACTCCATGGTAAAAAAAGTTACACGCATATTCAAACGGTAAAAGCCCAGTGCCAGGGCCACAGTCACACAAGTCTTCATATCCCTAAAGGAATAGCGATGCACTTTGATTACATATGTGCTCCATTCCCCTATAGGACATTTCTTTTCCTCCAATCTTTTCCTAGCTGCTTTTGTACTTCCTTTCTTCTTCCCCATTCATAAAGGAGAGAGTTATGGCTGAAGTGAGAGGTAGGCGCTGTCCCCTTTCCAAAGTGTCAATCAATTTACATAAAATCAACTGTGCATGAAATAACTTCATTGAAGGATTGGACTGTTGATGGTGATGCCTTAGGTTATTGCCTCCTGGCCTGAAGTACAAAGACAGGGGAAAACAATATAATGCCACTATAGCAGAGTTAGCACTAACCCAAGTGACCTGCATATCAATTAGTCAATCAATCCTACTTTATTATTCCTCTTGTAGAGACACGCTGGGTAAATATAAATAAACTTTCAGATTTAAATCCATTTCGAAGCACAATGTATGGAGGGCAGATTTGAAGCGTATTTGTGTGCGCTAGCAGTGCATTCAAAGCAAAAGGCATTCATTCATTTGATTGTGGGGCATCATTTATTTTACTTTTATTTAAATTTTAGTCATTTAAATTTCATGAACACCAGCAGTATTGGGCTGTCAAAACATCAGTGTCATCATATTGGAAAATGGCACGGTGCAGTGAGGCCTTGCTTAAGCTTTCAACAGATCAGCCTATTTGTCATTTTATCTTTGAATGCATTTTAATAAGCTCCATTTCATGTTTGAGCTTATGACAGTCTCCTTTGAAAACACACATTCAGTAGCTGCCGCTTTGTTGGTGACCCTGAAAATGACATTACATTTGTGTTCTTTCTGTTTTAAGGTCAATGTAAAAAATGAATGAGGCTTTTGGTATAAATCAAAGACATATTTGTGAATGTGCTTAACATGTACAAATTGAATACATTCTATGATGCATTATGCTACTCATGTGAAATGCATAGTGTGAGAGTGATTAGCACGCCCGCCTAACAATGCAGAGGTCCCTTCCGGCCTTCCTTAGTGGAGTTTGCATGTTCTCTCCGTATCCTTGTGGGTTTTCTCTGGTACTCCGGTTTCCTCCCACGTTTCTAATACATGCATGGTAGGTGTGATTGTGAGTGTGAATGGTTGTTTGTCTATGTGTGTCTTGCGATTGCCTGGCACCAGTTCTGCCAAGGTCTGCTGGGATAGGCTCTGGCATTCCCGCAACCACAAATGGATGGATTTGATGGATGTAAAATGCACATACATTTTAATAGGAGACAACATAATCAAAAATGTCATTAGAAATTTTTTTTTTTTGTCATCAAACTTACAGTTGCCAACATGGATAGAGAGATTCAACAAAAGGAAGTTTTCTTTTGCATGTCCCAGGCACACCTGGCAATTTGGTGGCCAAAAGTAGACTTTGCACCTGCTAGAACCAGGTCTAACTTTTGAAACAACTGGTGTAAGGTGATTCTACTGAATTTGAATGATGTGCAGGCACACACTTCTGAGCTCCGTGGATATGTGAGGTGGCTTCATAAATATGAGAACAGCATACATCAAATCCTCTGAATTATTGTAGAAATAAATTTATTGAATGCATTTTTATTATTGTCGTTGTTTGTGTGTAAATGTCAGACTTAAGTAGATGGGTGAATTCACACAGCTAAAAACATGTGGAGCTTCTCACCTTTTGCCTCTACAGTAGCCCTCACTATATAAACTCTCACAATTGATGGTTGTGTCTTAAAAAAAATAATCTTGTTGGGTTCTGGTTTGCAATTACTCACCTGCTGACCGGTGACCAATAAAATGGAGCCCTCCTTGGCGTGCACCACTTGTCTAAAGACATGGTCCAGGATGAGGAGTTCACTCCAGCAGTTCTGCAGAAGCTTCATCTGGTCGTCAACCTAGTTGGGAATATCGAGAAAAGCACAAAAATGTCCTGTGAATTTTTTTGACAGATTTTTAGAGGGATCATATTGTTTAAAATAAACAAATACGATTAAACATACTGTATCCCAAGCATTATTGTGGAGACTTGCTCACATGTTGTTCGTGTTGATTGATTACATTCAAATCATTTGAATGTATTTCAATCTTGCTCAAAGGTCCTGCACACATACCCCAAAGTGTTTTCTTATGATTCTTTTCACATTTAACTTTGTGGCTTTTTTATGAGCTCATTTAACAGTTTTTGGTTCAGGTCTCTCTTGTCTGTCCATTTTCAGCAATTTCGGTGTAATTCCACTCGTTCCAATGATTAAAACATTTACGCCTGCTGAATTGCAGCCGCTGGCTCCCATGGACCTGCCAGGTGAGCTTTGGAAGCAGGTCAGGTCAAACAGTGCGCCAAAACAACATCTTCCTTTGTAACAGCCAGTCTCTTCCCATGCCTGGCCATGTTAATCATTACACCACAATTCAGAGACTCAAACAAAAAAAGCCCGTATTGGGGAAAAAGGAATGAGGAAAATGTCTCCTTTTTTGGTATCAACAAACATTGGCCTATGAAATGTCTAAGAAATAAAATATCCTGTGTACCTTTGTTCGTTAGTGTCAGGAGCTACTGTGATGACAGTACGTGAGAACTTGATCTTCATTAGTATCAACGGCAGTGAGAATGCTGGGGAATGTGGATCAATGCTAGAGGCTAGCCACAGAAGCAGGTGCAAGTATGGGTACTTTGAAAAGGAATGTGTTTTTCTACCTTATGGTGGGAATCTTGCAGAGATCTATTTGTTGAAGCGACTCTTGTTGAAGGCAGTAAAACCATTTATGATCACATGGAAAAAAAAAGAAGATATCACTCTTTGATTGCTAACTTTGGCATCAAACGCTTATGAGGCTTGGAATCATTTTTGAATGGTGTCCAGCATAGTCTGTTTAGCTTTCAAGAAGACAAAACATTGTCTGTTAAGGTACAGCAAGCAACGCAGCCTGAACTGCAGTCTGGAGGGTTCTACATCTCGTTTGCCTGAGTGGCCAAGTGGTAAATAGTTTTGCCATGATCCTAAATTGAACCAAAGGCAAATAAAAGGGAGAAAAATCCCGTTTGTTGAAATGTGCAAGTTCAGAAGGCAATGAATGAATGAAATAGCCTTTATTTTTTTCATTTATAATGTTACTTTATTTTATATTATAAATATAGCTACAGCTTTCAGGGCAGTTAACCTCCTCTTTGCAAATTGCGTTATGTTGTTTGGGTAACAAAAAAAAAAAAGAAGAAAAAACAAGTTCAGTATTTGTTGAGCCTCAAAACGTCGTTTTTTCGAATTGTCAATGAAGTGTCTGATCACAACTGGTTTTCTATCCTCCCTATACATCAGTCTATGGTCCTATATTGGATCAGCAGGTAAGGATGAAAGCAAAATTCAAATGACTTCATTAGAACCATCAGAGCGCATTGAAGACCTTCAGAGGAATGCTTTCTTTGAGCCACTTGCTAAGCCTCCTCTCTCTGCCTCCCAATCTAAAGACCCTGGAATCAAGTGTAATCGTGTGTGTGCGTGACTGAAAAGACGCGTGCATGTAATGCCCAAGATCTTCAAACGCCACCCCGTTCAACTCCAGCACCGCTACCACCGCATGTCAGTGCTTTTAGCAAGTGTTAGGGTCCTCATCAAAGGGCTGTCCTGCCTGGAAGCGACTCTCTGACAAGAAGCTCGGGTTATCAAAAGCGGTGTATGGCAGCGGGTGATAGGAGCCTAGACGAGGGGCAGGGGACACCCGTCTTTAAGAGGGAGACTGGTGACAGACAAGCATAAGGGCGGTGCAGGGGTTGGGGCTCTGTTGGCTGACCTTTTGAGGACCGGCGACACAAACTGTTTCCCTGACAAGCTCTTCCTTTTGCTCTGTCAAACCAGCAACATTCATGGCGCCTGATCTTCCAAGATCTGCTCCCCGTACTCACACATAATATGAACTCGCTGACACTGCGACAGACGCTTTGAGTTGAATTTCTATGCAGGCGAGTCACACACTTTATCTTTGTGCAGAAGATGTGGCCATACACAGTCAGTAAACGATTGGCAGATTGCCAGTTATTGACTACAACACTTCAGCCTTTGATTTTATCAGAGCGTAATAACACAAAGTTCAAATCGCAGTTTGTTTGACTCCTGCAATAAACCTTATAGTGCTTCTTTAGTTGTTTAAGTCTTATCTCGAAATTATGGAAAATTTAGACAAGTGTATCTGACTTTGGCTGTCATAAACTGAATGCTTACCAACACTGTTTCTATCATGAATGCCACTCAAATTTAACTTTCATTATGGTACCATTATCAAAGTTGCTCATTTGTTTCTTATTTTGTTAGATATTTCAGATAGATCCTGGTCAGGATGAGATGATATACAAGGTATTATTCAGTAGGCCTGCACATAAATCAGCAGTGTCCTAAACTGACCTGCAACTTGGCCACTGAAAACGAACGCCGAGTCCAAATTTTTGGATTTGAGTCAGAATAAGACTTAGCACATAGTCGTTAGAGAGGAATGTTTGGATGGCACTCACGTCTCCGTATACTGTATGTGAGATATCTTTGTTGGGAGTGCATAAAGCTAACACGCTACACTCAAGCAGATGCCCACAGATTTTTGCATGTGTGTCAGGCATATTTGTCAGGCTAATAAGCATTAAACTCAGTCAATAAAGACCAACAAAGAAAAGTATTAGAGTATGGCCCAAAGAAATATTTTACATGGGTACGGCGCAAAAATTCCGGAGGTTGACAAAGCTTAATTTCAACTAAAATGGAACATCTGAAATGGAATAATACATAGTGCCAGTGTTGGGGTACCCGGATGAGTTTGAAAAAATGAATTTATAAATATATGCTGAAGATAAAGCACCACCGTTTATTGAGTGCAATTTCTTTTCTATTATGGTCAAATTGGATTTTTCACATTTTTTTGAACTGTGATTTATTTTTGGCACATTTATAATTATTAGGCTATTTTAGTTGATTCAGGACTCGTTAGTTAATGTCAAAATTAATAGCGGATGCACATTTGGGGTACTAGTCCAAGCTCTTTTCAGGAAGACAAGCATCAATTATTTTTTAGTTTTGAATAGAACTGGATCTTACTACCTTAAAATGTAAAGAATCAATGAAAATTGGGGGTTAGTGGGATAATGAATTGTAATACATATCGATTTTATACTTCCTTAGGAAGAATTTTGACGATTAGATCTTTGACAAGAAGTTGAAATATAGTAAGTCCAAGTTTGATATATTCATAATGGAGGTTAATATTTCTGCAAATAACTAAGGTAAAATATAACCTCTTTGGTGACATGTATTTTTACTTGTTAATATTGAAGTTTTTTTTTTTCTTTCCAAAACGTGTTTTCTCATCTTATATTGTGCACGCTAAAAAGGTCTGGCCTTGAACAAGACCAATCAAGAATGTTTAGCTTCTGTGTTCACATTGTGAAATTATACTCCTGAAAACTAGTTTCAAACTGAACTCAATAGCCAAATTGAATACATTACTTTCTCAGGCTTGGTCTTCTCAACATTATCGCCAAAAGTAGGATGTTTTAAAATCCAAGCAGGGACTCCCACATGCATAGACCAGCAATAAAAAAAATACATATCCTCCAAGAAACCAATTTACCACCTTGATGATTGTTCAGCTGAGTGGGATCAATACTCAAATCAATCGCTTAGCCCATAAATTTTGTTCAAACCACTGGCTAGGATTAATGGGATTTTCCAGATGTAGAAAGAGAAAGGAGAGCCAGTGAGACAGGGAATGAACCTGACTGGGAATGGAAGAATGGGAAAATATGAGGGGAAATTGCAAAAATAAAAAAGCAGCGGACATTGCAGTGCGGGTGTAAATTAAAATTGGCACATTCAAATACTCCCTGACAAACGTCATGTTTATTCATAGCCCCCTGCCAAGAGCACAGCAATTATCATGGGGTGCTAAGTTAAAACAGGCCGGGTGATAGAAACATACCCCCTTTCTTGTGCCCTGGTCTTGGTATCGTGCCACCAGCATTGTTAAGCGGCGTACCGTGCGGCCGGATTTAACGAGTGTACACAGCTGGATCTGATTTTAATAAGTACTTCTATTTTTGATGTGGACTAATGAAGAGATTAATGGAATCTCCTTCTGTGGTTGTTAATGAATGGACAGAATTGTGTTTTTTTTTTTTTTGCACATAGGGAGAAGTAACATTTGGAGCCCAAGAGCTAATCTCTCTCAAATTCGCATGAACAAGAAGCACACTTCTCTCTTTTCTGGACGGGAATCAATGCCGACTACAGGTGAGGTTTGAAGCTGACTTCAATGCTGCTGTGTGTCGAGCTGCTCATCCTTTGGTGCTGTCCTATCTTAGCATCTGTTCGCCTTGAGCCAAACAGTCCCTGTATTCACCTGGGAACACGCATTAATTCACCTAGAAATGGCGCCCGTTGTTCTACGAGTGTTGCAAGTGCTTAATTATGTCGTGCCTGCGTACTCGCTTCCAGTTTGCCCGTTTAATTAACCCATTTTAGGGACTTGTTCAAACCAAGACTGTTAGGGACCCTAACAACCCTGAACAACTATTTTTGGACTAAATTTGGACCCCATTAAACAGGCTAAACACAACCCTATTACTAAATTATTATTTCTGGATTAAATCAAGTTTAATAAGAATGGACCAGATTGCCTCTAAATCCAACATCTAGAAGACATCTGGTGCGCGGAGTGAAGGATGTCTAAAAAAAAGGTTTACATTTTTCATCACCGGTACATTAAATTACATTTAAATAAAGTTATAGTTGTTAGGATATAGTTATGATTAATTTAACATTTATGTCATACAACTGTTGCATAACTACATTTGATGAATTACTGTTTTTACAATCATAATTTTTCGTTGAGTATTTGGGGAATTTATTACAAGTCAACTGCTTGTGAGCATTCACTTGTGACCACCTATATAATTACTAATTAGTGATACTTTTTCTGCTTTTCAAAGGCGCACAAGCAGGAGGTCTCTATCTGGCTGTGAAGAAAAGCAACAGTTGTGATCAAATCCACCAAAGGTTTCTGGAAATAGAAATGATTACCTATGCCCCCTCCTCCTTGTCCCAATTTCCCCAAAACGATCTCTTATCAAGGCATACAGTCCGTTTGGTCTTCGATCCTAATGCTGGTGGAGTGATAAGAGAGCTGGGAAAAGGTGCAGGTGGCACTTGGAATCTGTCAGGGCAGGGGCGGGATTAAATGTTTTGGTGCCGGTTGACAGATGAGAAGAATGTTAATGTTAATGCAAACACGCTGAGCAATCAGGAAGATAAAATGTGTCATGAAATTTTGAAAAAAAGGGTCACGTTGGAATATAGATGGTGTTGTATCAGCCTGACGTCAGGGACTTTTTAAGCCAAGGGGTACTTTTGAATCCTACCGATACAACCTAAAGGTATATAAAGTCCCTATCCCATTGAGGGACAAACGTTAGTGAGCATTGACGAAGGTAAAAATGTTGAACAGATTTCTTTGTGACGAGCAGTGCAGGCGAATGTCTGCCTACGTCTTATGGACGTTTGCGACCTTGGACGAACCCTGACAAGATCAAAAGAGCGGATGCCTTTGCCGGCACGCGGCAATGTTTGCCCCTCAATGGGAACATTCAGTTGAGAATGTAAAAGTACCAGAGGTACAAACTTTGCTAAGTCATTTTTTTATTGGTGATATTGTTAACTGCAGCTGACCAATGCGCACACAGAAACGCATCAAGGTAACAAGTTAAAGCAAAGTATCTGTGTGTTGTGTGTGTTTTCTCACTGTGAGCCACGACTCCATAGCACATTTGTTTGAGCCTGCCACAGTGTTCGTTCAGCAACATCTGATTGATAAGACTGAGACCCTGAAATTGACCATTTCCCACGGTGACTGCACTAATTGACTCTGCAGAATGACCTTTGATCCTGAGAATGAGAGGGTCTCTTTCGATTGAGCATGTTCACTTCCCAGCCATCCACACATCCCGGCATTCTCACTCGTGTTTGTCAATGCACGGACAGCCTGTGAATGGAAACCCCACCCACCCCACTTTTCTGTACTTCACTTAGTCTGCCCCATGCAGAAAGAGGTAATATACAGGGGTGGACATTTTTCGTGGTCTATTCACATGAGTACCAGGACATGATGTTTGGTTTGCATCTTTTCTTTCCTTAAACACAGTCTTCTTAAATGTCCTTCCCAGTACTGTATAGCTGCCACACAGCCAGCCTACATCCTCGAAAACTTTCATAAGTCCATCAGTTATGGTTCGCGCGGTTCGTATGGAGGTAAATTCTCCATCAACTATAATGTGATTTTGCATTTCAAATGCATCTTTTGTGAAACTGACCCGACAGCCAGACTAAGCCGCTTCAGTAAACAAATAAGAGGACAAAGGACGTGCATGCTTCGCTACATGAAAGGCAAGGAGAAAACTATTACACAGAGTTTGCGTGGTTCCTGCAGTTTGTCTCACTACCAGGCAAAAGGTCGATTATCTATTACTTCTCAATTAGCTTGTTTGTTAGCAATATGTTGCAACACATCCACATGACTGGATGACTGAAAAATTTCGACTGTATTAAACTCACTGATTTTTGTTATCTGCTAGCTGAGGACATGAGTGGCAAATCTTGCATCACAATTAATTGTGCTTCAAACCACAGCAAATCTTGGAGCCACTTTTCAAAAAAGAAAAATATTGTTCAGCTCAGGCTCGGTTGTCATGGATTTGGTATGTAAATGTGCGAAGTGAAGCATGCTACATTACACAACAGTGATTTTTGTTGCACATGCGTACCTGCATACCAGTGATGTCTACCCGTGGTAATATATTTTCTTACATGTCAAATATCAACGGATGATAGCTGTCATTGCATATGTATATGCATATACCATATGTTGCAAATATGCACGTTGGTCACTAGTATGCTATCAACCTGTCATAGGCAGACATGCAAATACGTCCATCCAAAAAGAAATTTGTGTTGTTGCAAAAATTATGCTGAAGTATCAAGTGTTCTTTTTGCACACAATACTTTTCAGCACCTCTTCAGGAGCCACCAGACAAACTCACAACTCTACACATTAGAAATCATAGGGCTTAGCGCTAAGAAGCAATCAACTAATTATCAAAAACGCAGAGAGAATCTAATCAATTATTCACATGAACATTAGGCCGCTAATACAGCCCAGGGATCTGCTTCTCCCAAAAGTAACCTCCTCCTACACTCAAATGCACACACACATGCATGCGTGTACCAAACAGTATATATTCTAAATGGAAAGTTTGAAATGAGCAGTTTTGCATGGAAGTTCATCAGTCAAATTTGCAATTTGCACTTTAATCAATAGCGAAACTGAGTATCACAGATTATGACGCTTTTCATAATGCGCCACACCAAAGAACTTCTAGTCTCGACACATGTACATTAACGTTGCTGCAATGTGCTTATATCCCATTCATGCGATCAAGGGCAGTTGATGCAAAATTGATGCTTAAATGACATAGGGACAAGTGAAGCTACTATCAGCCATCTTTTACTTCCACTTGTTACTGTAAGCTTGGCTAACTGGAAAAGTGCTATTCATACATTTCATCGCAAAGAAAACACTGATTCATTTGTTCTTATCTGACAAATGCCCATCTGCTTCATGTTGTCAGAAACGGCTAACTTGTTAGCTTGCGAGCATTGAGCTTTGGCGGTTACTAATGTTGCAAAACCTGTTACAGACTCACTCTTAAGTCGTTCTAGACTCGTGGTCCCAGACTCAAACCATCATTCGGTGCAAGGGAAAGAGACCTGGTCAGCAATTGGTTTTCAGGAGTGCCACCACTTCCAATGATTACCACCAATCTGTTTGATGCTGTTGTCTTTAGGGGGCTGCCTGTGTGTTTTCTTGTTGATGGTCCTTATACCGCTTATAATACTACTGTCTTTCTAATGCAGTGCATGTGTGTGTATTTCTTTGATAGCTAAATTTTATTTGTTTGGATAGTCCACTTGCTTGTGCGTAGCACTAGCAGACAGGATTTGTAAGTTTTAACTTGACTTTTGAGAGCTGGACAATAAATGACCCAAACATTAGAGTAAATTATTACTTTCTCTTTCTTTCTTTCTTTCTTTCTTTCTTTCTTTCTTTCTTTCTTTCTTTCTTTCTTTCTTTCTTTCTTTCTTTCTTTCTTTCTTTCATTTTTGCTGCGCTAAAGCACAATATAAATATATTAGATTTATGAAGATATATTTGAAATTGCCCAACTCTATTTCCACGCAAGAAAAATCAGATTGATATTATTCAAAATGTTCATTTAAGAAATAAAAAATAAGTATGTAGAAAATCAAGGACATTTATGTAATTGAACTGCCATATTATGATTATGATTATGATTATTATGATTATGATTATGATTATGATTATTATTATTATTATTATTATTATTATTATTATTATTATTATTATTATTATTATATTTACCACAGTATTTAATGAAACCCTTGCTTCATTTATCTGGGATTAAGCTGCGAATTGTTCTTCAAAATTGGATAGTTGTTCCTCAAAAGTAAAATGTAAAATGCACTGTAGTAGACTCCACTGATTATAGGAATCCTATTGATCCAGCGGCAGCAGTAGAATCTCTAAGCACACACACCCGCACAGCTTAATCTACTGGCCGATACGCATTAAACCTGGGCCAATGGATTATTATATTCTGCGATCATTTTTGAATTAACGACGCAAAGTATTGTGGATTGTTGTATGAGCCAAGTGTGAAAGATAGGTGGGTCTAAATATGACACGGTACAGATTATACTGTGCCAGTTAGTTAAAAGTGAAAGGGGGGGTGGGATTCTCTTGATTATTTCTCCATCACTCTTGACAAAGATGAGCGAGAGGATTTATGTGCGTGTTTGTGTGTAAACGTGTGTGTGTGCTTTTGTGTGCGTGTTTGACTTTCATTGACAGACAGTGGGAAATGACCCCATAATGCTTGCCTGGCTGTCTGTGCGTGAAAGTGAAGATGAGTCCAGCATAAGAAGAGACAATGGAAACAGCGGGCTAAAGCCTTACCGCTTCCCTCTTTTCTATTATTCAGAACAGTTGAGACACAATCACAATCCCACATACACAATGACTGGCATGCATACCCAAGGACACAAAAGGCCTTAATACACTCAAGGAAAGCTGTTTTAAAATGTAGACTTGAAATAATGATACTTTCTGATTGTTTTTATTATTTTTTTAAATATGATGATCCGGAGGTTTGGGTATGTTTTGGCCCCATTGAATGTGGCTCAACCCCGGGGATCACAGCCCTTGATAGGCAAATCAAACATGTGAATGAGCTAATTAAGCATATCTGTACTTCCCTCTGTGTACATACAAGGCCCCCAAACCACAAGACGGATGAGCAGATGGAAGCCTCCTTCTCCCTAAGGTGCATTACCTTGTGTCTTCTGACAGATGCTGACATAAATACATCTGTATTAGAGCACAGACGTCCCTTCACTCGACAGTGCTGTCTAAGCTAAGTGTAGAGCAGCATGTGGCTTTTAAAGGCCTGAGGGACATTGAGACAACAGTTCACTAGCTTAAAGCCATTTTCGCTGTTTTTGTTCCTCAATCCCTGGTTCATTTCTGTAGTTTTAATAGTCTTGTCAACACCTTTCTCAAAAATTCCCCTTTCAGCATGGAATAAGATTTATTGCTCATCATTGTTTCACCTTGCTTGAAAAATGTTTTTTTTTTTATGCCCCTCTTAAACAATCTGAAAAGAACGTAGAGCAGTAAAGCCTGTTATTAGTACAGTGCTTTTATTTTGCATGTATGGAATCATTTATCCAAAACAGGTGCCAAAGTTGCCGCTACGGCCTTTTGGGTAAAAAATCACTGAAAGATTGACAGGATGAGTGAATGACGTGAGACTCATAAAATGGCTTGATGTAGTGTTAAAGAAGCAGGGAGCGAAAGAAGGAAATTAAAAGCAGCGGAGAAAGGAATGCAAAAAGTAGAGCTACAAAACAGGTGTTTTTGTCCTACTTTGCTGTGCCATCAGCATATAATAGATTGTTTTTCTCCATCACTTGTTGTTCGGCTCAAGGTCCCTTTTGAAATGTCTCACCTGTCGTCACAATAGAACCTTAATATCGAATGTTACTCCTTTGGATCCGTGTGTAAAGTACATCACTGGTAGCTGCACATATATGTCAAATGTCTTCTATGCATTGTCCTCTGGTCCCCCCTCAAAACCACATACATGTACACACAGACACACACACGCACGCACACACACACACACACACACACAACATAGACACATGCCCCAAAGTGTCCCCACTCCGTTTCAAGAATAGACCGGCAGCAAATAAGCATCAGAAATAGACATCGGACAGCAACTGTTGACAGGTCTGTGACGAAAGAAGCAGAGACAGGCACAACCCCTTGGCAGGCTGGATTACAGCCACATAATTGCAGCAATACAAAATTGGAACATATGACACTAGGTGCAATGCTTGTGTCTGTTTTACTGACGGAAAAGCCAATTGAGGCATTGCATTACTAAGTGTATTTGGAAGAGCAACATTGTACTGTGAAAACGTAGATTTGTTCCCTTTTACAAATGATGTTATGACTATAACAACATATTAACCCTATTAACAGAAGTGAAAATGTATTTATTTGTATTTTGAGCATAGTGATAATTGGTGTTAATTTTTATTCTGGATTGTCAGCATAGTCTCAAATGGTGAACTCAATCCATACATCTGGACATTTATTCCCATTGTAACCAACATGGAATAGGTTCATTATGGACAATGCATCACCTGGCCAAGTGTTTTGCGGAGATATATTTTTGTCTAGGAATTAAATAGTGACAAGGTAGCAGTTAAACTGTCGTGTATGCAAATGAGATGCAAAAATGTGTAAAAGAGGAAGACAGATTAGTTGACAGGTTTGCATAGTTACGTATGGTGATGTGTGGTGTGTTTAGTTTAGAGGTTGAGGGTCATCTTAAAGCTACAGCAGCCACACCTCGGCCCCTCTGACCTTCGGGAAACCAAATAGCCACGGGCTATTTAGAGGCAAAGGGCCGCCTCTTCACACTTGTCTTTGTAGTTGTCTTAAACACGCCGACCACCGTCATCCCATACCCAGCCTGCCCGTGCTCAACCTTTTTGCCTATTTATGCTCACATTTGGGCAAAGTGCAATGATAATTTACAGGAAAGGCACACAAAAATTGAACTAAACAAGTGAAAAGGCATGTGTTCAAATTAATCCTATATACACATAACGTTCAGTCAGTTACTACTAATCTCCACTAAAAATTATTTTCAACGCAACTTTTCAAGTAAATGTCTTATATTTTTGGGAAATATAGGCTCTATTACGTAAACTAACAAGCGTGGCCCTACATTTCACATATGACGCACTCAAAAAACAATTGTATTTGCCACAGATGCACGCTGTAAACACAACAGAGAAAAAGAAGTAGAAAGTTGTTTTGTTACTTGGGTAGAGCAGATGAAGTGCTGACTTAATACGTTAGATCAGCACCCTCACATCCACTTTGTTTAGCAATTTTCTTTGCCTTTTATTATCACTTTCCTCTTCATCTTTCACCTGCTCCCTCCCTTATCCCGCTGATTTGACTGCCAACTTGTGACAACAATTGTGCAGTCTCGTCACCTCCGTCACCACATTAACAAGCAGGATGACCTGCCAATAAAAAAGGCTTTTACTCTGATCGTCCCCAAACAAGACTTAAACACGACCCGCTTTCTCCCGTAGAATGCCCAGAGTGCTCACAAATGTGAATCAGGCTGTGTTAACTTGCCTGAAAATGAAAAAGTACCGCAGGTGGAGGCATTTTTAGCTTTTCTCTTGTCACTTCATTAGCAGCGCTTGGAGGAGGAGGCTAAATTGGAGAAAGGCAGTGACAGCTGGAAGTTCAAAAATCCATCTCTCCAAATGCAGGTGGTACAAAAAATTTTAAAAACACACAAATACACACACACACACCGTAAACATTAGCAGCTAACCTAGCTACATTAAATGATACCAAACACAAAATTTGAGATTCTGTGTAACTGTAGTTTTATTGGCAAAATTGTAAGAAATAATAATGCCCAGTATAAATGTTAATAATGTAATTTACAAGGGTTTCTCTGAATTAAGCAGCATGCAAGAAAATTATAATTTAGCTTGCAAATGTAAACATAAACAGAAGACACTTTTGTTATAGTCGAATTTTTCAGCTGCAGCTGAGCTAATGTAACAAAACGCGCCGCTTGTGTTAGTGTTAGCTATGTTAGTTGTTCTTTTTTTTTCCTTTTTTTTTTGCAAACCATCTTTGTCTAAAATGTTAATATAATGCCATTCATTTCTTCAAATGAAAAACAGAGGCGCAGTGCCTAGCATGTTCAGGGACCTGAGTTCAAATCCACCTGGCTCTGGAATTCCTGTGTGGAGTTTGCTTGTTCTCCCCGAGCCTGCGTGGGTTCCCTCCGGGCACTCCGGCTTCCTCCCGCACTCAAAAATCATGCTTAGCAGGTGTATTGGACATTCTAAATTGTCCTTAGGTGTGACTGGGTGCATGAATGGTTTAAATGAAAACCAAGCGTTCTTATCAGAAATGATCATCTATTTTAATAACTCAATCAGTAGATAGGTTTACTCTGCACCTGCTGTTAATACGTTTGGGAGTGTGCTGTCACACATTGAAACAACAAAAAATGTAGTACATAAATGTTAAAGATGATGAGTGAGTGAAAAGGAATGCTTGTGAATTAGGTTTAGTCATTTAGCGGAGCTCTGTAAACATTAAATGACTGACTTTCATCCTTCATCAAAGCAACAAGTAGATGAGCAGACTTTGCCCATGCTAACTTCAGTGTCCCCCGGGATGGACCAACCTAAATCTTTCCTTTTAACAAGTTCCCTGCTCTTCCTTCCGGCCCTCAGGAGTCCCCTGTGGTTGGACCTACGGGACCATTACACTATTTGGGAAGGCTGTGTCTTTAAGCAAAGTCTACAACCATCAAGGGAACCGAGGAGGAAGTTCACTTTTGGGTTGTCCACACTTAAAAACATCTAAGACACTCTGGGCACTTAAAGCCCAGAGGACATCAGGTACAGACACATGGCTGCTATTGCCATCTCATCATGTTGCATACATATGCAGATATGCTTCTGGGAATGGTGTGGAGGCATTCAGAATCCACCTGCAGCCCCCACTTATGTCCAACTAGTGCTTCCTTACAACAAACACTTAAATGCACTTACTCTTGTTTGAAATACAGGGTAAATTTTTAATGGACATTTTACTCTAAAAATAATATATTTGACCCCACACCTAATCAAAACCAGTGCTTTTCAATTATCTTTTGCCAACCCCCCCAGGAAAGAGAAAACTTTTTGTGCCCCACCATTCGACGCACTGACTATAAATAAGATTATTATCTATAAAAAAAAAGTGTAAACATACCTAAACCTATATCCTTTTTAACATTAACAAAAGAAAAAAAAGCAATGTAAATCAATTTTGCTAACTTAATTATTTTTACTGCGTTTATACAGGTTACAGCTTAGTCTAAAACTGAAAAAATAACCGTGCATCAAAGTGCCTGAATAAAAAAAAAAGATGAAAATTCTTATTTTAATGCAATTACAGTTCAAATGAGTATTTATGAAAGTAGAGTATTTATGAAAAAGCTTGTTTGATCTTCTGTTTGGGTTTCTACTCTTTATGAATGAAGTGAGACCCCTCCCCCAACCCCTACTTCCTCCCAAGTAGTTCAAACTCCTGTTCTTTCCCAGTGTGGCTGATCAAACAGATATTGTTACCACCAAAATAGCATTACACAAGGAGCTCCAGGACCTACAAGTAGCCAGTGATAAAGAAAGATAGCCGAGGGGGAGGAGGACGGGTGGGAGATGGAGGAAAATCTTAAAATTCAGTAGAGATTTAGACAACTTTCCTCAGCTTGGTGTGCAGTAGGTTACTGTACATAAGCGTTCATGTGTCTGTTGGGGTAGCCATGGGGTCTGTCATCTATCACTGGACAAATGCTAGGTTGTTGGGGAGGGTAGCTGTGGCGGGGGGATTGTCGGCCCGAATGGTGCTGCTCCTCAAATGAAATAATATATCTTTGAAAGCCTACGCCCCGCACCCGTCCCCGCCGCCGTATATCAAGCACATGAGCGTCTGGCGGAGTCGCTCCAGTCCCATTAACCTTCCACCTGTCCCCCCCCTCCCGTTTTTTTTTGACACCCCCTATCGAACCCCACCTACTGATCGTCCCCCCTGCTGTCCTTCACCACGCTCCCTCTCCTCCTCCTCCTGCCCTTGGTGGCCGCCTCTTGTTCATCTTCCTCTTGAACCTCCTCCCCAGCTCCCTTCAGCTTCCTCTTTTCCTCATTTCCCTCTTCCTCTCATCCAAGCCTTCTCTGACAGTGCCTTCCCATATTTTCTCCACTACATCTCCTTCCCTGTCCCATGCTCATTCCTGTTTGCCACCTTTCTCATCTTTATCGCTATGTCTGTCTCCAAATCTTCTCTCCATCTAAATTGTTCACTTTTTTTTTTTTATCTCTCACGAACGTTACTGCTAAAATCTTCTATACTTGTCTTTCATGTTTGCATCTTTGTGTCCTCTTCTCACTTTGCCTTGCTAGCTTTTTTTTTTTTTTTTAAACACCATTTGGGATAGTGTAAAGTGAATGTGTTTGTTGGGGGTTGGGGCTGTATATCCCGCAGAATAATAATTCAAATGCAGCGGAGCAGGGCCACAGTTACAAATCTCTGCCAAATGCACATGGACACCAACCCCATCAGGCTCGCAGTATGTCAGGGCAGGGGTGTCGAGGGGGTGGCGGGTGGTATATTGTTGACCTCTGTGACAAGACTGACATTGCAGCATAAGGCTTTGAATCTCGTCATGTGCGTGTGCGGAGTTACTGTAAAGATATCTCACATACCGTATTAGGCCTTCATAGCTTATTTGGGTAAAATCATATGAATAACACTCATTTAAAAAACACATAAAGGAGTTCTTAGTAAGAAATTCAAATTGTTCACTTTATTTAGGTGCTTACCTCTGTTAGGTATTATATCTGTGTTGTTAAAAAAATAAAAAATCATGCACTGAAAATATTTGGACCTCTAGCTACTTAGAAAATTATTGCAAATAATTGCTTCAAATACTCACGTATCTATTGTATTTTAGTAATTTTTGTATGTGTTTCTTCTCAGTGCTTTATTGTTTGATGCAATTAGTTCCAATACGTTTTCTAAGTAGAATGACTCAAAAAATGTTTCATCATAGGGCATTCATACATAACGACTCAATATGCTTTACATAATTGTAATTCAAACTACAACATATAAAAGCAGACACAAAAAGAGGCCAAGCTTTAAAAGCAAATGACAAAATAAAAACATAGATCAGTAAAACTACTAGTGCGTGCGGTGCATGAACATGACCCACCCCATCCCCAAAATGAATAAATGAATAAATGAAAAATGATTCATTCGACCAAAGTAAAATTAAGGGAACTATGGCAAAAAACAAAACAAAACAATGTTTTATATTTTGTTGGTATTGAATATTCATACATTTAAATTATTCACTGATAATAAATAATATGCACTTTTGAAAGAAGATTTTATTTTGACAGGGTGTGTATGGGTACATGCTGTTCACAGGATTTTACAGGGTTTTACAATGATAACCATTCGATTATATAAAAGTCCCTGGAATTGTGTGTGTGTGCGTGTGTGTGTGAGTGTGTTTGTTTTCTTGCTATCCCCTTTTCTTCACAGTCTCTGCATTCTGTCTTCATCCCTTGTCTATTTGTGTCCTCTCTCATCTTGCCTCTTTGTTTCACCTCTGTTCTCTATGTCTGTTCTCTCCTCTCCCTGGCCATCTGTTTATCCAATATGGCTGCCCCATCTCAGCTGGGAGCTTTCCCAGGGAACCAGACTTCTAATACAGTTCCTCCTCAACTTAATGGGCCTCCACTCTGCTTTTGCAATTCCTGCTCCATGCAGACAAAAAAAAAAGAAAGAAAAGAAAGGAACAGAAAAAGACGTGTCTGGATCCATCAAAAAGCTGTCCCTAAATGACTAAAACAAACACTGATGTCACGTTTGGAAATGTCACAGGTTGTCATACCTCTTCCACGGACTAAATACACTCTATGTATAAAGTTACACCATGTTTGGTACAACAGATTATGTGGCATGCTATTGAATTGATATCTTCATTAGTCATCATTAGTGATGCTGTTTTTTGTTAAACTAAGAGACACAATACCGGTAATTAAGATGCCAAGGCTACTATGGATGAAGATATGACAAAGAGGGATTCTTCAATGAAATCTGCAAAATGAATACGCAGATGTGAAATATGATGATTTGATAGTTCCTATAAGAATGTTGGATTTTCCAGTAATTATCTGCTGGCTAGTGTGTGTTGACTTGTCAGTGCTTTTGCTTCCAAAATAAGTGACCCGTCCTTTTTATTAAAAAGTGTGGAGAGGAAATGGGGAGTGGAGAGGTGTGTTGAAAAGGGTGTTGAGTTTGGAAGGTGTGAACATTTGAATCAAAAATGGTTTTGCTAAATTTCCTATTGCATTACATTGTGTTTGTTGTGTGAATTGGGACGGCCATCCCATAGTGCATTGGAGGAGAGTGTAGCCAGCTATGAGTCACACTGACACTGAATGAACTGTATTTAAAATGTTTCTGTATTGTCAAATCCAAAAGCAATGTAATGTATATTATTAAAGATCATTTTAATTTAATGACTTCGTCTAACATCCATTTTTAATCTGAAAATGATCTTGTCTACATAAAAATGTAGATTTTTATAGGAGTAATGAGTAAAGTAATAATACAATAAAACAATATGATGATACGCACATCACATAGCTATTACTTGTCCCCTGGCTACTATAGCTAGACGTGTATATCAAATGACAAAAAAAAGATATCTCACATATTTGGCTGACATCGATAATGTTATTTGCTAGTTATGTTGTTTTGTCAGGTGTTCATAGGGTTTTGCATCAAAGCATACACCCAAATAACCATACTACGCCACCGCATTTTACTGCAGTGATTTTCAACCAGGATGACGTGGCACACTCACGTCCTGATTTTTGCTGTTCGTTTGGCTTCATTTTCTTGAATTTTAATTGAATTTTAATGCTCCGCAGGGCCATATACTATGTACATCTGTGTGTTTACATGCATGGCTGTACATGCATACATTTGTTTATTTTTGTTCCAGTTTTTTTCTTTCATATACAACACTTTGTGCTGTTTATGAACAACATTTCTATATGAAAAAAGGTATTGTGCCATGAGAAATCATAATGAATACCACGCCAATGTGTGTGAAAAGTATTGTTCTTTACTCACAAATATATCTTAATTTATCTTTTAATTGCAGAGATCTTTAGTGAAATTAAAAGGTACATCAAACTTGAGTCTTCACCTTTTGCCATTCATACAACAGAATAGTAGAGGTGTGTTCAAACTAATGGCCCCAGGCCTTATGTGACCCAAAGTGCATTTTTAACTGGCCCGTTGCACAACGTGCCTTAATATGCAAACGTGGTGAATAAAAATTCTTATAGGCAAGCTTTGTTTCCTCCTGTCGGCATGCTTGATAAATTGAGGCAAAATTTGAAGTGGCCCTTGCGTTTTTTTATATTTTTCCTTATGTGGCCCCTTGGAGGAAAAAGATTGGACAATCCTGGAATAAAAGCTTTGTGTTCAAAAAGGACTGTACCAGAGTATATTTTTTAATGAGAGAATCTCATTATTATTTGAGTAGTTATGTTATTTTGTGGTATTTTTGGTTTGTTCAATCTGTCAGCTAGGAAAAGCATGTCTTAATGTTTTCATACAAGAAAGAGAAGAGGCAGCGTGCCACACTGGAAGAGGACACGGCAGCGATCTTCAAAAGGTTCCGCTAATGGCTAAATGTGTCCATGTCTCGTGACGGAGGTAAACTTACGGAAACTAAATCTTTAAACACTTGTTTTGGCACGGACATCTCATACACACCCCTTAAGCTTGGCTCGATTACCAAAGAAATTCTTTTGTTCTTACTGCGCTAATAATAGTGAGAGCTCAATGTGCGAGTGCAGTTAGTGAGTGAGAGTGAGGAGGGAGAGAGAAAATGAGAGCAAGGGAGAAGAAGGTTTTTATAAAGTACATTTACAAACAATGTCAGGTTAACTTTTACTCTGAGAAACTTTTCATTCTAATTCTGCTTCCAGTATTTTTGGTTGAAAGCCTATCCTGACATTTAAAATACTGTACATGAATTTGCATCCAATATCTGAGACATCAAAGAGCACAGATGGAATAAGATGCACTTTTTGGAGACTACTTTGAACATGTTTAAAAGACTTTTGAGAAGAATAATTTTCTCATACAGGTCTTCCTAATGATGTCGGGTGGGGTGGAGTTCACTTTGTTATGCTGAGACAAAATGACACAACAGTGGACACAAAGGCTGGGTCAGGAGGATAGAGCTGTAAATGCCATTGGCCGAACTGGGTCACGAAACATACTTAGGCACTCACGTAACGCAATCACAAACCTATTATAATGTAAATTTGGACAAGTCTGTACAATTTAACAGAAGCCACTTGGTAAATTAGCAACAACAGGAGGCCGACCCAAAATTATGGATCATAAGATAGCAGTAACAGTTGCTCCAATCATCGTGGTAATTGAGCTTCACCCCAACTGACACTGTAATAAGCTCAATTACTGATTAATCAGTAAAGGCTGGAGCTTGTGCACTGTGTGGCAAGCATGTGCAAAATTTGTCATTATTTTGATGGCTCATTTGACAAAAAGAAATTAGAATAGGTTCGTCGCATCAACTAAATTATTCTGTCCCACCTATCCCAAAGAGAAGCTGGTTTTCAGCAGGGAAGTGGAGGGGCAGGGGAGTGGGCGTCTGCTCAGGAGATGGCTGTTCTCTATTGAGCTCACATCATTCTCTACTTTTGTAACAGGCACCTGGCTCATTTGCTATCAAGCTCTAGTAAAATGGTTGTCATTAGGGGACCATAAAGACATTACATTCCGCAGCTAATCAGGGAGCGACTGACACAAATGCTTGAGCTAATTGAATTAGGATAAGTGTGGAAAATTCTCATTCAAAATTAGTGGACAGAGTACACAATGATTAGCAGTAGCCACACCTTGCGACTAGCCTGCGTGTGTGTGCGTGTGTGGGTTGATGTGTGTGTGTGCATGTGTGATTGAAGTATTGAGGATCCCAGCTGAATGCAAATGCTAATCCAAAAAAAAAAAATGTCAATAGCGACAACACACAGTGCGCTAAATGTCAACATGTGCTTTCAAGGACTTTGTAATTGGCTCCCTTTTATACATATATATATATATAAAAAAAAGAATTTATTACTTGCATAATTTGCCATCTGAAAATAAAATTACATTCAAGTGGCGGTAATTTTATGATTGCCCCCGGCCTATTTATATGCTTCTGAACCTTTGGCAATGTTCTATGCCAGACAAAAGGTTGTGACAACAGAAGTAAGAAAAAAAAAAAAAAAAGTGAAGCACAGACTGATCAGGCCCAAAATCCATGTTGTTCAGAATATTAACCTTCATTTGGAAGAAAAATAACCATAATGGTGCCTGCATTTGGAATATTCCTATGGGCTCAATGTTGCCTTGGAAAATGTATTTATAACGTAGAAAATGTGTGAACCAGTTAGGTATTTGTTTGCATCAGCAACTACAACCAAATTCTGAGAGATCTCGTCATACGTCTTAAATTTAGATTATATTTGTGATTTTTTATTTTTTTATTTGGGGGGGGGGTGGTTTTATTGCACTGTACTGATGATTGAAGCTCCTAACAGGCAGCACATTACCCATGCAGTATTCCACACAACTCAAATGAATAGCCTTGCCTTTTGTGTGGAACCTAAACTCAATCCCCCCAATCTGTTTGTCACAAATCCCATAAATGTAGTTGTTTTGTGATTCATTCATTTGAAGTTTGAATGATCGATTTAACAAACAATTTCACCAACCCAAAAAATGGGTGAAAAATGGTTTATTCATTTGGCTCAAGTTTTCCTCTGTCAGTTTTGACTAAACGCTTGCTTACTTTGCATCTCTTTATGACAAGAGTGTGGCCCTAAACCTGTACATCTGAATAATATTGTGGATTGTGATTTGTATATGCGGTAAGATTTCAATGGGTGTCAAACTTGAGTTAATGTAGCTGTTACAATTCGCATTGGTGATCTTATTCTCATCCTGAATGTGATTTGTCAATAGTTGGTCTCACTCTCAGAATTGGGTATTAATCTGTAGTCCAGTCAAATGACATCCCTTATAATACAATTCACGCTAATCTGTCCATTAGGACTAATTAAAAAAAAAAAAAAGTCTGTTGCTGTACATTTTCATTGCCAAAAAAATCCTAGTATGGTGCCAAGTTGTAAAAATCAACCTTTGTGGGCACCAGCCGAGGGACTTGTCATTGCACGCCTTAAGGTACAAAGCAAGTGCTGCTACCGGGATTCAAGTCAGTGTTGTTCTGCTTTCATATCACATTTGCTGTTATTGTAACTCCTCTGACTCTTCAGTCAATATGCTAACCAGTGATACATCACACAGAGTGTGCAGAGTCAGATCAGAGGAATCACTCATGGGCAGATAAATCACCCAGACTAGCACCCTGTGAAAAAGGACCTGGAGTTATCGCAGCCCATAGCCCAAATGTGTCATGTTAGAGGGAAATATGAGTGGCTGCTGAATTGCTGATCAGTTATTAGGACAGTTATGCGTGTACAGCCCTGTGAAGATCGGTGTTGAACCCAGTCCGCGTGAGAGGCGGATTAAAGACATGTCTTGCGTCGAGTGATTGAACGAATGTCCATGGACTTTGTTTCTGTTTTCTCTTGTAGATACCAAAGCGTTAGTGTAAAACACACAATGTTTGGATTCAACTATTATGCGTAGTACTTTAGAAATAGGTTTTACAAGACCGTGCGCACCCACCTTGAGTTCACGGAAGAAGACGCTGCTCCGAGCCCACTCCACGATGGAGAAGAGCGTCTGGTCAGCCATCTTGCACATGAGACCGAAGGTGTTGAGCTTTTCGTGCTTGCCCCGACTTGCCTGCTCCTGCTGCAGGTAAGCCAGGATCTTGGCTTGAATCTGAGGCTCGTCCGGTTCACACTTGAGCAGCTCTACGATAAGGTGGGGGAAACTGGGCGGCGAGCCCGACTGGTAGGCTTCGACGTAGGCGTAGCCCATGATGGACTCGGGGGAGCTGGTGTACGGGTCTGGGTACTCTGACTTAATGGTGCGCGTGCCTTGGAAGTGTCCGTAGGCCGTTTGGTAGCCCTGCAGGCTGCCGGCATGCGGTGGCATTGCCATGCTGACGGGCGAAGTGACGAAAGGACTGCGGTCGTAGTCTGTTGGGGGTAAGGCGGTGGCGTGATGGTGGTGGTGATGGTGGTGACTAGCGTGGTGGCCGGCGTGATGGCTCAGTGGCAGGCCCTTGGAGGCGGCCGAGTGAATGTTCTGAATGGCTGATGAGATGGTGAGATCGGTAGGGACGGCCTGCATCACCTGGCTCATAGCCTCGATTTTCAGGCCGTTAGCTCGGATCAGAGCTTTCTTCTGTTGCTTGAGGGCCCGGTCACGTTTGTACATTGGCCCGAACTTGTTGCGTCCTCCTCTCATCCGATCTGCTCGCACAGCTGAAAAAAAAGGGTGACGATAGACAGAGAGGCATTAAAACATTTCGACATCTACATTTTAGCTATTGAATGAGCAACATATATAAGATTTTGTGCAAAAATTATTGCAGTGATATTACTATAAAATTGATGTAGCTTGTCAGTAAATTGTATTTTCCTTGCTAAGGCTGCAACAAACGTTTATGGATTGGGACTTTTAAGTGTTAAAAAATGTATTTTCCACCCCATAAGTGCACAAGCAATGCCATGATGTTCACAAAGAGCTCTGACATTGTCAAAACCACAGTAAGCCTATTTCTGCACTTCAAATAGCAGCCTCAAATGTTGCATTAGAGCAAAGTGAAAGTTGAATTTCCCAGGTCCCACCTCAAAACGTTTGACATAAACAACAAAGACGGCTAATGGTTATCATTGTATTTTTTGTTTTTGGTAAAATCAGGGTCCTTTTTTCCAACTTCGCAACTTGGACCTAATTCTAATGTATTGTTTTTTTTTTCTAGTTTAAGACCCCAATAATTAATTGACTATCAAAATTAAATTTTGATTAATTTGCTTAAGTTGTAAACTCATTGCTATATATCTAATTCTAATCATCACTGCATAATTTATTTAAATTAATGTAAAGTAATGGCCACATTTTGTTGGGTAAATTCTCCATGTCTTCTGAGTGCATTTGGGTTTGTTTGCCTGCTAAACCTACTGTCAAAGTGACAAACCAACGAGAATTGTGGTTGTTAGAAAATGTCCAGTTTGATTGAAGACTTTTCCAAAAAGAATCAGTCCACAGATAAATAGTGTTACAGAAGTGAACTCAATAATTGTATGTAGGACAAAGGTTTTCCTGAGGTGATTACACTTGACATTGTTGACTCTTTAAATCCACAGGTCTAACAGATAGTGAAGTTACTCATTGGCCAAAAACACAAACCTCCCTGCTTGGAAATACAAATAAAAAATACGGCCAGCCATGGACAAAAATCTTTCTAAAGGCTTCTGACTAATTAATGCTATATAAAAGCTTAAAAAGTGTCCTGGATTGGCAAAACTAGACACTGGCAATTTGCATGGAGGTTTTCCCCCATGCCCTATCATCCTCACGCAGGATCCCGTGGCGAGGATCACACCGTGTGTGTGCTGTTGGTATGTCTAATGAATGAGATGGTTACACATTGGACTGCTACGGGGGCCATGTGTGATCTAGCTGACTGCTGCCATCGCAAAGCTGCTGTGCTGCCTCCCAGTTGGGGGCGTGGGAGTTAATTATTCATATTTAATCACCCTTTACTCCGACCCCTGTGCGACGCTCTAATAGATATCGGGGAACAAACAACAGAAAACCTCGCCGCAATACTCCAGCAATCGACCATCTGTAGTATTTTAAGCTCTTGGCCCCTCTTTTAGATTTTGATTCCTGGGATACCGTGGTGACTTGGCACTGATCCACTACAGCTCATAATGTCTTAATAGATTAGTAAAAGAACACTTGAGGACTACTGAGGAGTGGGTGTGGAGCACTGGAAAGGATGACCCCCCCCCCATTCGCACACACACACACACACACACACACACACACACACACACACGCACACTGCGGCCCCTCTACATGCACTCCAAAGCTGCCTTGGGAGTGATTTTAATGACCTCCGTTAGAAAAGTGTCTGTCACTGATTTGAACGATAGGATCTAACACACACACCCTCTGACACACTCAATGCAACACGCTTGTCTTGATCACAGACATAAATGCCAGCATGATGTCTTGACACCTCAAAGCGTTTATAATACATACGTAGTGCGTCGCCCACTGACACACAACAGCCTCACTGGAGCTTAAGTTGCACCGCCAGGATTTATCATAACCACTTATACTTGTAGAATAATTTCGAGACGTTAAAAAAAAAATAAAAAAATTGGAGGGTGACAAATGTATCCATTTATTTGCTCGTGTGGAGCAATTTAAAGGATTAACAATTTCTCTGCAAAGTTGTATTTAATGAGCCAAGAAATCCACAGATGGCCGAGACAAATGAGGCTCATACAACCTATTTGCAGGGTCATATTAGGAAAATGTTTTGTTTGTTTGTTTGTTTTTGTTTTCATACGTCCACAACAACGACAAACAGTACACACACATACACACTCACTTAAGGTTCACTTTAGGGCGTTTCTATCTTTTTATTTTGTCTGGTACCTTTTTATAACAAGTTTAGATTTGAGCAATGCGTGAGTCCTACAGTTACATGTGTTTTGGGTTATTAAAAATAAATATTTTTTATATTTTTTTTTGCATCCATCCTTTCCCTGAAAAACATGAGGCAACGGATTTCCATACATGACGCTTTTCCACACAGACACAGAGGCATGCACACTCACACGCACACGCACACACACTCTGCTCAGTGCTTATGTTCTCTGATTTATTGTTGTTTAATATACAGGAATATTAAGTGCGCGCAGGTGAGGATCCCTGTCGGTCGCCAGCATATTAATGGTTCCTGCTGAGCCTTGCTGACACCCTGTTTGTCATGTCGGGGCCTCGGTCTATGCTCCCGAGCCGCCCTTTCCTGTGCGCACACATGAATACCTATGATATCTATGCATAAGTAATGGGACAGCTAGCGAGGCTTTACAGTACAGGTAGCAGAAGGCTGAAGGAAGACAAATATGGTCGCAGAATAGAAAGATATTAATAAAGGGGAAAAAACACTCACCGGCCATCAATGATAAGATGAAATACAGAAGCTGAATAAGAAATTTTACCAAAGTAATGAACACAATGTTTTAATGGACAGTATTAGTCAGTGAGGCCTTATTTTAAAAACATCAAAACATTGTTGTAGTTCTTCATGTTGAACTGCACTAGTCAGAATTTAAGGGTATTTCCATAATGTTGCATTCTTGTGTAATTCAACAAGGTGACCAAATCGTTGCCGTTCTCTACCACTGTGAACAAGAACCTCAATAATAAACACTTTGCTAGAAAACAATGGCACTAACTAGAGCATTTTTTTAGCAGAGGCCAGACACTAAAAGTTTGTTAGATCAGCACCAAATTAAATGAAGTACCTTTTTTTTGTTGTTGTTGTTTTTGTTACTTTCAAACTATGGGAGGATTTCTAAAAATATTTTCTCAAGACCTCTCTGACATTTGATCAAATCACAGCATTATTTTATTTGATCTCATTCTATTTGAGCATTTAATGTTACAGCAAATGTGGATATGTTTGAATTTGTTATATCTATCTCCAGTAGATATAATATACTTTCAGACTGCAAAAATCTAACAGGTCTTCTAGATTAATGATCTTGAATTATGAACCTGCCTAAAGAACCCATAGCTACCCTGCATATTTTAGGCCATTCCCTTTAGTGAAGGAGAAATTAGCCAAGTCACTGAAGCATATAATCAACTTTTGGAATGTAACTTCTACAATATCCTGCCAGTGACGGGGGAATGCCCAGATGTAAACGCTTGATCAGTTCCAGTGTTAATGCTTTGAAATTTAGCTAAAATCTTAGCTTCTTTCCACCAACGTTTCAATTGACTGATATGTCACATTGCGCACCATGTTAGCACGTCAATGTGTATGTATGGTTAGAAAAAGCGGCTCTTCTCCATGGTCATCTGTGTTGTAACTATTCTCATGAGCAGTTTATGAAAATTGATAAAATCAGTGCTTTTGAGGGTTAGGGTTAGGGTCAGGCCACTATACACTGGTATGGGTTACCAGCATTTATCGATAATTGTGGTGCATTTTTATTTTTGAAGCAATTATATTGTTAAAAAAAAACACATTAATTAACAATAAACTGCTGCCTACTTTACTGTACCTGGCAACAGTCAAATAAGTGGAGTACTGGCACCTTTTTCGCCACTACAAATGCTGGATAAAAGATAAATAAGTAAATAAAGCATGATATTTAATGTGTAAACTTTAAAAAGTGGGTTTTGCCCTTAGATAGGTCTGTTTTACCATTTTATCCTTAGGAAGGTACAAGTGCAAAATTGAATTTGAAGTAATACAATTGCAAGTGTTAATGGAGAACAAACAAATTAGCAAACAAACATATTCCACATCAATATGAGAATAGAAAATGTGAAAATGTCCAATATAGCTAAAGCTGCTGTGTCATGGCATGAAATAAGCATGAATCCAAAATGGCTTTTCTCTTTCACCATTACTATGTTTTCTCAAATGGCAGCTTTGACAAACTCGCCTGTGGCCGTCTGAACACCTTTGGCCTTTTCATGAATACATGTATTTGATAAGGAGATGCGTGTGTGCGAGTGCATGTGAGTGTGTGTGTGGCAAGGGGTGTCAGCCTTCCTGTGGAGGAGGGCTTTACTGGTTGTGGCAGGAGTCGCCCACTGGAGCTCCTGGGCCTTGACAGATTGCTGGAGGGCCTGCCGTGCCCCCGAGGTGAAAGTTACTGCCAACAAACCAAACACGGCCAACTGCGCGCCCACGTCAGCTGGAAAATGGCAGGCAGGGACGTGCTGCCCAGCGGCCATTCACGATTTAAAGCGATTAATTACACCTCACGTGGTGGGAAGAAGGAAGAAGCCGCCGGAAAGATTTTACTTAAGCAGTTTGTTGTTTTACTTTTCTACCACGCCCTTCCTGTGATTCTTGTAGGTACTGCTGACCTATAAGTTTGACAAGAATGTAATATACTCTACAAGTCAAAATATTAAACACCATTTCTCATTCAAGAGCGCTAGAAAATGTGTTGAAATCTCTAACTGGCATATTTATAGGCGTCTTAATGGTAGAGCTGTGTGATTCTTTAGATAATGCTATTGATCGGTTCCGAGTAAATACAGGTGCCAGGATCACCAAAACTGATACTTAGTATCAAGTGCCTTTTTTTTCTCATATTAACTTTATTTTTGAGTTCTTAGCCATGCTATAATATTTCTGTGTTATATTATAAAGTTCATATATCGCAGGAAAAAAATAATAACAATAAAATAAAAGGATATGGGGAGGCTGACATGGAGATTGGAATCAAATCAGTGTGCCTGAAAGTTGTGTCACAATTGACAATGCATACCTGTATAAAACTTTGCAAAATGAAGGCATACAACATATATATAAAACACTATTTAGAAATAAGTTACGAACATGTTGCAATTCATTAGTTCTTAATTTGAAAAGAAAATTGTGCTATTCTTGTCAGGGTGTTAAACCATTCAATTTGATTTGGTTTTACCTGTGGAAACCCTGTTAAAATCTCATGTGAAGAACCTTCTCATTCCCCGATTGAGAGCCACTAGCTACATTAGGGCTCAGTTAAATAATTGCATTCTTGATTTACGATGATTGTAAAGTGACCTTTCGCCCAACGTACGTTCCAGAAATAGCAAGTTTAGGGTAAAACTAAACAATAATTGATTAGAAATATTATCTTTGAAAAGGAGGCATATTTGTGATGACATGCTGTCACCATTCAATATTTGCTGTGTTTGAGGGGGCTTCTGAGCTTCGTTCAATTCAAACAAAGACGCTTCAAACTGGCCGGCCAAAAGTATCATCATTACCATTCTCACACTCACGCCAAGTTTTGTATTTTTTTTATTCCCTGTCTGGCAGGTATTAAGTGTCCAGCAGCTACCAGATACCCCAAATTTCCTCTGACCTCTATCTAAAATACTAATAAGCATTGGTAGTTTTCAACACATTGGATGAATGACTTTCCAGCATAAAAAGAAATGCAGACAATTTTATTGTCAAAGAAGGTATTCAACTTTTGTAATGCACTTTTGTGGATATCTCAATTTGAACTAAAAGCCGTTCAAAATGATCATGGAAGAATACATTTCAAGCCAAAGCATGAATGGGTTCTGCTATAAAGCGTTCAATTGTGATTTAATGGAAAATGACGAAATTGTCATTTCACAGGAAAGCTAAAAGTTTATAAAACACCTATGTGGACGTGCAGAGGCAGCCGGCCTCCTGCTTGAGCCGCTCCATGCAATAATTTTTTCCTTCCACTTTTCAGCATCAGTAATTGCAAACAGGCATCATATCTTGAAAAGTATATGATGCTTAACAAAGAATGTTGCCTGCTTTTGACTTTTCACTTCAGCAGATGTGCACAATTTCTATTTGACTTTTTATGGAGTGGTGTTCTCATAAGTCCCATAATGAGCAAAGTGAAGTACATAAATGTATTTGTACAGTAAGTGTATTACTGCTCATATAAGGGAAAATAGGCCCGATATAGGTCTGAATCAGCTTAAAGTCTGTTAATGCTTTTAATATCATGCACAGCTGCATGTACTGGATGCAAATGAATTAGACGAGCCAATTTTTGTGCTCCAAAAAGACAGTTCTCACTTTATGCAGATATAAATGTTTTGTCCATTAACAGGTATGGTTTTTTTCAAGGTGAGCTTTTTTTTAAATGCCAAACACACACAACGTACACACTCAAATGAGGCAGGAAAGATGCTGAATTACATGAGCAAGAAAACAGAAACAACATTTACTCGTCATTTCGGCATGTGAAATGCCGTAATTGCCAATGCATTACTTTACCTTCCAGCTTCATGCCGACAGTGAGGCACTTTTGGAAGCGGCAGTACGGGCAGCGCTTCCTCTGGGTCTTGTCAATCTGGCAACTCTGGTTCTCAATACATGTGTAGCGCTTGTTGTTCTGGACTGTGCGCTTGAAGAAGCCCTGCGGAGGGAACCAATTAACATGTCAACCTGCTTGACCCCATCCATGTGATGGTAATGCACTCATTCAGGCACACACTGGTTGAATGTACACACAGACGCAGAGACAAACACACACGCGCACACACACACACACACACACATGCACACAAAAAAAAGTGCTCAATGATCAAGAAAAAGATTTATCAAAAATATAAATTGAATTTTTAACTTAGTGAGCACTCATTTTTGTATAAAGATCCTATGGCACATCTTTGTATATGAAAGAAATACACCTTTCAACTTTTGAGGGAAATGAACTTTCAGCTTTCCACTTTAAAAGATTTAAGCACACAGCCACACACATACACACAGAAATCCAATACATATACATAATTCCCAGTTCCGGGATATAGAGATCCTGACTTGCAACATGGAATTAATTATTGGCAGAAGCAATGAAAATCAAACGAAGGAAGGAAAGAAGGATGGGAGCAGGTAATGTATTCCAATCCATAATCTAGAAGGAGTATATGCTGTATAAACCTGCTCTTTCCACCCAAATAAAATAAATGAATGGGGAATGCTGTGGTCAATATCGCACCAAACCAAAAATAACTGACAATCTGAGTTGTTAAATAAAACATAAACTTGGGTCCAATACATCCCAAAAATATTACACAGGAAGTCTCAACTGCCTGAAAACCATGTTTACAATTTACTTTGACTTAAATAATTTTCAGATAGTTAGAAAGTACTTAAATATTTTGATAGTTATTAAGTCTATCTATCTATCTATCTATCTATCTATCTATCTATCTATCTATCTATCTATCTATCTATCTATCTATCTATCTATCTATCTATCTATCTATCTATCTATCTATCTATCTATCTATCTATCTATCTATCTATCTATCTATCTATCTATCTATCAAGAGGTCCCATTCAAAGTTACAAAACTACTTCAAACCGTAAATGGCTTGTTTGTAACAGTATCCATTCATTCAAGTACAAACAGTTCTAAGTTTCCGAATTTAGGTGACTCTACTTTTGAACTCGGGCCTACCTTGAACTTAAATGTCTCTGCTTGTAGATGTCCTACACTTTGACCCTAACCTTTTTTACTGATTCCTTGCAGAGATCGAACTTTCAGACACCTCTCGGCAATACCTCGTCCTGAATCCGTTAGCAGTTTACTCTCTGCTCTTCAATGCCGTATGACCAGCAAAGCAGAAGTCTGTGATATATGCATCTGCTTTTTTTTTGGGGGGGGGGGGGCTGGCAGCAAACTGATACATCATCATTACAATTACAGCGCTGCCATTAACAATCAGGGTGGCCACTTTATTGAGAGGATCGATGACTGGTTCGAGGTAAATATCAATAATATTAATGTTTCAACAAGGATAGACAGTGCTTCATTAAAACATCCCTTCATATGCAGCCTGCAGGCACACACACACACACACACACATAATTCAGAGTCAAAAGGCATGAGGGTGCGCTTGGCGCTGAGAAGCTGTACAGATGCCACTGACGTTTCCTTCCAAGCAAGTGCTTATAGCATCTCAAGGTTACAATACAGAATCTAATCTATAACATCTGCTTTAAATAATGATCACATAGGCAAGAAATGTGATGCCACTGCATCAATACTGTTTTTTTTTAATACAGTATATATACTGTATATACTACTTGCATTGATAGAGCCTGTATGAGGAGAGAAGAGGAAATGGGACAAAAAGCCTGCTGATGGAGTTCAGAGTCAAAACCGTTTACTTTGCAGGCGCGTTTGTATGGGTAAGCATTTTCCATTCACAAACTGTCATTGGGCTCTTAATGAACTTGCAATGATGGTTCCACACGCAAATACGTAAAAAGAGATTTACTAAACACAACTTTCTACAGATAGGCTACCTCACCATCAAATGAGTTTTATAATTGTGCCATTTTGAAGATAGAGATGTATTAAATTCATATTTTTGTGCAGTCTTTGTGGAGTTGAAAAGCTGCAGCCGTACTTCTTTTTTCTCCTATTAGATGGTCGACTCATATAGTTACAAGTTGAAGTGTAAAAATGGCCAAGATTGATGCATTGGAGTTCTAAACAAAAAAGACGAATCAGGTAAGCACAGTTTTGCTCAAGGCTGTATTCGTGATAAGTTGTGCAGGATATACCTAATGGTGTGCCTCTGAGTATAGTGTGCATCCTCTCGGTTAACTCACCCAAAAAGATGCGTTTAGCACTCTGGGAAGGGCTTGGCCATCTTACAAATCCCAAATTTAAAGTCCAGTTCTTGTTGAACTTCACGGATCCATAAGGACCCCCCCAAACACACACGCAAGCGCGCACACGCACGCAGGCACACGCATGCTGTCACCCAGACCAAAGGCAGAAAATAAAAATAACCTTGCAGCTCTCGCAGGTGAGGAGTCCGTAGTGGTAGCCTGAAACCTTGTCTCCACACACGGGACACATCTCGTCCAGATCTTCGTCATATGAGTAGTCCATCATTTTTAATTGTGGAACTGAAAAGGACATATGCACAGACGGAGGGCAATCAGTTTGGAAAACAACGCGGCCCAAGGTGTCGCTTGGTAAAGTTTCGGGGCGTTTTCTTTTTTTCCTTAAAGGTCAAACGAAAAATGACGAATAGATGCAGTGCATTATTTTGCTTCATTCCTGCGCGATGGACTGCATATCAGATGTCCCCCCCCCCCCCCCCCCCCCCCCCTCCAAAAAAAAAAAGACGGCGACTACGAAAGTGAATCTCATAAATATGCAATACATCCACGTTGAGCTCACTGAGGGACATAGAGATATTAGCGTTAAGGAGTGAAGGCGAACATGTTGCCGCCCACAGACAAATGAAGACACTCACACACTCGCGCGCACACACACAAGCTCACAAGCGCTCATCACTGCAGGCCAGCACAGAAACAACCAACATGATTATTACTTCTCAAACAAACACAATGCTAAAGGCCTCTTTATTTATGGTTTATTTCACATTTTTGCTTTCTCGCTTGAGTTCTGCATAATCGTAAAGTCAGTCGCAAAATTTTAAAGTCCAGTATTGTTGTACAAAATAGCACTGATTGAGTAAATATAGTTCCACATTACTGACATTACAATTCGCATCATATTTTTTTTGCATGGCTATTTAATTTGTTTTACTAGAACGCGTTGAATCACTCAGTAAGAAAAAAAAAGCCAGACTGGCAAATAACTACAACATTCACAAAAATTACGGAGGCAACCGGATCAAACCGGGGAATTTTATTATTATTATTTTTTTTTATATTATTATTGATTCTTTGTGGAGTCCTCCGCCTGAATAATTTTGCCAGTCCTTTAAACGTTTTAATTGGATTTACGGTTATTTCAGGAGCAGTCAAATGCAGAGAGCAACAAGTTGCACTGTCCGGCTTGGGTGTTTTGCACTCAGAAAGAATAACATGCAATTAAAAGAAAAATAAAATTTGTATGGGCTTTCAAATAAAAACAAAAACAAAAAAACAGGGCCTTCTTTTTTGCAATACATTCACAGGTTTTTACAGCACATTACACCTTTTAAAAATAAGGGTACAAATGTGGAGTATGGGAAGACATGCATGTCGTCAAATTAATGAAAAAAATTAGCTATCGATTTCCACACGAAAAAAATAACTCGTATGTATGAATTTTAAAAATATAATAAACCTTTAAATTGCAGATGTTCTAGTAGGACATGAAGTCGCTAGACCACACCAATATATCTGGCATTTGCAAAATCAAAATCATTCAATGTAAAAAAAAAGAAAGAAAAAAAAACGTGTCCGGAGCTACCTTGTTTTATTGTGTGTGTAAAAGCAGATAAGCGTTCCTCTAACAAGCCACTCTTTTACTTGACTTGTCAGGGAGTCTTGGCTCTGTTATCAGCATCTCATAAACACCCGCGGGCTAATTGATTGCCCGCTTAGATCGCCGCGGAATGACAAACGCGCAGGTGCGGCGTGAATTTTAGTTATTATAGGTCACACATTTATAGAAATGTCGCCACCTCCATTTATTTACACCGCATTTCAATTTAAAGAAATCGGACAATTTGTAAAAATTGTTACTATATATATATATATATATATATATATATATATATATATATATATATATATATATATATATATATATATATATATATATATATATATATATATATATATATATATATATTTTTTTTTTTTTTTTTTTTTTTTAATTTTTTTATTTTTTATATATTATTTATATTTTTTAGAATCTCTCTTTTTTGTCTTATTTCATATTAGGAAAAAACGGTTACAAAAAGGGTTGATGCGGATATCATCACAAAATTAAACGCTTTGAAGGATAATAAAATGCTTCATTAACTTTGACTTTGTTTTGAAAGGGGACATTCTAGAGTTTATTGCATTAATTTCTGGATCAAAAGTTTTACTCGTGAGAGCAACGACTTCTACGCCGTATGAGCAGTTTGAAAGGTTTTTACGAGTCGGACGTCAGGACAAGTCCGCTAAAAGCGTGACTTCGATAGGTCAGTGGCAAGATCGCAAACCGCAAAATACGGCCAAGTCAAATATACACTTTTTCTTCAAGTCCGACTCGCGGGGAGAGCCCATAATATGCAAGAGAATGCTCTGCGAACCCAAATACCTTTCATCAGTTTGACAGCCACCAGAAACTATATGCCTGGAATCCACAGGAATGTAGCGTACAAATAATCAGTTGGTTCTCCAAAATGAAGCCTAATTCGCTCTAAAATGAGAGGTGTTTTCGTTCTTACCTTGCACGTTTCTTGGCATGTGTCCCTGTTCCCCATACGATCGAGAGAGTCCCAGCGAGTCCGTCTCGACTTTGGGCAGCATGTCAGCGCCGCCGGCCTCAGCTCAGCGGGACCTTGCGGCGCGAGAGACACTCTGATGCGAAGGAGACACTTGGGCGCACTTCGGAGTCAAAGTGGCCCAGGTCTTTCTCGAGTTAGACGTTCTGCCCTGAATATGGTGGGCCAGACGCGCATTAATGCCGACTTGACCGCAATTTCATATGTCAAAGTGTCATTTTGCTATTAAAAAAAAAAATACAAAAAAAGATAATGTGGCACAGTTGCGCACTGAGCAAGGAAACGAGCTCCTCAAGCGCGCGAAACGTAGATTAAAACACAAAGTAAGTTTCTCGTCTCGGGTCCGAATGTGTTGCTTGGCGCGATCAACAAATAAAGTTGGTGTAAATAACTTTAAGCTTTTAGAACAACATCTGCGCGTTCCCCTGTGCGTAAAATCGGACTCGGCGCGTCAAGCGGGACTGTGAGATGTGGAAACCTCTCTTCCTCCTCTTCCTCCTCCTCGCCTCCTTGTTTACTCCCCTCTCTCCAATCCTGGACTCATGCGGCCGTGTGACGTCATAAATCTATGCTCCAATCAGGCTATAGTGGACCGGGACTCATCGCATCGAAGGCACCGGGTTCGTCTCCAAAATCTCAGCTGTTAGATCCTGTAAAAGGTGCGAGATCGGCGGTCTTGCGTTAATATGACTTGAAAGTGCACGAGCACATGCACGCGCAGACCAACACGTATCGCATCCAACTCTCACAAACTTTGCAAAATGTGTGCATCTTGCTCATTGTATAGGGTTGACATAAACTGTTTTCAAATTCTTTCTTTCTTTCTTTCTTTCTTTCTTTCTTTCTTTCTTTCTTTCTTTCTTTCTTTCTTTCTTTCTTTCTTTCTTTCTTTCTTTCTTTCTTTCTTTCTTTCTTTCTTTCTTTCTTTCTTCTGTACATTTAAATATTTTTAAAAATCGTTTGACTATTTACTACTCTGATGATTAATTCTGGATTCATCCTATTTTATGAGTTAAGTGTACGACATCATGAGTGTTCCACACCATTGTCTGTTCTAGATGATCACGTTGTATTTTAAAATAGCTGTTACGATTTTGTTGTGCCAATATGATGTGTGTATTACTAAATTGTATTTCAACATTTAGCTACTTTGCGTTATTCCCTATGTATTGATGTATTCTATTTTTAAACTACATTTCCCAACTTCACTCATCACATATCAAGACCCCCCCCCCCACCACACACACACATATCAGCTGCCACTCAACTAATTTATGCAAGTTTATAAGTAGAAAATGGGTTTAAAAGAGGGGGGTGGTGTTCCATGTAGGAGTATTAGATAAGACCTTCTCTGACATGATAGCACTGCTGGAATGATTAACTTGCAGGAGTGAGGGAGCTCTTCTCCGGGTGCTGAGTTGAAAGACACTGGGGGTTACTACGGCTGAAATACACACACACACACACACACACACACAAAACTAAAGTTGTGTTTAACATACAGACAATCTTTGTGTTAGTGTTTATTAATTGCTGCAAACTTTGGGCTGTATTGTAATTTTTTTAAAAGTGTCAAAAAAGAAGACAAAAAACGTTGCAGTTTGCACATATCCAAGTTTCGAAATTTTGAGAACAAACTAACTTGGGCATGTTGGCAGCCACTTTCTGTTTGCATGCAAAAAGGTGCACTTGTTTATGTTTGCAGATGTGTTTCGTTTGATGAAATCTTGTTCATATTCCTTTTGACTTTCTATTCTGCCCCAGGTCAAGTACTTTTACTTGCTTCTTTTGCAGGCCTTTGACTGTGGACGGCACTGGATTGTTGGAGGAAACGGAGTGTGTCAACAGTAAGTGTTGACATTTGGGTTTAGGAGATAAACCTCACAGTGGATCAAACAAAGACTGTCCCCTTTGAGTGGACTGCGTGTGTGAGCATGTGTGTGTGCTTGAGTGTGTGGATGTCCAGAAAGGTTTCAGTGCTGCAACTTTGCTGCTGACAACCTAAAGTGGAAGGACGCTGGTATCGTCTGAGGGTTTGGTTATCTCCTTCCCAAATGATTGGAAAAACATGAAAGTGAGGCTGGTCAGAAGGTTACAGAGAACACGCATCAACATTTTAATGAGGTATGTCCCTCTACAAAAGAAGAAAAACAATAACAGAAAAATAATTATCCAGAACACTTATAAAAAATTTTAAAGTGGTCACCAAATTTCATAAAATCAGTCCTGTGTCTCTGAAAATGAGAATTGACATATTAAAATATTTTGATTACCTGTAAAATTATATTCAATCGATGGAGATGATGAAGAAGTTTTACATTTGCATGTTGCCAAAAAAAAACACTTTTAAAGTTTTGTCACATTCCTCTTTCAATAGTGCACATCATCTACTAATTACTTATTTTCATATTCTTCGATTACAATTTGAACCGTCTGGGGCTTTCAGGAGGTTTTTTTTTTTTTTTGTAGAAATCCCAAAATGGACATCTCTGTCGAAAATTTGTAACTTTGTCAATAACTCAATAAACCTAATCTCTGCAACATAAACCTGCTTTTCTGTTTTATATATACATACATATACAGTATATATATATGTATATATATATATATATATATATATATATATATATATATATATATATATATATATATATATATATATATATATATATATATACACACACACACACACAACCACAGACACACACTGAATATATATTGCATTTTTTCAATAATGCTGTTTCATGTAACTTTTAACAAATATTTCTGTGAAATTAACACAAAAGATATTAATAAAAGTATTTTGCAATAGCTGTTTTTTTTTTTCATCCTTCAATCCTTTACCTACAAAATGCAATTGTTGGACAAAACCACCAAATCTAACTCAATGGTTACAGGCCTTTTTTAAAGTCTTCTCTTTGAAACAATACTCCAAGCCTCTCACTTATAGGTTGATGGGTTATGTTTTACAAATATAATTCAGTTAATTTGATACAATGATATAATAATCCTGAACTAAAAGTAATCAGTAAACTGCTACGCACAGTATCAATATTAGTGGTCCACGGGGATTGAAAGTTGACAAAAATATGGTGGACCACTGTGACCCAGAACAGGTCAAGGCCTGACACTTCCTCACATCTGATGAAATGTCAGTCAAATCAGAACGGAGGATAGTAAACCAGATGGTAAATTTAATAAAAAAGTGGTGTGAATCTGGGAAGGAAAGCCTCAGTGGGGAGTTGCGGCGTTAATGTTTTTCACAGAAGGAAGGAAGAGCAGAAGATGACGCAAAGATGAAAGATCAATGCAGAAGAAAAGACCACAACACAGAGCAGGGAGGAAGTTTCACGGGGATATGGACGACCAGTGACTTGTCCAACATCAGCAGTCGAATGATGCAGGCTTGGACATCAACTCAATCTATTTTCCAAGTGCATCAAACATGAAGCAATTTATGCAGAAGATTTGCGCAAATCAAGGCTAGAAAGAATATATCGTCCAATTATGCAAACCCCTGCATTACCAGATATTTACCTCCTATTACACAAAAGATCTGTGTTTTAGGTTTTGAACATGGCCGCTATTTCTTGAAAAGTGGCTAAGCTCCAGCCTGTTCAGCAGATATTTTGGCCAAGACTTCCTCTTCTGTTAGGCCCTCATAATTTATGGTCTGATAAGCCAGTGGAGACATAAACAATTGGTTTTGAGCAAGTGAATGAATTCCACACATCCATTTCACCTCATAAATTGTCTTCTAGAATCTAATTAAAGCTCTAATCATATCACAAATTAAAAACAACATTTTACTACTTGTCTTTTACTGACAAGAGCTCCACATAAATGAATAAACATACATATTGGTAGTTATGTTCTAAATGCAGAATTGGTAGAAATCGCTGCATGTGAAGTAACGTAAAAAAACAACTTTGAAATGCCGTAACCTTTGATCTCTCAGAAGGTACTGCATTAAAACCGGCATCATTTTTGAAAGCTTAGTGCTCACATGACTCCAGAAACTCTTCAAAAACCATTGGGAGTGAAGAGTTTTTTGCAATGCGAGGTAACACTCTGCCATGCAAAGCAAAAACATTTCATCAACACTCAAAAACACTGTTCGCTTTTCCGTGTACGAGTTTACTGAGATGGATGAATACAATGGAAAAGTATACTGTGGTCTGATGAGCCAATAGTGCAATTGTTTCTAAAATCATATCTTCCGGTCTGAAGGTGAACGGGACCATCCATGTTGTTCTCAGTGCAAAATACATGTCAGCAGCTCTGATGGGTTCGGGTATAAGGCATGGATAACATGCATATCTGTGAGGGCATCTTTAAGGCTGAAAGGGACATACAGGTTTTGGAGTGGCATGAACTGCTAGCTCAGCAAAGATTCTGTAAGACAAAGCCAAAAACACTATTTGCATGTGTAACAACAGGGATGCATGGAGTGTGAGTACAAAACAGGCCTGGCAGGAGTCCAGACCTGTCTCCCATTGAAGATGTATGTAGCGTATTGCTGCTCCAAACTCAAGTGGCTATTTTTCATAGTTAGCTAGTTTCATTCTCTTGATTGAACAAATCTTCAAGAAAAAAAATTAAGCTATCAAAAATTGTATATAAAAGGGTTGGCTTCACAAAGTTAGAAAACAAAGTGCAAAAATGACAGGCCGACTTAAGACGTCAGATGTGAGAGAACTCAAGCAAGGAGATGTTAAATATGGACAATGAGAAAGTGAAGCAGTATGAGAAAGTAGTCACACACATATAATTCTCCTTAGCGTAAACATTTTTCTCTGAGAATGTTCTGGAATATGTGCTGTGGTGACCGTGATTTACGCAACCTAACCACTTCTCCGTCCACACTCTCAGACATACACATGCACCCACACACGTTCTGGCATGCTGCAAATGATAATTAATGTGTCTCCTTCTTTCCAGACACTTTAAGACCAGAGGGTGTAATTGTTACTTCTGCATGTCCAAGCCCTCTCAGTATTCAGAGCGCTTTTTATCAAAGTTACACTATTTAGTGGTACTTTTGATTTGTACAATACAAAAGACAGCACTAAGCAATGATTTGATCCTTGGCCACCAGCTTAGGCTTTTGGCATTGAGACGACTTTAAAGCACCTGCCAACAGGTGGTGTTGCACAATGATAAGTATACTGATCTCTGTGCAGCTACTGTTCCATAAAACTGGGATGTAGCCATACAAAAACCTCTTAGAGTTAAAGAACATTGATGTCATTTAAACTTTTATTTTCCTTGTTTTGTTTTATCTTGGGTAGCGGTTAGCAATAACCACAGCTCCACAGTATAGAGGTTCCGTGTCGGAATTTCAACACAGAAGGTCCTGTTTGGGATTTGCATATTTTCCCCATGCTTGTGTAGGTTTTCTCAGGAGGTTCTTCCCACATCCCCCAAAACATGCGCGTTAGGCTAATTGAAGATTCTAATTTACACTGTAGGTGTGAATGTCAGTGTTTGTCTACATAATCGCTGCGATTGGAACCTGTCTGTCATCCAAAGTCAGATGGGATTGGCTCCAGGTCACCTGCAACCGAATGGGTTTAACCTGATGCCAGCCAAATGTGATTGACGTCTACCTCCTGTGGTTGGTCTGACGGTTGGCACATTGCGCTGCAAAATGACAGACAATGACAGAAAAGTCAACTGGGAAGTTCTTTATGGGGTTACATGCATACTGCTATATTTTTTGCTCAGGAACTCTGTGCAACGCAAACCCTCACACTCTTGTCACAATATTCATGCCGTTGGCAAGCTAAGGTTATGTAGTAGTTGTACTGACTCAACCATCACACTGTTCCTGTACAACACATGTATGCAAGTATGTCCTACCGGGTATATATTGAGTTTCGTTTCCATGTATTTCCATATTGTGGCTTTCTTCGCTTTGTCAAATATACCCTTTGATAGAAATATTGTACAATTCTGGTCCCTCTTGCACCCTTGTGACCAAATCATCTTATCGCTTTTCTGTCCAGACGGAAATTGTATGTTAAAATGTTGAGGTTGGTGATATGCAAAATGAGGGAACGTGTCAAGGCTTTCCCTCGCTTCCTGTTTATCCACGTTTGTCACTTCCTGTTCTTTTCCTATCTGCTGATTTGCTAGCTCACAGCCAATCAGAGATTTTACAACAGTCAGACGCTGAGTCAAATTGATGCATGCTTGGCCTGTAGCTCAATAAACACTTAAGGTGTCACATGGGGAGGTGCGTTTAGACCAGTACTTCTCAAATAATGGGGCTGGCTCCTTTAGGGAAACACAAGGTGATGCCAGTGGGGGTGTGGAGGAACGTCAGGAAAAGGCTTTGTTTTTGTCATAGGAAGCGTAATTGCAATAAAATAAGGATTGGCGGATTTTTTTTCAGGAATTTTGATGCACTTGGTTTCTTTTTTCTGTCTTGTAAAAAAGTAGTGAACAGTTGTTGAAGGTTGATTGATAGTGCTTTTTTTTTTCTTTTCTTAACATTAAGATGGATACAGTTAATCCAATTTATATAGATCATAATCTGATTTATAGTCAATGCACCGAGTGCGGGGGCACGAAAGGTTTTCACATTTGTTAAAGAATAATCATTTAACATTAAAGGCGGGTGAGGGGCGTTTAGACCAAAGAACAAACAGGACACTAAAGTGGAAAAAATGAGCAGAACCTCAACTCAGAAAACTAGAACTGAGACTAGTCTCATATTAAAGACCTACACTCTGAACCTAAACTCAGAAACTGTAAACTTTCAGGACAGCTTAAGATGTACTGGACATTCTGACAACGTGCCACTGAAATCCTAGATCTTAAAGACCATAGCAACTGCACTGGGACATTTATTTCAGCGAACACAGGAAATACAGGACATTATACAACAAAAGTAATGACTACAATCATGACAAAAGATGACAATTACAAATATGCGACCATAGCAACTGCTTAGCAACTGATAGCACTACATAAGGGAAATCATGGCAACTTACTAAAGTGAGGAGCAGGATAAGGTTAAGTGGATATCTGTGTGTGCACTATGCCACTAAATTTCTAGTCGAGTGATAATGAAAGAAACATTGCAGTGTTATGATATATTGCATATGATCTTTAGATGGATTTATCCTTTAACCCCATCATTCACATTCATTATACAAGCTGGGTGATTTGGATACAGCAAGGCCACAATCAGTTTCAGACAGCAGGTGAGTGTGCGGTCATTCATGACAAGGGGGCACTTATACAAGAAACACACACACCTGACTATAAAACCTCTTCCCTATCCACATTGCTGTTTGTCTAAGTGGATCGTAGGTGATTGTGTATGCTGTCGACTGCTCTTGTTTTCACACAAACACACTTACACACACTCTCAAACAACAACTGAGGTCAGTGTGCGGTTGGCTGTAACAGTCTGGTAGGTGAAAAAGTGTCTGAGAAGGATTGGACTGATTTGCTTTCTCTCCCCGTGACACAATTACTGGTGGCTGGTCCGATAGTGTCTGTTTGGCTGAGCGGTCACTTGTGACGGACACATTGTATCCCCTCTGGCTGACCCTTTGCACTAACACACACCTATATATAAATACGCAACAAACACACACGCATACACGCATGCACACACAAAATGAACTTTGCTCAATGAACTGTCCCATTCTCTTTTTCTCCCAGTTTTTTTCTGCATTTCGTTTCTGCATATCATTTACAACAACACTAATGAGACAGACAAAAACATCGACTTAGCAAATATAAACTTCATTTATGTGTAAGTTCACATCTATCTATCTATCTATCTATCTATCTATCTATCTATCTATCTATCTATCTATCTATCTATCTATCTATCTATCTATCTATCTATCTATCTATCTATCTATCTATCTATCTATCTATCTATCTATCTATCTATCTATCTATTATTTCAGCAAGACATAATTTCAGAAAGAACAGCTCTCTGTTCTATAATGTACTTTGCAGTTCCATATCCTTCTATTACAATGGGGAAAAAACACTGTCATAATCTATCTATTAAAACATGCTAGATTGAAATTTATAATGTATTAATGTACAACCACTCAAGATTCAATAAAGATAAAGATAGTAATAGAGAACATCAATGTTGAGATTATTGCTTGGTACAGAATTTTGCACATTTACTGTACTTTTACATCACAATTCTTAGAGGAAGTTTAAATCATTCGGGTTTGACCAAATTCCAGGGGTGAACATCTCTAATCAATGGGTTGCCATTCATTTAGATCAACTATTGTGCTGTGTCATGCGGAGAATGGCTAATAAAGCCTAATTGCTGCACAGAGATCCATAAAACCGGACAGGTGAAGAGGCACAGAGGGCTGCTTTATGGGTTTGGACGACAGTGGTGGGGAGGTGATCATTGTTCTTCAGTGATAATCTTTATTCCTGTGTGTGTGCTGTATGTTAACAGATCCCTCTCTAACTGCTAAAGGTATACATTTGGGTGAAATGTTCTACATGTGTTTACTTATCTCAAATTGAGAGGCTTCAGTGGGTAATGTGCCGGTCACTAGTTCATTATGATGGTGCCTTTGTCGAAGGAGGACAGGCATAGGGGGCGATGCTGGTAGTATATAATGGAGCATATACAGTATTCCAAGCATTAACAGTTCCAAAGAATTTGCTCACAGAGAGAATAGGCACTATATTGTTCACCCAATGAGGGATATCTGACTCTTTAAAAGCAGAGGGAGAAGTATCTTGAATGCACAGAGTAGTACGAAAGGCTACCAATTTATGTGAAGACGCCAATCATGTTCATGATTTTGAACAAAAAAATAGTAGTAAATATGTAAATCAAGTGTAGTATGTAATGTAAATGTAGAATATGTATAACTGTTTGTAAAATTCCTAGAAAATCACAATATTCTATCACTTGTAAGCTATTTGAAGAACAGGTCTGCGGGTAACCCATGTCATTCCCGGGGCTACCTGTTTTCCACGGGCACCACCTTGGTGACCCCTGTATTAGGCATTTCTTTATTGGCGGTTTTTAAGCTTTGTGTCATCGTAAATGTTCTGTGGGATATCTAGAGTCAGTGCAATTTAATAGGGTTTCATAATTGGTACTAGAGGTACCAGTTGTATACTCTGGTTTTAACCAGCGGGCATCAAATTAACCTTTACTATAACTGTGACAAGCATTTAAGATAGGGATTAGCATATTAACTCGTGAATGTTAGCATGCTAGCTTAATTTATTGTTTGATCATACAACAGACAAGTTTTTTGTTTTTTAAAGTTTGTATTTTTTTACAAGAGCATTTCAAGCACTTTTCTCTCTTTTACACCACTGAGTCATCTGCTTTGAATAAAAGTGCAATACTCAACAGTGGGTGTCTTAACAATGAAGGAGTTATTTAACTACTACAGGGATGTGGCAAGGAAAGAATAATACACCTCATGCCATATGTACTTATTGCCAAATTCAAAATTTTAACCATATTGTCATTAGTCTACACATGTTGTTCTTGTATTTTGTAAAAAAAAAACAAATAATAATAATCATAATGTAAACATGAGTTATGACAGTTCATAATGTACATTTGAATACAAATGAATACAACAAGTAAACCGTAAACAGTGAACCGTAAATAATCAGATATCATTCTTTGATTGTTTTTTTTTTTCTCTCTCTCATTTGAGTCTAAAAAGCAGTTGCCAACATTTGAAGACTGGTATTTCATTGCAACAGTTTTGTGATTTTTTTTTTTTTAATTGCCAAACTCCAGATATGAAGTTTGGTGACATTCTCCTAATTCCTTTAAACGTCAGACAATAAACATAAACCAAAATATAGTGCATTTTTCAGAATATAGGGCACACTTAAAATTCTTTGATATTGTACATTATAATCCGTCTGTCATATACAGTATAAAGATGTTGAATTCAGTTCATCATCTTTTATTCAATTTATATTTACCACTACCTTATGGTTGGAAAAAAATATCTACTAAATCTAGTACTGCTGCTGCTGTAATGGTTAAAATAAACAAACCAACAAAAAAAAGCCAACAACTGTTCGGTCGGACTGAATCTGAAAGTGGGTCTTACAAGTTGTTCGAGCCTCTTGAGTTATTTGAATTGCAGTTGCCTTTAAAATTCCAGCGAGAAAATTGCTTCAAAAGATGCAATCGTGTTACCTTTGTAAAACATTACTCACAACACTACCTTTTTGTCGTATCACCGCTTTGTCATTGATGGCTTCACACTGTCACAACTGCCTCTGTAAATTCTCCTAAACTCTTACAAAGACACTCAAAGCAGCCGGAACGAATTGCACTCTTTCCCTGGAGAACCCACTCTGAGGGGGGAAAAAAAAAAAAAAATCTTCAGTCATCTGGCATGAGGGATGGAGAAAAAAGGTGCACCAGTGACTTGACAACTCAAAAGTTTTTACATAAGAAGAGTTGAGATGGGAGTTTATTTGAACTGGAACGAGTCCTTCCTGCATTGAATAATTTAGATATCCAAGCAGGCAGGCAGGCAGGCAGGCAGCCGACGGGGCGGCTTTTGGGCTGCCATAAAAATTCAGTAATTCAGCCAACCAGTCAATCATTGAACCAGACAACAAGGAACGGTTAGAAAAGCTGGTTTCACCTTCATTTTCAGTCTTCACTCTTTCTCTGTTTCACATATATGAAAAGTAACGTACAATATACAATGAATGATATTTAGCAATACACGAGTGCCAAGGCATTGGAGGATTTCAACCATTATTTTGTTACTTCAAGAATATAATGTAGGTCATCGCCATTTTCACAGTATATATGATTATGTAGTTGGGGTTCTATCCAAAGACTATTCAGATCAGAATAATAGATATGCATTGGTGTGCCTAGGTTTTACAAGATACTATGGAACACAGGATTAAATCCACCTGCTTGTTACAGATAACAACATGCGAAGGGCTCACACTTATCAAAACAACTTACATTTAGCATAATGGTGTCTACTGTATTTATATTATGACTGTCAAGATATTAACAAAGGAGATTAATTCTTTAGGACATTTAACTGATTTAGATAATTAATCTTATTTTGATTTTACCCAAATATATCTGTCTCCGGGCACTCTGGCTACTTCCCACACTCACAAAACATGCATGGCAGGTGTATAGGCACTAGCAAGCCAGGATGTATGATGTTTTATCTTAATGGTAATATCCAATATTTTGGCGATTGTCAAAAGAAACAGCACCTTTCCTCCAGATTGCAGTCAGCACTTGGAACCAGTCTCAAATACAGCAAGAAGGTAAATGGAAACAACATCTGCATCTGAAGAAAATAAATGAGGAGACTCTTTTTTTGGTTTTGTACACTATATCAATCATTTGTTTGTCTCTGTGTGCCCTGCGATCGGCTGGCAACCAATCCAGGGTGAGATGGCTGGGATAGGCACCAGCAAGCCAGCGACCCTCGTGAGGATAAGCACAGACGTTGTGCATCGGCAAAAGACATTATGTTTCTTGGACTAGGCATAAGTCTCGTTTCTTTGGCTGAGATGGTCCACGTGTGACCTGGTTTTGTGGCATTCTGTAGGCGGGTTGTAGTGGCAACGTTGTTACACCTGTGAACTCCGTCACGACAAACCTCAAGCTCCCCGACACGAGGCAGGAGGTATAACCGGCCAGGGTGAAAATGACTCCCAGCTGTTCCTCGTTCGGACCCACAGTGCCAAATCTTACACGTGTGGTTCATACAGTAAGTAAATAAACATCCAGCATGAAAACCAGATACGTTTTAAGGAATGAGAAAATTCTCTTTTTGCAGTCTAATGGAGTTGAGAGGTTGATGTAGGAAATCTTGTCAAAGCCTGCTCCAAGTACTTAGCAGAACATTTCGTTGCTTGGTTTTCAGGTACAAGCCGACTGAAGTGTCTTTCATACAGGCCGTGTGGTTATATGTAGGAGTTGCCTTCTATCGATACCCAAATGAATAAAAACCTCATCTCGCTGGCAGAGGATTTGAACGCGGTGTGGAGGTTTTGAGCCATTTCACTCAGTTTTGTATATGATAAATCTGTCACACATTTGGAATCTATCTTCAAGATTCCCAGTTAGAGAGAAATTAATTGTGGACTGGTGAGTGGAGGAAAGCTCAGCAATGCAATAGAGCCCCAAAAAAGAAAGGAGAGTTGTAGTGAGAAGTGATCTGTCGGCTGGTCCAATTTATCACGATGATAAAATGGTCGCCTTCATCGTTTTTCCGCTGACATGCCAAAACATCCTGTTGTAAGCAAGTTTTGAGGTGACACCTAAGTCGTGAGGGTGTCTTTGTCTTTGGGGTAACTTTTAAATTGAATGATTTTACCAAGAAAAACAATTAAACCTGTGATGGAATTTATAATTAAATGATGTGAGTATAGCTCTTCAAGTTTGCTCTTTGCGAATATGAACAGGATCTGTGGAATAGAAAATAAATATCTTCTCAACACTTGTTTCATCCTTAACTAATTATATATATGTCATTAGCCTTATCCATCTACCCATCCATTAGTTGTATCATTCGTCCATCTGACCATCTGTCGGTCCGTCCATTCATCCATTTTCATACAATTTACTTTGGCTCTGGTGGCACTCCTTCGGAGGCGGCCATGTCTGTTATAGCCATGGACTATGGTAAATACAGCACCTCATGCTGGCCGAAATGAAAAATGGTCTAAATCTTACACACTGTCCCTTTGAAGTGGTATGAGTTATGTTCTGTAGGTATTTGTTATCTGTGGGTTAGTATCGGAGTTTTCTGCTCTTTTCTGTTTTGAGCTTTTGCTGTTTTTTTAATTGTCTTTTCGAGTTGTGTTTTTTTTTTTTTTCATGTGTTTAGGTTCATGTTTTTGTTCCCCTTGAGTCAATATAAATTATTATTTTTGAGCACTCCCCTCCTGTCTGCCTCCTTGCCATTGGGTCCACACCTTCCTTACCTCTTCCCACTATGCCATGATATGACAGTATGTTACTATTACGGCAGACTATTTTGCTGGCTGTATATATATACATATATATAAATACATATATAAATACACACACATATATATATATATATATATATATATATATATATATATATATATATATATATATATATATATATATATATATATATATATATATATATATATATATATATATAAAAATATATATATATGAAATTTATTTATTTATTTTTTTTAAATCAAGCAATGGGCCTCATGTTCTGAGGTTGTGTGTAGCTATTAAAAGTTGGCAAGCTGAGCACCACATTAATGAGGACCTCCAGAGTGGTCAGGTCAAGTTGGCCCATGGCGGCCAGAAGGCTGACAGCTTCATCCTCTTGAGAAAATGGTCGGCCAGCTTTGGTTTGGCAAAGACTACGCACATGCTATATTGTGGAAATACTGTACGTTCTAATACAGAGCGTTTGAGACAAATGTGCGTAAATGCAAACCTTGTGCAAATACAAAAGCCATGCTGTCACTCAGCGTTGCCCTCCAATATGCAGACACCTCACAGATGATTTCCTACAAACTGAGAAGTACTTTGCTTGAATCACGCTGAGGTTCTTGCATTTTGAACATGTGTCTTGGCACTGGTTTTTCCTATCAAAACTAAGAAAAAAAAAACAATGTGTCAAAGTTTTAGTCCTTAGGAACGTTACATCGATTGAGTTCTGTTTGGCCACCCACGAAAGAATCTCGGAGCTAGTCCTCACTGCACTTTGCTATTAAAACACCACAATGACGGTTTTACAAACATCGCGTGTGTCTGTTGCTTTCAAGAACCGGCAAAGAAGCATCTGAATCTCATTTCGTTCCAGCCTGCATTCACACACGCTGTGCGATGACTGATTCAGTGAAGGCCTGTCAATACAAAGCACGTGCATTAGACAAAAAGACCCCCCGCCCCAGCCATTCCCCAATAGGCAGCAACATAAAGAGGTGGACTCGGCGGTGATGCGAGGAGATAGATCATAGTAAGAGCCAATAATAAATGGATCATGCTTCTATGTTTTTAAAGCCAGTGGCAGCTGTATTGAATGGGAAACCTTGTGTGGGGGAGAAAATAGAGCTTTATTGATCAGAGACAGCATGTCCAGCGGAGTCGGGAGTGGGGGGTAGCGTCGGGGCTTTGAGGCCTGTTGACCTCCAGAAAAATAATGTTCTCACTGAGTTTTCTACGTTTTTGATAGCACTCCGCCCCCATCTTCCGCCACCAGACACACACTTCACAACACCCATTTTTTTCTGCAGTCCTGCACTTTCTCAACACTCAAACCGTCTTTTTTAATAGATGGGTGTGTAATGAAGTAGTGTTTCAGCAGCAACCGCTCGTTTCAAGTGTTTGTTTGTTTTAAAGGTGAGGTCCGATGAGATTATACTTGAACCCCTTCATTGTTATGTTTCTTGTGGGAAATTTGGGGTGTTGAAAATGTCTGCTGTGAGTGTGGAAAGGGGGAACATGATCAGGTTACCTGAGAATTGAAACCCTTCATGGTTCATGGTTCATGGTTCAACGTTATTTCCACATGAGATATAACTGAGATATAAATTAAATTAATTACAAATTGATTCATGTGCAATGTTTTTCTTTGGTTGTATGTCAGGGAATACTTATTTTGCTTTTTATAAGTTTGATTTGGGGTATGGTATCAGATTTACTTAAACGTTGTCATGATGATTTCCCCAGTAGTGTCCAGATTTTTTTGAATGAACAGCACTTTCATTTTGATGACAAAATTCAAGCGTATCCATAAGTGGTTAAAAACACTGTGTACCACAACTGCTACTCTATTCCTATTTTGATACATTGACATACCAAACAGAATGGAAGAGAGAAGTTTTGTTTTGAGATGATGTATTGTCAACATAAGAGACTTGATGGACCATGTATTGTATTGTTTAGATATTGGGAGTTATTAACATTTAATGCATGAATTGACTTCCTTGTATTTGAGTTTGAAATGTGTGACTGCATTTGAATGCACCAAGTAGTTAGCGGTGAGTGCTAACGCTGGAGACTTGTGCCGTATTGTAAATTACCGTACATCCTTAGTTGGCTAGAGGTTTCTTGACATCCTTATTCATACTGAATATGTTCTTTTTTTTAAATGGTGACATATTGCTATTGGGTGCTGTGTGATGTAATGGAGATAAATAGAGTCGTGAGGACGAGTCAAGCTAAGTGGACTGCAGAGTAAAGCTGGCTGCTCTGCAACAACTGCTGTGAAAATCAACTTAAAAAAAAACCACATACTTTGGCCATGCATTATTTGGTGTGTTTATTTTGGAGTTTACTTAACAGCATGCTGTTGGCATGCAATGTGATGTTTGTTCCCTTTTTCTTGGTAGTGTGTGTCCAGCATAGTTACGTGGAAGCTGATTTGTTTTATTCATTTATTTTTTATAAAATCAATTTTGTCATATTACATTCATTACAATTCCTAGGAAATGAGAATCTTGATTCTTAGGTGAATGTATTTTTTTGGCACATCTCCCCTTTATCAACGATGTAAAAACGTGTTAAAAACATGACTGCAAAGGGCGACTCTTGCACTGCTTATTACCATTTCACCAGCTGAAAGTAGATACCCACATTGTGTTTATGTGCAAACTTCATTCATCTCTTGGCTTCAGTATCTGACCTAGTGGGGAAGATAAACTACATTCAAGTATATGTTAACAAGATATAATTGAAATGTTAGGCGCCACTCTCCTTCTCAAACTTTTGACATGCTGATGGTGTGGTGGTAATTTGATTTGAGGAAACTTTGTACATATTTATTTTCTCAGTTGCCCTCGCCAAGCTCAAATTCCGAAAAGGATTTTCTCCCATTTGTTTCTCCTGTCTTTTCCTGGTTTTATTTTTCATTCCTTTCTTCCCTCTTGCTCGCTCCAAAAAGCCCACTCGCATGCAGACAGGATCACCAACCAATTTAAACAGCGAGGTTTTCGGCAGCCAAACACTGGCCAACAGGAGTGCTGTGGTCTCTGCACTACTTTGTCTGTGGTCACACAATTAAGGACTTAGGTGTGGTGATAGGAAGAATGTGGGAATCAGATCCTGGCAGCCCACACCCTTATAAACTCACTCTTTCTTTCTTCCACTTCACCACTAACTTCCTAGAGTCATTTGCTCTTGTTCCTGAGCTGGCCTGTTTGCCACCCCCATGGGCTTTTGGCCCAACAAACCTTTCCTGTCTTCGCCGCTCTTGTCTTTCTTATTCTAAAAATGTTTTTTGTTCTTCTTGTCTTTCCTTTCTTGCCCCCCCCCATCAGCCTTCTAATTCATTTGTTCAGTCACATCCACCCATTATTTTTCTTGTTGTATTTTTCAGTATTTTCACTCAGGTTTTAAGCAAAATTATTTCCTTTCGCTTTAGGTTCTCTACTTAAGTGTGGGAACTATGGAGGTGCATAAGGGACTCACTGACCTCATTGATTTTAGCTTGTGGGTGGTATTTGACCTTCTTTTAGACTTTTATTGTCCAAAGGAAAAGAAAAACAACCTCTAAATGGAGGCCTACGCATGATGCCATTGAGCATTATTGAGAGGTGAAACTAATGAAAAAATACATTAAATTAATAATTACATATACGTAACTTAGCTCAAATACTGCATGTCTCGCTAAATAAATACATAAAAAAAATCCAACCACAGCTTAATGAGGCACTTTTAAATAAGTAATTTCTTTCTGAACAAAAAAAAAGTGAATGAAAAAAGGATGCCTATCTTTTAATTGTTTAACAAACTTGAATTGTTAAACTTCAACGTGTCTAGGGTACTGATATGTAAGTCAGCAAAATCAACAGTTTAATAATATTGCTGCATAATATAAATGCCATGAGCCCGTTAACTGGCGATTACGGTGGCTTTCAAGTGCAACTCACTCAAACAAAAAACTAAGCAAACAAAAAGCAAAATCATCTGACAACAGAGAAGCACACACAATAAAGAAAGCACACAATAATAAAGAACACGCAAAAAGAAGCTCACAATAAAAAAGAGAACGCAGGAAAAACGGAGCATGCAAAAAAAGAAGCACGCAAAAAAGATGCATGCAAACAATTCCCTGTGACTGCATATGCTATTCTCAGGGTTCGAGTTCCTCTGACGGCGTAAATTTTTTACGTTTAGTTTTCTTCTTGAAGACGATCAGTAGTTGAGAAGCAGCCACTTTGTTTTGCGTATTTATTAATGAACAGAAGAGGCGTTAGAGCTGTAGTGTATAGACATTCTTTTGTGTCTGTATAATGAACTGTTCTGTTCATTGTACTCCTTTTTCTTGTGTGCTTCTCTCTTGTAAGGTATGTTTTTTTTCTTTTTGTGATTACTTTTTTCCTGGCTTTTTTGTGTGATTTGCGCTTAAGGGCCACCATAGACTATCATAAATAAACACATTACAGATCAGAAAGAACATGTTGACATTATATGTAAACAAGCAAGTCTAACAATCTATAGTGGTGTCTTTGTTTGCTTCCCTATTCGCCATTGCAGCTTGGAAGTTGTGGTAATCTGTCGACCAAAAATGAGTGTGTACACTGTATAACTTCTACATATACCATGAGTTGCACCTCAGAATTACATTGAAGAGCTGCAAATGCAACTATTTTTTTCTCGATTTTAATTCAGTCACGGGTCATCTCCTGCAACTAATTTTCATTTGCCTGCTGCCCATCTGCAACTAGTTTGGCTGCGATTGAACATGTCAAAGTGAATGGCATTGCAACTGCCAAGATTTTGATGGCCAATCAAAATGCTAATTTTAAGCACATGATCTTTCACAGCAAGATTTATTCAAGTACAGCATGTATGCATCTATATATATATATATATATATATATACAAGAACACAAACTGCAACTTCAAGGCTAGGTGGACTTGAACTGCAATTTCAAGTGCATCACTTGCCCTATCGAAGCAACTGAAGAAAATTCCTAGCACAGACCACACAAACAGCTTCCCAGTTGACTTTTGACCCATAAACTTTCGTCTTCATCCCCTGGACTGTCAACAACTTATGATCCATGCTCCATGAAGGTCTGCCATTTATCAGCTCCAATTAAATCAATTATCATCTCTGGGATCAGATTTTGACAAATCACTGCAGTGGATGAGCAGGTGGTCTTGGGCCATTGGGGCATTCGGACAGGCAAAATGAGACAGGGGATAGATAGAGTCATCCTTCATGCTAAGTGGGATGGTCCTGACGCCGAGTGAGATAGACCCCGAGGTGTAATGGGCCTCTTTGCCTTGACTTGCTCTGGCCTCAGCAACGGTGTCGCCTGAAAAGCGGACCCGGGTCAATCAGCACCTGAATAGTTTGGATCTAAAATGAAATAGCTGCCATTTCAAAATTACAAAATGATTAATAGGGGAAATTTACAAAATGCTCTTTCATTTCTCATGCCACAAATTCAATTTGTTTGTGTTAAAATAACACCTGAATGGCATAGTTGGGATTTGGCCCCTATGTGTGGCGATGGCAGACCATCACCTTAAAGCAGCGTGGTTCTTCAATAGATATTTTGCATTATCTTGAAAGGAATCAACAAAGCCACGTGTCATGCTGTAAAAATTGAATCATGGCAAGGCAAAGTTCTCGGTTGGACAATGAAAATGTGTGAATAGATAAATGATCAGATGATGCTTGTTTGACATCATATTATCTTGCTGACCTGTTTTGTTTTTTTAGTACTGTATATGTATTGCTTTTGGGCGAGCACTTTTTCAAAATTATAAAATCGGACAAGACAATTACTGAAAATGAAAATACAGGGGCCATCTGGTCACCTTTGGTCAATAATAAATTGATATTTTACCTAAGTAGTATTTGCTATTATTCTTGGAAATAACAAATGTTGAGATATTACATGTCCATCCAACTAACTTTTTCAGAGTCAGGATGAAGCTGGAGCTTATACTGATTGAATTTAGGTGCTCATCAGTTGGGGGCAATTTAGCCTCCAGTTGACCTAGTCAGCATGACTGAATGTTGACGAAAACCAGAGTACACTACAGTTTGAAAAAACATAGACAATAAAAATTCCAGTCAATATCATTTTACATTCAGGCAATCTAAACATATTAAATACAATTTGGGGAGTTAAAGACTTGTTAAAAATTTTGTTAAGCCATCATTTTAGGATTGTGGCAAGTTAGAAAGACACCTGTTTAAACAGACCCGAGCATGCAATGACAGTAGTTTTTCCTGGGTTGAAGCCTCGGATCACTTACAGTGCACAGTTCATTATGGTCTACCTCAGACGTGTTAAAAGCGAGGAAGCAAATTTTATTGATTTGAATGTCTGCCTAATGTTGCCTTGTGTAATAGCATCTCAGTCCTATTAGAGAAGGAAGTATGCAAAGGAAAAAAAAATAAGATACTATGGCAAAAGCTGTTTGAGACAGGAGGAACGAGAAGAGGAAGAAGGAAATAAAAGGGAGAGGATGAGACTTGAGGCCTGTGGTAGATTGCGGGCTCAGGCTGTTGCTGCCTCAGCAGTGAGCGGGTCGGTCTAGCCTGAGGTGATGTGTTTTCCTCAGGAAATATCTGCAGAGGCTTGTGGGTCAAGTATAGCGAGCCCAGGCTGGCTTTCCTTATAGCTGGGAGCTGTAGGAGTTGCGATGAGGGCTTTAAAAGGACCCCACTAGGACCTTTTCTCTGAATTCTGAGATGGACATACGTCATGGCAGACTTTGGCTTGTCAACATGTGTTTACTGTGGGTGCTGATTCAAATAAATACAACAGACAACCCAAGTGATATAACATGTTAAAACACATTTCTCTTGTTTACATCATTCAAGCCAGAGAAACATCTGCTTATATTTTGATGTTGTTCTGCCTGAACCAGGATTTTGGAGACATATTGAACATTTATGGCCAAAACACACATCTGCAGTAAAGAATATTTCTAAACTAGGACACCCTCAGAGTAATTACATTCCTTCAATTCCTGAGTCCTGATTTTTGGATGGTCTGTCCAAAGTAGTTATGCTCTATTTATATGATAATTAAAATAAAACAACACTTCAATCAATTCAAGTGTTCTCTGCCTAAAATGATGTCTAATGTTTGCATGGGTGAGGTTGTCTTTCTTTTGGTATTTTCGGGAAGGGTACAGTTAAAAAGTTGTGGCATTATGGGAGTTAACACAGAAGACTTGCTTCCATGACAATTCAAGTGCCTCCTTGTATGCATGTATATATGTATGTATAATTTAAATGAAGACAATATATAATGTGCCACCACTTAAACACTTTTAAAAGATTATCAAATGTGATTGAATCCCAGTGTTTATTTTACAAATGAATCATTTATTTTCAAAATATGTTGAAAAAACATAAAGGAGACATTGCTTTGAGCTCTTTTCAGTGAATGGCTCCCAGATGAATGGCTCCTTTTAATGAACCAAAAGTCACTACTAATGCTGAGCACATGGGCCACTGTTTTTGAAAATAGAGTTATCAGTGTCAAGTAATTGCATGATGCTTCTCTTGTATGTTTATGATATGTTGCCGTAAGTTCAAATGCAGTTTACTTTGAAAATCCATTCACTTTGACTCATATAGGTAAGAAAAAATGAACTCACCTGCTCATTCAATGTTTTCTTTATTTTCATGACCATTTGCACTATAGATTGTCTCTGATTGCTCGTTTTACACCATTCATTTCAATTCTACTTCATGCTTGGCTAGAGAAACATGAAATTCTAATATTATTGAGCTCTGTGAAAGAGATTGTATGTATACTCTCAGAGGTATTTAGCAATGCATATGTTTGTATAAAAGAAAGAAAAGATTCCAGCCAGTTCATCCAACTGCACCAAAAGGCCCTATGTTAAAGTTTGTGACAATTATCAAAATAAAGCGACACATTTTGTTGTTATTGGTCATTTTTGTACACTAAAAAAGACAACTAATGTAATTCTAGTGCCAAACAACGCTTATGCACAGAACAGTGACATAAGTAGCTAGATATTTGTGACGCCACTCTTTATTTGCTGTCTTCAACTGTGTTTACATTTCCACTCAACATTTTCACCAAACACGAGATTGTGGGGAAAAGAAAACTGTCGTTAATTTATGCCCGCTCCTGGGTTATCGGAACGGTGACAAGCTTTGACTGCGATCTTTCGTTCAAACTTAATATAAAAATATTAAATAATTAAAATAGTCTTAACATTACATGTTAATAGAAGAGCGCTTTCTATGTTGCTGGTCCAACTAAACAAAAATGTTTCATGTGTGAGAAGTTGCTGGTGTAAGACCTATTTTTTAAGCAGGGTAAATGACGAACCTCTAACAATGCATCCAGACAGACAATGGGAAATTATTAGGGAACACTGGCAAGAGGAAACGGTGTGTAGATATGGTTCAAACTATGAGCTTCCACAGAGACTTAAATGTAAGTTTGTGCTTTAAGTGTTTCTCTATAAATATACCTTCACCAGGAAACATATACAGATTTATCCAATCAGGTTTTAAAAATACGTTCATTGAGACAATAGGGGGTGGAAGTTGCTTATTTGTAGTCGAACAGGAAGGTGGCTGGTTCATGACCAACTGGGGACCAGATTATTCAGAACAAATATTTATTACATAGAATACTTAAACAATGGAATTGGTTAATTGAGCGCATATTTCCCCACAGGTACTGCCAAAGTGTCTTTGAGCAAAGCACCAATTGCCTTTGATGCAACAACATGTCTTATTTTTCATATCTTTACATTGTGAATATTGTGCATGTGCTATGCTGTGTGTGTTCTAGATTATGTGTCTCTGCATGCATGTAAGTAATTCTAGTAAGTTGTAACAATCACCCCAAAGTAATAATAATTGTGTTTAGTGTATTCCATTCTCTTACACTATACTGTTTGTGGCTGTGTGACGGCATACATCACTGTGGACAAGACAAAATAATCCTTTTAAAATCATTAGCATGTTCTTCCGGTGAGGTTCCTCCTGGCTATCTCGGGAAGAGATTAAAAGTCCAGACGTAGACTTGATTGATGCACCGCTGTGTTTAAAAGGAAGCAACCAGTGTGTGACTATGCAGAGTGTGAAGAGGGAAAGGGGGTTTGGGTCAGTTATTTTGGAAATGCCCTGACGGAAATGCGTCTTCGGCCACAGAGGATGCAGATAATGTTGTCAAGTTGCACAAACACGCAAATGCTCACTCGACAATCACAAAGGTTATCAATAGACAAGTTGTGACAATAACACGTATCCAAACATATCACATTCTTTGTGAAGTTATTATTATTATTATTATTATTGTTATTATTATTATTATTATTATTATTATTATTATTATTATTATTATTATTATTATTATTGTGTCGGTGGAGGGTGTACTGTTCATTCACGCATCACAGGCCGTATCCTTAACTTCAAGAAGGGAGTCAAATACAAGACAATAATATACAAATGTGTTGTTGTAGCCACTTATGGGTCAAGGTCATGTCATTCTCGGTACACAGCGAGTTCTCATGTATGTTAAATGAAATGTTTTTTGGACAAAAAAAACGGTTGGTCACTGAATATCAAAATGTTATGCTGAATACTTATTTTCCATTGTACTATGTACTACTGTAGGTGGTTGATATTCTTAGTAGTGTTCGTTTTATTTCTCTTGACATGGGGGATCGTCAATCTTTGCAAAAAAAAGTTGGATTGTTGAGTTGAGTTTGAGTTAAGTTTTTTCTACTAAAAATACTCTTGGTTTCTCATTACAGAAGTTAAAGGTCTTCCCGTGTGGTCTCACCTAAAAGAGTAGAGCTAATATCACAGCTGGAAGGTGGTGAACTCTGTGGTAAGTGTCCTAGCAAAGAGAAAAGCGCCACCACCCGCTTTGAGAAAGTATGTTTCACTAAATAACATATTTTCATTCACAGCAAATGAGGAGACATGTTTCACATTCATCTTGTACGTCCAAAAAAGCCATTGAGAAGTTTTGTATGAAGGCAAACATCTACCAACCTTCATCCAAACCTCACGTCATAAGTTCTGGTCAAACCACAATGTTATGTCAGGGTGGTTAGTTACACAGTCGCCTCAAACCTCTTACAGTCATTTGACCATTCTAGGGGAAGAGGCCATGTTTCCCATTTTAAAAACGTAGTCTTCCTTTCGTCTTCTTGTATACCACCCAAGGGTGAGTCCAAGCTAAATATGAATGTGATGTCGGAGTGACACCAAGGCATTTGACTGAAGAACTAAATTTTAAGCAAGAAGAAAGATAAATACTCTAGCAGTAGTAGAAGGTGTAGAAGGCCAATTCTGAATAAACTAATTTATGCCCTATTTTATGCCCAACTTCTGAGTGTAACAACCCCTCTGCCTTCCTAAATCACTCACTCCACACACACCTGAACATCCATCATTTGTGCCGTGGTCAGCGGAATGTTTAAAAAATATACTAGGTAGCAAGATATTAATAATAATAATAAAGATAATTGCAACTATGATAACAATGCACTCAATCAATTGATTTCTAAAATGACTCAGAGGTTTTGATGCATACTTCTGTCAAATTTCTGAAGCTAAAATGGAAATACAATGAAATCTATTGCACATACTACCTGAGCACAGAATCGTTCTGCCCGTACTTTGATCAATTCCACCAAAAAAGTATTACACCATACTGTATGTGTCAGTGATATTTACTTTTAGGTGACTACACTTCAGGTTTTACGTAAAAAAATTAACAGGGTTTCATTAAAAAAAAAAAATCAACAGGCTTTTGGCTGATGCTAGCCAATTGAATTTAATGCTATTTAATTCCATTACAGGAACAGTACATTTTCCTTTTCAACTCAAGAGCAAATTAAATGGAATAATAAACAATTTATTGCTAGATTGAGTTACCATGACTACTTTGCAAAACGTTGTATGTCTTTGTATTTTATATCCTACATGGATGCGCATTGTCATCATCAGTGAAGCAATTTTCCGGCAGATGAATCAGAAATCAAAAAGATGATGTGACGCAAGTTATTTAAAAATGTAGTTCCAAAATCTTAGTTATATATGTACTCTAGTATGTACTGTATATGTACTGTAGGTGTTTTGTTTTTTCATCCGTAACTGCCTTGTGTTGGTTAGCGTCTACACAAGAACATCTTGTTGCTCCATTAAAAAAAAAAAAAAACTGCTGTTTGAAGAATGCTCCATTTTAAAGCTTGTTGAGGACCATGTAAAAGTTCACTGCATTTACCATTCTTATTTGTAACACTTGTGTTTCAGCGATCACATTGACACTGTCAAATTACTAACTATGGGTATTATTTAATTCAGTGGCACAGTGGTTAGCACGTCCGCCTCACAGTGCAGGGACCCGAGTTAAATCCACCACCTCGCTCCAGCCATCCTGTGTGGACTTTGCTTGTTCTCTCTGAGCCCATGTGGCTTCTCCCAGCTTTCTCCCACACTCCAAAAACTTGCCAGGCAGGTGTATTGGACATGCAAAATTATTATTTAACAATATAGAATTATTAATTTATTTATTATTAATTGGATGTGTGAATTTTGTGTGGCTCTAGAAAATGAATGGATGAATTTGTTTAAAATTTTATAGTATACGAATGTATAAAAATGCAATTTTACTAATATAGTTCTGGTCTCTTGACAGTGTTGACTAGAGTGGTTGCACTTAAGAGTGTTAAAATCAATCAATTACATTAAGCGGTATGACACTATGATGCACACTGTATAAAGGGAAATTACTGGTAGTTCTCTTCCTTTGGTCAATAAATCCCAGTGGATATTGACTTTACCTGTTTTGCTCGAACTGCATAATACTGAGAGGTTTTTGCCATTGTTAAGATAGATAGATTTAATCCATAATATTCTATTCTATTCTATTCTATTCTATTCTATTCTATTCTATTCTATTCTATTCTATTCTATTCGTTCATAATGCGGTGACATGCCACTTATATTTGGACAAAGGAAGTCAATTAATTCATAAATACTTTAGCATGTTTACAGTAAGGTGAGGGGAAGATGGCTATTGATTGATCCCTCTAACACAGCAACAAACGCCGCCCTCCAGCTGGGGCCCTTAATGAAGCAAGAGGTTTTCTTAACTGAGAATAATGCCACTAAAAAACATCATTTAAAAATGATTATCACCCTCTGTTTACACACACGCGTGCACGACAGAGCGTATCAGACCATTGTTCATGATCGCAATTTTCGATGATCGCAATGAGGTTTAATTTAGCTAATATCAGAACGTTTAAAGACAAAAGAAATACATCGGTGACAAAAAGCTGGATACCTTTTATGCGTCGCTGTTCTGGCCATTGAGGAAAAAATTGTGAGACAGCAGAATAGAATGACCTCATCTTTGCTTGTACCAAGATGGTCACCCCAATGGTGACCCAAACATACAGAGTAACACGCAAGTCAGCACTTTCCAAAAGTAATTTCCCCCCATCAGCCACAAACAAGAAGTAATAATGCGGAATCGGTGAAAAAAATTCTCAAAAGTATCGGAAAAAGCATTTTATCATCATTTTTGTCTCCGTGCAAGAAAACAAGCACAATATTTCATAGCTGCTTGACAGTAAAACTGGTTATTGAATTGTTTATAGCTCAGCAACCCCTTCCATGGAGACCGCTTTCCTATCAGGAATGTCTGTGCTCATCAGGCTATTATGCCTACTTAGGGTGGTGAATTACCGGCAGCCCATCAGGCTAAGCAACGTCTGAATAGAATAAAATATGAATGCACTTTGCGGCCGATTTTATACCTCTTAAAAAGCCATGCAGATAAATGGCTGTGTGCAACACTTCTAAGGCCAACTAATGTTGGAAATATTGAGTTAAGTAATTGAGGTGGTTTCATCAATAAGCTCCGGAAAGATAGATCATTACAGCCAAATGTGATTAACACCTAAATTGAAGGGTAGCGTGGAGAGGCTTGCAGATTAATGGGCTGAAATGAATCAAGTAAATCACACCGGTGCAATGTAGCCTATTAAACATGACAAGCATTGTTTTTAAAATAGTTGGCCTATAAGAATCACAATTCTACACGTGGTTGTTGGAATAACTATGTTATCTTTTTTTTGTTTTTTTTCTGCTTTGCCCTCGTTGACCGAAGTTGCCTTTGTTGTTTTGTTTCCGTCCGTCACCTTTTGATGCTTTCGAAGCATTTCCGCGGGACCTTCAACTTATCTCTTATCACTTCCTTTTTCTAAATTCTTGAATCTCTCCTCATTCTCAACAGGTGAATGTTAAAGCAGTTTCGCAGTGTATTACATGCATTCTTTCGTTTACATTTACTCACCACAGCCTGCACAATTAATCATTTATTTTGTATTGATTTTCCATTTATACTGTATAAATAAAACTGTATAAATATATATATATATATATACATACATATATCCAAATGACAATATTATTTATATGATATAGAGTATATATTATTTAGTATATAGTATATAGTATAAATTTCCTTTGCAGGAGTACCTAAATGAGTAATTAATTAGTGACATGGCATGCAATAATAACAAAACAGAAAGGAAAAAAAATCTGGCAGAAACCCTATTGTACATATATGACTTTAAGCATTGAAGACAAGTGTGTTCAAAAGTGCACGCCATTCCGGACATCTCTTGTTTTGGGCCATGGTAGAATGTGAAAAATGAACTAAAGGTGTAACATCAACGTATATAATTTGAAGTGTTTTAAACAGGAGTCCTCGCTCAGAAGTTCAACTGTGGTAAATTAATAGATAAAAATAAGTATGCATAAATGGCATTGTGTGCATGTGTGCATATGGACACGTGGGGTCCATTTGTTCTCGTCTGGGCCCCCAGAGTAATCAGTCTGTCAACAGAGGTGGACTCTGGCTAATTTCCCACCCCTCCTTTCTCCCTCTGCTCATTGCCAAGACGGATGCTTTAGGTAATAAGGCTAATCAATACACTTCCTCACAGAGCCACCCCCTGCCACCCTGTCCCGAGACCTTATCGTACATTTGTCATCAGGAATGTCACTTTTCTTATCAGGCATCACCATCTTGTTTATGTGCTTGCTGCTGCTGCTGCTACCTGCATCACACACATACACATTACACATTCATTCAGAACACATCTTGATGCATGTGCATTTACCTCCACAATATTATTGAATGAAGTCATTTTATACAATGTAAACACAATACACTTTACACACACTGTATTTATATCAACACACTAATAGTAAACACGCCGAAATCCACTCACAAATACAAATACAAGCAACTCTCACACGCTGATGAAAAGAAAAATGGAGCTCTGTGACAAGTTACACATGCACAGCGGTGTCAGGATCCATTACAGACAAATTAATCAACAATAAGAACGGCATCAGGGAGTTGTCGCTACCGACCCGCAGCTCCACATGCTGTTATTTGCCCTGTATGATTACCCCAGAGTCCCAAGACAACTGGCAAGCCCCACTTAATTAATTAAGTATCCCACTGATGGGCACAGGAGCTAAGGGCTTCTTCACTACCTGATGGCAGCATTTTGTTTATAAGTTCGGAGGCAATATCACGTATGTAGTGTATTATTCATATAATATTAATCTAATATTAAAGTATTATATTTTGGGGTTGAAAATTGGTTGTGGCAGTCATTTGCACTGGAAATAATGATTTCCACGCATCTTATGGGGATTTTTTTTTTGTACTTCATGCATCACAATCTTTTATTCTTGTCACCTGTTTGATGAGTTACACTTAAAAAAATAAAACAAAAAAAACTGAAGAAAGTTGCGCCCAAGGCAAGATTTTCATTTGTGCCCACCCCTCCATCGACTATTTACATCCGCTTACTAACTACGAAAATATTGAAGTTTTAACATTGCCTCAAATAGAATGCTGTTCAATTCCAAATTAAAAAACAAAACTCTGTGTGCCCTGCGATTGACTGGCAACCACTTCAGGGTGTCCCCTGCTTACGGCCCGAAGCCAGCTGAGATAAGTGCCAGCAAGCCTGAGACCCCTGTGGGGATAAGCGGCTCTAGAAAATGGATGGATGAATGGAACATTTGATTTCTTTCATGACTGTTGGGTTACTGTCAAAAAAATAAATCATGAAAGTTTTGAGGGTTCATCAACACACATTCTATTCCTTACATAAATCATTGGCAGTGAGTTGCATTAATTACATAGGCATTTGCACTTCTGTGAGCCGTCAACTTATGGCGTTATATTTGTGCCACAATTACGCACGCGCGGAAAAAAAAATTGAGCGGAGAAAATCAAACTGAGCGAGCGAAAACAGATTTTGAGAGCAAGAAAAAAACTATTGAGCGCGTAATGATAAGAGTTTGAGCGCGCGCCGATGGAGTTTGAACACAGAAAAAGAAATTGCTCGCTCAAAATTCCTCTTTGCTCGCTCGGGATAGCCCTCTCTCGCTCAACATCTCGCTCTCGCTCGCGATACTCCTCTCTCCCTCGCTCAACATCGCGTTTGCTCAACATCGAGCTCTCGCTCGCTCGAGTCGTCCTCTGCGCTCGCTCAGTTCTGTTCACGCGTTACGTTTGTGCCACAAAACCAGCCAATCAGAGCTTGTAAAAGCACTTTGATTGACACAGCTTAGTATCCAATGAGATTGCTTGTACGCTATCCGTTGACGCACTCTCGTTTGCCCTGTGTTCACCCGAAAAGGGCAAACGAGTGTGCGTCAACACGGACTTGGGCTGGAGAATTACTTTTAATATTATTATTATTACTGTATTGTATCATTTGACAGAAATACCTTGTTAGTTTTTGTACTTTAATAATATAAGCCCACCCCTCCCGCCTACGTGGATGTGACGCACTCTCGTTTACTCGTTCCGGGTGAACACAACAAGCAATCTCATTGGATACAAAGCTGTCAATCAATGTGCTTTTACAAGCTCTGATTGGCTGGTTTTGTGGCACAAACGTAACGCGTGAACAGAACTGAGCGAGCGCAGAGGACGACTCGAGCGAGCGAGAGCTCGATGTTGAGCAAACGCGATGTTGAGCGAGGGAGGGAGGAGTATCGCGAGCGAGAGCGAGATGTTGAGCGGGAGAATGCTATTGCGAGCGAGCAAAAAGGAATTTTGAGCGAGCAATTTCTTTTTCTGTGTTCAAACTCCATCGGCGCGCGCTCAAACTCTTATCATTACGCGCTCAATAGTTTTTTTCTTGCTCTCAAAATCTGTTTTCGCTCGCTCAGTTTGATTTTCTCCGCTCAATTTTTTTTTCCGCGCGTGCGTAATTGTGGCACAAATATAACGCCATATCAACTCACCATGGTGGAGGGGTATGCATGATGATAAAAATAACAACAGCATTTTTTTTAAAACAAAGTGACATTTAGTATTTTCTTTTGTTTTATTGATGCTTCATTTCTCTCCGCACACACTCACAGAGCACCATCTGCCTCTTTGATTTTCAAATCAAAGTCACCTTGATCCTCTCGACTTAAAATTTAGAGTTAACACTTTGGAAATAATTTGTTATAATCACATTGAAGGTGAATTTTCACCCAGGTGTTGCCACCAATATTGCATCATAAGGGAGCTAGCCCTGATCCAGAAGACCACTTCTCAGCATGCATCTTGTAGGTAGGTGGACACATGCACTGTACACTTTGAACAAAGTATTGTCTTTGATTATTTTCTTCCTCTATGACACTCAAGTCGATTGGTTGTGGAGGGAAATCACAGTGGGAGGTTGACGGAATACCAGGCGACACAATTGTTTGCCTCCAATAATGATCAGGGGACGCTAGATGATATGGGAGCCTTTGATGGATGACTAATTTATCAGTGGCTGTCTCGTCTTAATGATGGTTAACGATGCCTCTGCTTGGAGCAAACTGTCAAACGGAAAAATGTGGGTGGTTCAAATGTTTCTGGGACTCTCAGTATTTGGACATATAATGTCAAAATAACAGTATAGTCTTCATGCTGCCAGAAATAGTACTTTAAAGGGATCATGTGTAAGATTTAGACTGTTTTTCATGATGGACAGGAGGAGGTGCTACATTTACCATTGTCCGTAGCTATAACAAAACTGGCCGCCTCGGGAGAAGTGTCACCCCCCATTTAATATAATTTAATGATAACTAGACCTATGATTATATTTATAATATACTGTTGGTCATTAAGAACTCATTCATTCATTCATTTGCCAGTTTTTGAATTTTATAAGCATTTAATTTATTCTTTTTTAATGAAAAACAGTCTAAATCTTACACACTGTCCCTTTAATGAAAAGTTCTGGATGTCTCCATAGTGTGTTGATGGCAGCTTTCATCGCAAAATTGTCCCGAGACCTTTAAACTAGTTTTCAATGAGCTTAGTTCTTTCTTTCCCACTAGACAACAGGTGAGGCACAAACAATTATGCAACCTTTCCTCACTCTATCCACATAATAATGTTGATTTCTTTGACTTGTTTGAATAGCAAATGCAATCATACCATGTAGCCTTCTGCCAAACACACTCAGGAAACAAACACATTGTAGGGAAAAAGACACGAGGCCAAAACGTTTTGGAAATCGCAAAACATCCATCTCCTGCCTTTGAAAAGAGTGCTGGCGATGAAAATATGTAATATAAATAAAGCTGTGAAGTCTTTGAAAGCCAAAGCCTTCCTTCCTGGCAAAGTTCTGAGAGGGGGAAACACCCACTTGCTCTTAAATTCCCAAAGACCACTCTGTCATCAGGGTCGCAACTGTTACATTCAAACACGCAAATGCCAGGCCCACTTGGCCAGCCTTCGCTCCCGATCTGTCCATCTCCTCGACACTTTCTCCCCCTTGGATGTTTAATCTTAGATAGGAGCCTTTATTCTATGTACAATGGTTTAAATACTCCCAAACACGCTCCAATTATTTTGCTCGTGTTTTGTATGTGGTCAGGAGGCAATATGACTCAGATCCCTCCATAAGTTCTCTATACTGTTTCTGATACCAGAACCTGACTGGCAGATGTGAGGAAAAAGACAGGTGAATGCCCAACCATCAAACAATTTCTTGAAGCAAAAACACACTTTCTGTCTGATGTGTACTCCTTCATGTCTGGCATAGTAATCAGAGATTGATTCATTCGTGTGATTTTTAGCAGCAAGAAAATTACTGCTCACATAATTTTGTACGGTTAATTACTATGCTTTTGCAAACATAAAAATTCGGTTTTGTCGCACATTGTCAGAGATTTGTTCGTTTCAATCTGATTTTATATGTTGTAATTAAAGTAGGTTAGTATATGAGTCCATCTTGTTTTGTAATGTTAGTGTCATTGGTTATATTTCCCTTACTTTTCGATAAATAAAACACATTTTGGGATATTATTGTTTATGTCTTTACTGTGGTTGTAAAGAAAATTAAAAAAAATACCAAATTTGAACAATCCGTGGCATTGCCTTCTTTGTAATTATGTTTTCATTTCTTCATGTAGATTTTTGATTGAAGGCACAGTGTGTAAGATTTAGACCATTTTTTTAAATTAAAAAGGAACAAATGAAATTATTGTAAATTTCAAAAACTTCAAATGAATGTACTCTTAATGACCAACAATATGTTTTAAATATGATCACAGGTCTAGTCATCATTAAATTATATGACATGAGGGGTGGCACTTCTTTGAGGTGGCCATGATTGTAGATTGATTATAGCTATAGAAAATGGTAATGGTAATGAAAAACAGTCTAAATTGTACATGCTATCCCTTTAAGATTCAATATGCAAAAAAGTGTAACATACACAGTTACAACTCTATTTTAGTATATTACTCGCAGTTGCAGTAGGTGTAAAAATTGTACATTTTCATTGTCATGTTTGGACAAGTCTAGTTGTGCCTAACTGTGTGCTTCTGGTGAACCAAGGGCTACTTTTTTTTTTTTTTTTTAATTATTATTACACTCCCTAGTGCACCTGACAATTTGGTGACAGAAAGCAGGCTAGAATTTATGGCACAGGTAGTGTCTCACAATTTTTGTTAATTTGATCAAACCAGGTAGATATTGCACAGCGTGTGTGATGGATGTCATCATATTTCATTCATAAATATGACAACAGTATGAGACTGATTATTCTGAATCATTGGAGAAATAAAATAACTGAAAACATTGATATTATTAAAATCTTAAATATAGTATTAAAAGCATTCCAGTTTTACTGTGCTTTATGCTAAACTTGCATTGGGCATGAAAATAGGGCCCTCAGTATGTGGGGTATTGAATTGAATTAAGTGACCTGAAGTGTTGTCAGCAATCCAGGAAGGATGAGGGCAGTAAGTGTTTCCCTTAAGAGAAGGGCATGCATGCACAGCTAAGAAACCGGAAAGTTTCAAATTTGATTTGTGTGCAAGTGCAAGATTCCCCAAAGCACACAAGCTGGGGCACAAACCAGTTTTGAGCATTGGAGGCAAAGTCATTAACGATGTTTAACATCATGGCAAATAAAACAGCAGTCCTACCAAAGGTGGACGTTTTTGATTGATCGTAAATTCAGAAAATGAAATTGACTGATTAATTCTCCCATAATTAATAATATCAATAATTATTGTTCACAGAGTCTAAGCTTTCAGGTTGAAAACAGTCATTACATGACACTGGTCATCCATTCCTATAGGAAATAACGATGGAAATAATCAATTTTAGGATTAGCTTGTTGTCTTCATTAAAAAAAAAAAAAAAAGAAATATTTACAAACGTTTTTCTTGGACATTTTACAAAATGTTAGTACAACAATGTATAATTATATTTAGATGTACCTGTACACATATATAATAAAATAATATTTTTTGTGTGTTTTTCAGTCCTTGCCTATATGCAATGGATTTGTAATAAAATATTGTAATAAAACATGAGTCACTGAAGTGTACAGGTAACTGTGGGAAAGACATCATGCCAAACCTGGACATAACATTGAATATTTGACTCACATATTTGACCACATCTTGGTTGCATTATATACAGTGTTGGGGGTAATGCATTACAAAAATAATGTAATTACTGTAATGCATTACAAAAATAATTTAATTACTGTAATTATTACTTTTTGCTGTATCGTCGTAGTGTAATGCACTACACACAAAAAATAGTAATGTTTGACGCAGTACAAATGAACGCAATGCATTACAACGCACAAGATAGGAGGCAAAATGTTAGTATCTATTACAGCAGAGATGAGTGCAGCAGCAGCAGACGACAGGTTGGATATGGAAAATGTGTACATACATGCCTATTATTGTCAGTTTGTCAGTGAAAAAGACAAGAAGAATATCAGTTAGGTGCGTTTTGTGCACCACACCTTAAGAGAAGACAACTTTGTCAAATAGCACCAGTAATTTCCTTATTCATCACCCTTCCATCGGTTGTATAATGAGCATATTGTGTTACTTTTAGAATGGTAAATATGTACATCCAGTTATTGTTGGTGAGAGTAATATAAAAGTAATGCATTAGCATCGAAAAACCTTACATTTAATTTTAAATGTAATACCTTACATTTAATGACATTGTAATGTAACAAAGTACTTTGAAATGACAGTAATACGTACTAAATAATGCATTACAGTTTGCCATATACTGATTTCATAGATAGATAGATAGATAGATAGATAGATAGATAGATAGATAGATAGATAGATAGATAGATAGATAGATAGATAGATAGATAGATAGATAGATAGATAGATAGATAGATAGATAGATAGATAGATAGATAGATAGATAACAGGCAGGAAGACATGTTTCTAATCAATTGATTTGTGATATGATGGATAACATTTTCTAAGCATTCTTATTTTTTGATTAGTCTGTCTTGTATATAAGAAATGGTTGGACATTAAGGGGAAAAAAAGGAACGAGACAATAACCCAAAAGGCCTTTATAGCTTCCTGTAAGACGAAACCATTATATTGCAGCACATTGTCTTTGGTTCGAACTGAAAATGTGTGAGGAAGCGCATGGTAATCAAGCGAAAGAAAAAAAAATGCTTTGTGAGAAACAGACATAAAATATGAACCAGGAAATGGGAGATCAAAGCTTCTGGCCAGGCTCCTGTTTGTTTTTACCCTTACCCAGGCCTCACAATAAAACATGCAAGAGTCACACTACAGACAGAGGGGGCAAATGACGCAAGGAAGTGCTGAAATCTGTTACGTCCCATCCTGAGGATCCCGTGCCACTATCCCCATGTTAAGAAAAGGCGCCAGGTAGTGTTTAACAGGAAAAAGGACAAGCAGCACAATAAAGTCCACATCAGAGGAAACTTTCAATAGTCGGAGGCCCCGCATCGTTAAACATTGTGTGTATGTGTTTATCAAATAATCTTATCTCTTTTTAAAATAGCATGCAAACATCAAACCCAGAAATGGGAACTATGGAATGTTTGTAGTATGTGTGTCATCAAGACGGCAAAGTTGCGTCAATAGGATTCTAAGAACTGGCACCGAACGAGCATACAGTGAAGAACAACACAAAAAGCAGCACGGTTTACAGGCAATTGTTTTCAACACTTAAACTGGGGGACATGTAAACAGCATATTTTTCTTCATGTAAATCGGACCAGGAATGAAACATTCGGGCTGGAATGCAGACATGTGCATAAACTCACCTGTGTACTGTAAAGACAGATTTTGTGGAACACCCCTAAATTGCTAATAGAATGAGTTTAGTGAGCAGTATAGACTCCATCATTAGCACAAGCTGCTAACTATATAGTGCATTCAAATGCAGTTAGACTTTTCTAACTCTGACAGAAAAAACAAGCTCCATCTCTGCATTAAATGTTAATTACTGGAAATATCTAAACAATGTACGTTTTCTGTAAAAACTTGACAAATATACTTGTTTTTGGTACGCCAATGAATCAAACTAATGAGTAATGTAGTGATCCACATGCTGTTTTTTGTGAAACTTTCTTAACAATTCAAAACGTAATAAATATTTTTTTTAAATGCTCTTCTATGTCTTCATTTGTCATTCTGTCTTGTAAAGCAAAACGGAATAGATCATGAGGAACCTTTGCACAAATATAGATTGATGCAGAAATCATCGTCAATCAATTTTGAATCGAAAATGTATTTTGTATCAAACCATAGACCCAAAAATCTGAATTGAATTGAATCACGAGACAGTCAAAGCATCCAAACCCAAATATTTATAGCTTTACGTCACACATAGTGACTTTAACTTCTTCTTGTCAGCACCATTTTCTCATGTCCGTCTCCCTGGGTTATACGAGTGAGGGAAGACAGTAATGTACGCAAGTAATCCCATTTGTCTGCACAGGCATGTGAATTCTAAAATCAATAACGTCTTATCCCCGTTTGACTCTGACCTCAGTCGTTTAATAGTGTTTTGATATGCAGGCAAATTAATTCTCCTTAATGGAGTATAGGGGTCAATGGTTTTTGATCCCATTTCGGGTTATTTTCCATTCAGTTCTGGTGTGTGCGTGTGCACGTGTAGGTGTGTGTTTCCGTGCGATTGACTTATCATCCGTGGCCCTCTGAATCTTAGGGTTCAATCCAAAGGAAGTTAGCTATATTATGATCAATTTCAGAATGGGGCTTGTATCAAAGATGAATTATTTTGTCATTAATATGACTGCTGAAAACCTCTGGAAAATAATAATCTTAAGGTGAATACGTGTATTATTTCTATCCCAATTTATCTCTGCAAATAAGGATACACACCTAAGGAGCTCTAAAGAGACGGTTTCACGCCTAGCCTATTGACATAGATATAAATTCAAGTTTGTGAGCTGATATTGAAGCTGGCTCACTGTGCCACTTGTCTTCTCAGTCTGTTTTTATTGATTCCAATCTCTCCGCCTCTTCCAATTGAGCTGGGTTCATGAGTTCATTATTACAAGGATGGTGGTGTAATTAGCTTTTAGGTATATTGGAGGCTATTTTCACTATTTTTCCTGGTGGGCTGGACCACAACAGTCTTGTGACTGAAGAGCCATATTAAGACAGTCAATAAACTCATAAAATTGACATACAGTTTAATGGGTGCTCTTAGGAAGAGTGTAATTATAAAAGATATAACCAACAAAAGTCTAACTTAAATAAAATATTATTGATGTAGGGGTCAGATGCTGACCTTAAACTTTACCTTTTAACTGAATTCTTTAGAATTTATTTAAAATGTTCATACACATAGATATAAACAATGGCAGGTTTATTCTTTATTTTTATTGAGTTAAATACCAATCGCACCATATCATACCATATCAATCACAATGGAAAACCAAAGCCTCTTTATTTGATTAGGTATGTAAGTCAGTGACTTAGATGGACCATTGAAATACCGGTAAGTAAAATATCAAATGAATTTCACCCACATCAACCTTCTTGATGAATGTCAGAGTTTACATCTTAATGGTAAACCCAGTTTATTTAGACATTTACCGTTATTAACATTTAATGCCTTGAAAGACATTTTTTCTGACTATTTGAAATGTCTGACTGCATTTGAATGCACCACATGCTCATCATACATAGTTAGTTGGCTAGCACATATCCTGGAGACGTTTTCATAAAAAGGCAGCATTATTGAGTAGCAGTTACATTAAATCTTTCATCAGCAATTAAATATGATTTTTGTTTATTGCTGTTAAAAGGTGTTCATTTTTCAAATGTATTTTATTTTAGATGAACCCCTTGAGATGAACCATCTCGTTTTAGAGGGGTTCCAACATACAAACCACTGCAACAAAACACCACATCACTGCCATTCTGCTCACACATCTTTTCACTAAACCGCTTCATAGTCTAAAGGCAATAATAAGACTTACAGATCACTTCTCTTCTCCTTAATAAATAACAACCTGTGAGAATATGAATTCACAGAGAATATGCCTTTCTTTCATCAGTGTTTAAGACAGCTGAAAATTACAAAAAGTGAGATAAGAACAAGCAATGGATGGAAGAGGGATGCATGGTGAGTAAAGGCCCAGGCAAGCCAGGGACTTCCTGTGATGAAAAGGTCAGTGGCACCTGTAAATCTGAGCAGCTACAAGAAAATCAGAGGTCAGGCCTTGAGGGGGAGCGTACTCACTCTCCGTTCCTCCCGTGTGGTGTATGTGTGCGTGTGTGTGTGTATTTGTGTGTGTGTGTTTGCATTAGCACGTACAATATACTATTCAAATTTATATGGATGCTTCAATATTCAGTTCAGTTTTAAAAAAAAAAAGGTCTTCAAAAGTCAAAGTTAGAGCATTCTAAAAAAAAGGACTGAATTGGTCCAAAATACAGTATAGACTTTATCTTCAAAGGGAAAACATAATACAAATATAGCAGTCAACGCATCCAACAATAATCTTAAAAAAGTAGTGACAAATGGTGAGTCAATGACATTTAAATAAGAGAGGGTGTGAGAAGAACAAACAAAAAGAAAAAAAAAATGTTTATTATCAAACAGCCTCTAACTCACACCAAAGAAATATACACCCAAGTGTAGGTGCAGATGGAGTTGTGCGTGTACAGTTTTGCCATAAGTGTGTGTGTAGTTGCCGTGTAGATTTACTGCCTACCCCAGCAGGACAGCTGTGTGGAGCAGGAGGGCTTGGTCAAGGCTGCTTCCTCCGCCTGGAACCCAAAAGGATCCAGACTGCTGAAAGATACCTGCTCTAAGATGACAAAACACTTCCCCCTCCAGCCGATGCCCGCATTACATACGACTGACATATAACCACAATGAGCAGAAACATAACGTTGTATAGACTGCACAACTACAGTATACAGCAACAATATTAATTTTTCTGGTAACTCATTCAATGCCAGCCATTGTTCATTTATTGTAAATAAATAAATTATATCGTACCAGGAATTAAATGCTAAGACTCTTGAAAGATACGTGAAATTGCCTCTTTGGAATTGAACAAGTCCATAAAAACCTTTCAAAGTCCTACAATGTATTTCAAGGCAATTTTTTAATGAAAAAAGTTACAGCAGGCCTGTTGCCTTTTTGATCAGAACAATAACTCAAATGCTTTGAACACATCTCACAACAGTCAACATCTCATTTAACGATATTTTTTATCACCCTACCACATAGAGTATTATCAATTAATATGTTTTATAAATAACCAATTGTAGCGAGTTACAGGTGTTCGTTGTGTTGTAGTGGGGGCAAAGAAAAGGTTAGTAACAAGTACAGGGGAGCAGAAAAGGCAGGGCATACAAATGTATACATTGGGAATCAGTAACCCCCCTCCTCCTCCCCACTGCAAAAACGCTCATTAGTATTTTTTAATGCAATTCAAATGCATGTGGAAATTTCCAAAGTAGTTTATTTATTCATTATCTATTATAGGTTCATTTATGTAATTATTAAGTAACAATGATTTGCTGTTCGCCATTGCCCCATTTACCTGGCAACAGTTGTATTAAGGGAGTCCCAGCACTTATTTTTTCCTACTTAAAGCGCTGGACAGCATGACATAATGCACTGACAATTACGGCCAAAGGGCGGTCTAACTCTGGCCATCCACCAATTTTCAACAAGCTCTTCAAGATTATAGGCTTACTCATTTTTGCGATTGTATCTGACAAAGGGCCATGTGCATCGATTTTAAACTTGATTTCATACCAAATGTTGTGAATATATCAGCTAAGTACAATAATCACAGAACATGTGACTTCTATATTTGACAAATCTCTAAACTTTCAACAGGAATCATTTCTCTTTCAAAAACCTTAATGTTTTAGAGCTTATAATGACGTGCACTGCAGCTCCTGGTAACATCATCCTATGTTGTACCGCACATATCAATGTCAGCATGCCTTTCATATGCGCACACAGCTTCAGTCAATGTCCTCACACTGTCACAGGAGCACATTGTTATTTTGGAAGCGGCATGTGTTTGTCTAATAGAGGCTCGGGTTTCTTGGGCTACCAGCAGAAGTCTGCAAAAAGGCTGTGATGGATAGCAACTCCGGCAGACGTCCGCTGCCCCCACGGTCCCTTAGTTCTCCCCGCGTTTATTTATGGACATGGACGACAACACCTGAAACCGACTGGCTTCCAAAATTGCGTGTTCACTTATAACTGTTCTTTGTTACCCTATCAATTCAGTTTTATTCTGTAGGTGAATACGTATCTGACATGTTATGCATCATTTGATAATTGATAGAGCAGGGAAACTTCCTTGATCAAAGGTCAGACGCTTTGATATTCAAGTGGTGAGGCTGGTGGATTGGACTTGGACATGCTGAGCGTTTATAAAATGAGAACCTTATGCAGTCATGGGACTCTGGCCAATTAAGCACATTACCACTGTTTTATTCTAATAGACGGTGATTTCATTTGCAGACATCCACATTAAGCCTGATGAATATTCACGAAACCTCTTCTTCAGGCCTATCAGGCGCATATTAATTTAGGAAACGTGTGTCTAGAGTGCAAAGACGTGACCATATTTCCCTCTTGCCTAATATGCAGATGAACGCTCTTTTCAGCCTTGCACCAGCCACAGAGGTGTGTTTGAGATTTCATTCGTGTGAATGACGGTGAGGAGGGAAAAGAAAGGAAAATGAACATCTAACATAAACAAAAACTACCCTCAATACCCAAGTGTGAACTCTCCAGAGGTTATGCATAATTATCCTGCAGTGCACCTTACTCGCATCTCTCATCGCCTGTCAGCGCCCGGCACACGTTCCTCCAGACGCAAAGCACCAGAGATATACCGACACACACACACACATTTTGCTTTGGCAGTCTCCCTCCCTTCGCCTCTCTCGCTCCCGGTTTCTCTTACTCACACACACACACACACACACACACACACACACACATACACACACTCCACTCCAACATGTAAAGCAGAGCATCAGCAAAGAGCTCTGTGGTCAACCACAGCTTCCACAGGGGAGATATCTTCAGCTTGTTTCAGACCCAGGCTACAGAGGTGTTAATTGCCCTCCTGAGTTGGCAGAATTTTCAGGGTAAAAAGTGCAGCTATCCTTGATGGGTCAGCACTGTTGCCACCAGTGGCTGTTTTCGTTCGACTTGATGTGCACCCTGCATAGCCTGTGTCTCATTATAGAGAAGATGAAAATAATATTGGAATCAATTATGTTCCTTTTGGGATATTTGCTTTTTAAGATTATTGATAATGTAGGTGCTCACCTCAATGTAGGGGTTCCCATTCATGCACCGTGTACTCAATGGTGCTGTCGTTCATCCTAAATCAGGGAAAAGTCAAATCTGTTACCCCATATAGGTCAAACTCAATCATACTCACACATGTGCTCACCTGTTGTAAACAATAAGAGACTAAAAAGAAAAAGAAAAACACTAAGTTAAAATTCTTGATGGAAAACTTAATGTAATTAGTTCAGAGATACATTTTAAAAAAGGCATTTCAGAGACTCAGATAACAAAGTACAAAAATTCAATAACAGGTAAATTTCCTCAAGACTAGGTTAAGCTCTATGTCATCTTGAAACACACATAATTGAGGTTTTGTGTGGTAGAAAATAAATAAAAAGACACAGAAATTTAAGATAATAAAATAAAATGGATTTTGAAACAAACACAGAGAAAATGGATCAGAATCAATTGTACAGAAAAACATAAAATCATTGTTTTGCTTGGCTTTTTTCTGGTGTGTTACGTTATCCTCCACCAATCAGTTTGCGGTCTCATCAAAATTTATCAACATATGACCAATCACATGTGAGCTGCGAGAAGACCATAATTGACTTCTCCAAAGATGGTTGCCAGTATGCATTTTGTCCAAGCACGAAAATCATTTCCCACCACTATCCTACTAAAAATAAGAAAATTAACATTAAGTTAACATTAAACCGATTGATTAGATGTCCACGAGATCACTCAGACAAACTGAAAAATAATGTTGAGCGCATCCCCACAGTCTCCGTAAAGAAATTGCACTAATATTTTTTGTACACGCTGAAAATTGATACATTTAAAATGTATGCAACATGGGATTTAAAGTGTTATTTTAAATGCCGTCTAAACGTTGGCATGTTGTCGAAGTGCTTTTGACAGTCACTATTAAACCCTTGCCAAACAACTTGAGTTGTTGTAAAATTAATCTAGGAAGTCTTATCTCACTGTTGTTGGCTGTTACTGACCTCCCTTTAACTACATGCTCCTCACACCTAGTGCGAGTTATTACCATGAGAAGATCTAACTTGGGACATGCTCAACTCTCCCTCCTCCATCAATCTGCTTTACCGAACTGGTGTCTCCCTTGCCACCAATAAAAAATAAATAAATACAAAGTGGTACAGTAAAACACCTGTTCAGCCCAACAAGAGCGCTGCATGGCCGGGGTCAGCAATTACAATGCATTTCAGATCACGGCAGGAGAGAATAATCCAAATGGAATGGATCCTGAATTGTCCACTTGTTTAAATTCAGGAAATTTTAACGTTGTTTCCAGCTTTGGCAATTGTTATAAATATGATTGCAAAATGCCGATGAGAAGGGGTTCTTATTTAATATAAAAAATAGGATCTTTTTTTATTTATTAATGGTTTGTTTTGTTTTGTTTTTTTTGTTGTTTTTTTTTAATTGTGGTTCACGTTCGATCTTCAGTCTGCAGTTTCTTACGGCTGTGGTTGCTGTTTTAGGTAATCTAAAAATAGTTGAGTGGCGTTGAGAAAAAGAGTTCACATTCGTGCGCTTTTAATAGCACAATACTGCCATCTAACGGCAGGTACAAAATGGCCACATACTTTCTCCACAAGTAAGTACAGTACTGTATTTTCAAATTGGCTGGCTCAGAGCACAGATATGAATGTCGGTTTTGGCCATGATCCAATTTACGGAACGATTTCAACCAGTGCAAGCATACCACTTGGACTGTGTAATAATGATACTCAGTGCTTGTAAAATGTATCAAGTGTAAATTGTAGAGCGGTTTTTTGTTTTTTTTTTAATTTGGAGAAGTATACGAAAACACATGACATTTGCCTTAAAGTAAACTTATTATTTTCAACGTTTGATTACTGATACAGATTTAGCTCTAATACACAGTTTCGAGTCAGCAACTCAATTCTAGCTTGATTTAACTTTTCTGCTGAATCTTGTAAATTAGCTAAAAAAGTTTCTGTCAGTTGCTAAAAATGTTGTAGTAACATAGTATTTTTTTCCATTAAAAAAAACACACACACAGTTATACTTTGTGTGTGATGAAAATACACATTTTAGCAACTATACAGAGGGCATCAATCCACCAAAAAACATTGAATTTTAGCTGGTATACGTATTAGATTAGAGTATTAGAGCCGTTTTGAGGGTGCTGTAGTGCTATAGAGCAAATACATTTTAAATTCGTTTTTATTACAACGATGCTTCCACGTTGTGTCTTAAACAAATATAAGGTCTTCTTTGTGCATTCTGCTTGGACATTTTGGGTAAATTCATGGCGGTTTGTCAACAATATTTGACTCACGCATAATTCATTTGCACAGTTTACTGCATGACAAAAGTTTTACAACTCTGTCTGTAATGAGATGCTCCGGCCCAGAACAAGTTTGATACTGTTTGTAATTCTACGTATTAGAGCTAAAGTTCATCATCTGATGTGTCTGTTTAGCAGACCCATCAATCGCTCAAACTAAAGTGATCAGATAAGTTGAGGTGTAAATAAATGATGCAAATGTCAACAAGGGCCACAGTTAACATAAAAGCTGACTCTTTTTGCCCAGAAAAATGGCTAAAGACCAACCAACCGGGCTGTTTCTACTGGGATGCCTTCATATACCATATTTAGCAATGTTCAGCACTAGTCAATAGTGTAGTGAAGTAATAAGTTCGCAGTCACCTTTCATTGTCACCATGACAACAGATTGACCTGAAAACACAGATTGATCAGATTGAGTCAATATTAATGAAGTCGATCAGAGTCTTATCAAAATAGTTGGAAAAATCTTAAACACATACAGTACACTAAAAATGTGTGGCACTGCACGAAGCCAGAGATGCACACACAATTAAACACAAATATTATGACGAATGAGAAGGTGGTACATCTGACCCTGCACTGGAGGTTATGGGAAGGTCATCAACTCACCTCATACGTCCAATCTTGTCGCTCCTTTTAGCAGAAAAAAATATTTTATTGGCACTGTGATTAAATGTAGATTTGCAGCAATAAAACAGGTCAGAAGGTGAAAAATGGATGACGTGTCATCCGAAAAATATCAAGGGGGTCGTAAACACACACTGATGGTGTTTGCCACTCCCCCCGCTTGTGTATTATGACTTCCAATTTCCTCCAAGCCTACAGTATATTTGCTGTGGATTTAGTGAAAAGTAGACATGCCACCTTTTCTGCTGCCATCCAGTTGATTGTGAGCATTTGGAGACAATGGTCACTGTGTCTATGGATGCAAATATATATATATATATATATATATATATATATATATATATATATATATATATATATATATATATATACACAAATATACATATTTTTTTGCTGCTTCACGTTTCACGTTATTATGTTACTTATGCAGGCCTTTCCTTATAGTGAGAGCGGCCTTCACTGCCAGCGGGGTCCTTAGGGAGCTTGGCCGCCCATGTGGGACCCATTAAAGTGGGGTTGCAGTGGGTGAGAGAGTACAGAATGTGACGGTGGTAGGTCAAAACGCTTTGTGACCAAGGAGGGCTATCATTTATTGTAATTCAAGTCCTGTCAGACTGAAGGAGAAGGAAAGTGAAGTAGCGTGGCGTGCCCTGGTACTCATCTGTCTCAACCCCCTCTCACTACCCCGCCTCTCACAGACAATGGCTCTGTGACTGAATGAGACGGAGCCATCAGCCATGTCCACATCTATCCATTTTTGTTCTCTAGCCTGTGTCCCAGCTGAGTTTGAAAGACGGGGTACACCCTTAACTAGTCACAAGTCAGTCACAGTGTCCAATGTTTGTACTGATATCAACATATTATGGACTATTTGGGGGATTTGGTAAAAATATCTGAACCAATTTTCAAACATAGCATACGTTTTTTAACCTTCAGGGAGACATTCAGGCCGCTACCCATGCCTGTGTATGTTTTGTCTCAGACCTCCCCATTCCAAAAACCTGATCAAGTAAAGGAACAAGAGGACATCCGCAGTCAGCTGGATGTTCTATATTTTTCCATGTTACAGATAATAACTCCATATAATAAACCCCGCCTCCCAATCACCAAAAAACTAATATCCAGTATTTAAAAAAAAAAAAACATAACTCGCACACCACTGCTTGCCTCTTGGCCAGTAGAGGGCGCTACGACAACGCCCCACCAAAACAGATTTGTAATACTCTACTTGTATATCGCACCAGTTAAATATTTTGAACACCCTTCAAATGTAACAGATTTAACCGGCAAACAATTATTCACACGCACGATGTGCACAGTCTAGAGTTAAATTAACCCACCCTGCAATTGATCGGCAACCAGTTCAGGGTGTCCCCTGCCTACTGTTCGAATCCAACTGGGATAGGCACCAGCAAACCTGTGACCCTTGTGAGGATAAGCAACTCTAGAAATGGATAGCTGGATGAATGAACCCAGCGTGCTTGTTTTTGGAACTTGAGGCAATTGTGAGGCAGGCATTTGTTAACATCTAGTCCAAAATTTATCAAAGAATAAGCACTATTTTACTAATTAATTTACGGAACTTGAGGTTGTTCCATGTGAGCGTTTCTCTAAAGGCCTAATCTTTGTCAGACGGGATTTTCATCTTATTGTGTTGGGACGATGACAATTTTTAATTGTAATAGCCTTGTCATATTATTTCCTTACATTTGATTTGTTTTACAATAATGACATACTTACATAATTAGCATTATTTACCATCCGAATAATGAACTCAGTCTTGAATCGCCAGAAATGTTGAAATCATAAACTATGCCGCTAGAGAGCAGCAGTACCTTCTTCAACTCAATGCCAGGAACGGAAACGCCCTAAACTGCTCTTTTGTCACACTTGGCCTCCTGAAGAAAGAGAAGACATGTTCAGGCCTGATGTGTTGAACTTGCATGTAGTAAAATGACTAATCAAAATGCAGGAATCCAAAGTAAGATGCATTGATCAAACAGTCTCCACATGGTCATTGCGTTACTTGTTACCATTTGAGTGTCTAACATTTACTACGGAAGTGATGTTGAGATGAAAATTCTGTATGTGCTTGCTTGGCAGCAATGGAGGAGCTCTATTAAACTATTTTGAGTATGATCTCGTCAATTTCCTAATAAGACCTCATCCAGATACCGATGGGCAATGATCTGCCTGTGTCTTTCCACATGAGGGCAGTGTTTTTCCCTGGTTCTATATTGGCCACCCTCAAAAAACAAAAACAACTTAGCTTAGCTTAAAGTGTCACATTGAATCAGTGAGCGTTATCATTCACCAATACAGCTGGAAGGCCTTTGTCAAAATCCCACCTTGTGACAACCAAAGTCAAGCTTACATATCACTTGTGTAGCGTATTCATCGACCTTGTTCTTCAGTCCGGGGAGATTTGAGGATAAACCGACATGTTCCCGGACCAAAAATAAGCCTTTTCCATCCCTGGCTTTGAAACGGGATCTTAAAAACAAGAGGTTGGCCCAAACGCACTCTCTAATTAGACAGCCTACAGATGTCTGTAGACACACAGGCACGCGCGCACACACACACACTCACAGGGGAACCACACGTGCACACTGTATGTGAAAAAACATGCATAAACGTGATACAAAAAAAGAGATCAAAGAGACCAAGAAAAAAACATTTTCAGTATACTTCATCATATCTGACATGTAACAAATATGCAGGGAGTCATTAAAATAAGAATGATTGTTCTGATCATCATTATTCTTATTTTTTTATTTTCTTCAATGAAGCGATGTCGCTTAGTGCTCCGAAAGCCATGAATGTTACCACATGGCTTGTGTGTGCTACTGTTTGCATGTGAGTGAAAGGGTGGCTCTTATTTTCTATCTATGGGCTTTTTCAGTGTCAATGATCGGCGGTGCAGCGCTCGCCATCTTTTCTTATGCTGATGATGTTCAATTCCCCCCACAAAGAGCATGCATCGTTCGTACAAAGGATGGCTTCACGCAGGCCCGTAATGCTCAATCTCATACACACACACACATATGCACACAGAGTCCCATTTGAGTGACTAAAAACAGTCATTCTTGTCTTTTGCACCAGTGCAGTGAGATATTCGCACGACGGCGTGACACAACCAGTTTTTCTACATATTTGTGTGTCATTCCCGTGTAGCAGTGGGTATATCAAACGTTACAGCTTTGTTTCATTGTGGCGCGAGGCTCACTTGATTTGGAACACGAGAGTTTGGCTGTGTTTTCATGGCTTATGTTTCATTTAAAAATTGGGGGATGATTTATTATTTTTTTATGATGAAGTAATTTGACACTAACTTGGACTTTAGTCAATTGAATGGAAGTTTTTTGTGTTGCTTTGAATGATGAATAGATGAAGGGATTTTTTTTTTTACTTGACATTCACAGCAGAGTAGTAATAATTCTTTTTAAAATTAGATTCAGATATATTTGAAAAAAGGGGAAATACCGTCACTTTTCTTGCATGATATAATATCATTACTGATGTTCAATGAAAAAAATGTTTGATCTGTGCCATTTTGATAAAGACATTACAACTTTTGCCGTAAATAATGAAATATAGCACATCGACAAAAGAAAAGTAAGTTGACAGAAGTAGCCTAGTCAGGTGATGTTAGCACGTAAATAATCATGCTACATTAATATATTCTCTACAGTACACTAAGTCAATAACTATAAGAAAGATGTGAAACATTTGGCGCCAATGATTTTAGGTGTTACACTCACTCCCATTTATTAAATTTATCCATTGCCATACCTTCATTTCTTAGAAATAATTAGGCAGCATTTGCCTTCTTATATTTGCTATTGGACAATTCAAGGACCCTCATCTTTCCTAATGCTTTTCTGTTTTATATTGTTTTGATATATCTCACTGTAAATAATAAAATTGTTGAGGTATTAGACTTAGAGTGTGTCTGTGTGTTATTTAATAAATATTTTCAATTTTTCCAGTTTCCAATTTTATCAAAGTAGATTTTAGAAAATAAAATAAACATTTGAATATTAATTCCTGATTCAATACTCAATGATTTTAAAATACTATGATATGATGAGTAATTTCCTGATGTATTATTACTATTATTACTATTATTATTATTATTATTATTATTATTATTATTATTATTATTATTATTATTATTATTATCTTTACGTACTGAAATAAGGAGTGGACCAATGAACCCATTTTGGTCCTTGCTGCAGGCTATTGATAACAACACACAAGCACGCATGCATGCATGCATGCACGCACGCACACACAAATGCAGAACATTTCACTGAATCTCCATGCCCATTTAAATAAATCAAAGCATGAAGCATAAAATTCTCCATGTAAGGGCAATTTAAAGGGACATTATGGCCCGTTTTAAAATCTCATTAGCAGGGCAGCTGCACTTTGCACCCCATGCTGACGACTGAAGCTGTCTTTCTTTTTTTTGGTTTTTGTATGGGGGGCCCCCAAACACAAACCTTAGCCCCAACGCCTAACCTTCCCCACCACCCATATCTCAAGCAGCTCAGCGTGATTATATTTAAAAAAAAAAATAGAGAAAAGAATAGAAAAAAAAATGTGCACACACACTCAAAATCGTGAAAATTGGTGTCACGCAAGAAATTTGCAGCCACGATGAGCAATAAAAATATATATGCAGTACAACTTGCATGTGAAAATGCTCCATTGACGGAATGACTGTATCAAAAAAACTAAAAATAATTTGGTAAACGACAATATGACAATGTGAAGCTTTGTTTTGTGCTCTCTTGTAACAAAACTGCAGTACTACAGTGATATGAATTTTTTCTTATGCCCTAATTAGACTATTAACTAGGTTTCGAGTCTGTTGATTCCACCTGCAGACATCCCCGTAGACCTTATAATACTGGAATTACTTTCAAAAGATGTGATCTTTTTTTTAATTCAAGGGAAATTCTGATCTATTTCTATATCTAATAATGTTAATGAAGGATGAGAGTTTATGTAACATTTTAACATTGGTTTCTTAAAAAAAGCTACTGTAGATATTTTCCAACATAGGAGAAAAATGAAACCTATAAAATACCTATCTTTACACAAGGACATTATTTTCCATTTTTTTGTTAAAAAAAAAAAAGAAATGTGTGAAAAAAAATGGTTTTACACACACTCTTCTGTCTTGGAGCATTCACTTTATGGTAATAATACACTCAGTAAGAAAGCATTGCAAACCCTGAAATGTGCATTCATATTATGGCCACTTTGTCACACCCTTGAATAGACCTCTTTCTGGCATTGTCAGTATGAATTTGGTGATAAATTGTTAGTGTTGGAAAAGAGGAAAAAAAAAGGAGGGAGGGGTTGCATAATTCATAGAGGTGTAGGATTTAGCGAGTAGGCCTTTACGCTTTATAAACATTTCCCAAGTTTGCAGCACGTATTTTGAGAAGGTTACATAAGGCGAGACGGAAACGGACAAGAATAGAGTTTTGGCAATTATGAACCCATCATTTTGTTTCTTGCTTTTTCTCTTTTTTTTTTTTTTTAATGCAGATTGTGTCTTCTCTTTATTGGCCAACAAAAGGAATGAGAAACACCGCCAACTTGAAACACGTTCAACTAAGCTGTCACACATCATTGTCTAGCTAGCCTAAATAAGCAAGTTATTTGCTGAGGATTTGTTTGCACACCATATGTTGGTTTCCTGCTTTCCGTGTCAATATTGTTTAAGCGGTGCCTATTTTTGCCAAAACAAAAGATGGATTTGGAGTTATTCGTTTAAGTATTTATACTTGCATTCCACTTTTCGTCATGATAAATATCTGGATATTAAATCTTGTTTTACCTCATAAATACTAATTCAGTGATGCAGAATTAAGGTAAATATATAAGATGTGTTAGAGTACTGAAGCACAGCTTTTCACTACAGCAAATTACAAATACTGTCATTTTTTTTTTTCTACAGGATGAAAACTGAGCATTGTTATGGCAGACTGAATATACTTCTTATAATTGAAATGTTTGATCCAAATGTAGTTATGTTTTATGCTAAGCTTTGCTTTCACACATATGTTCGCCGCTTCGTTCCCATATCCAAATACCGAATGCGCTTTCTTTTCATATGAATCAGCTGTATGCAATTTGACACGTTCCATGCAAAAAGCAAAAGGAATCAGATATGATTGAAGCTCTGTCGTCCCTCCACCTGATCCACACATCCACCAGATAGACTGATAGAGAGCGTACACGCCCCAGACAGGATATTAAGTTGGACGTTTCCTTCTTCCACACGCCACAGGCAGCCCCTCTCGCACGTTCATGTTCTCTGCACAAGACAGAAGACGAGATAAAGACGTGAGCGAGGCTGACAGGCTGCTAGAATCACCGCCAATGTCGCAGTTTGGATTTTGAGACGGTTTCTGATTTGATCCTGAGAGGTTGATTAGTGGTATAACCACACAAGGGAAGATGTTCATTTCCATGTCTGAGGTGCAGAAAGCTTTTTGAAAGTCAAATATTACTATAAGGACTATTATATAGCCGAGTAAAAAAAAAATATATATAAATATATTAATGATTTTTATTGATACTGTACATTGTAGCAGCAGTTTCAATAACATGGAGTGGTTAGTGTAAATAAATAAATACATTTGTACATTTATATAAACAGTATATACTGGAGGTGTATTTATTGTATTTATGTATATACATAAAATACAGTATTTCTCTCTCTCTCTCACATGGCACATTGAAGCCATGCTAAATATATTTGCCACCTTCCTACTAAATTGATAAATTGATTCTATTTACTAAATAGATTCTATTTGGTAGGAAGGTGGACATATTTAGCATGGCTTCAAAATGATTGGGACCCGCGATAAGGAAAAGCTATTTTTAATGCTTACCCAACCACTGGATCCATGACGGTCAAACTCTGTGTGTTAGCAGCGGAGAGAAATATTGTATTTACATTCATAGCCGTGTGGCTTTCATGTGTCGCATGAGTTGCAAAAGCAAGACAAGACTGCTCTCATTGAGGCGAATGAATTTACTCCATCGTTTGTTTTTGTGCGCCCTGCCACACAGGCTTGATTATCTGTCTGTGTGGTTACATCATGGCACAACGCACCTTCGATATTGATTTAGTGACGTTTTAAATCATAGTAAATGAGAATCTTGGTTCTTATATGAATATATTTTTAAACACACCCCTTGTATTCCTACATCCATATAAATACATACACTGTATATGTGTATATGAACCAATAAACCAACACAATCAAAATAAACATATTACAAGCACCTGAATTCTTTCTTTAAGCAGAAACAATAATAAATACTGTACTGTTAAACTGACTAACTGCCTATCTAAATTATATATCTTTAAACATGTTTAAAACTGTGGATGATATTTATGATTTGTTTAGATGCAAAACAACTTTCATTCAACTCATTCACTGCCAGACCAAAAAAAAGGAATCTTTGATAATTATAGCCGTCGATGGCAGTGAATGAGTTAACGAGGCAACCCTTGATTGATGGAGTTTATTTTGAAGTATCTCATTGTTTTTGTCCAACTTTGTGCCTTTTCATTGCATAATGGAACTTGTTTAACCTTAAAAGAAATATTGGCTTTTCTTTCATGTTATCTGAATTCATTCACAACCATTGCAGTTAAAAAGGATTTTTGACATCAATGGCCATCAATAGCCGTCAATGAGCAACAAAGAAAAACTACCATAAAAATCTCATCTCTAAAATTTGTAAAAGCAATTCAAAAGTGCTTAATTACTGTATATACTATACATCCAATGCGTACAATTGAAGTGCCTGGTACTGTAGTAAATCAACAGAATTAGTGTTCTTGCATGCCAGTGGTCCGATGATGTGCATTCCACATGTGCAAGCATATGTGCATGCATCCCAGAACATTTCCTCTCATATGATTCCCTCTCCCTTCATGTTAGTAATAGCGTGCATGGAGATCATAAACTTCTGAAGTTAAAACACAGTGTTTGACTCAGGCTCAAATAAGCAAGTTCTACAACTAATGGTGTGAAAATGAGTGACTCGTCCCAACTTCCCACATCACCCCTCGCTGTGACTTTTTATGCAGCTTTATTATAAAAATGACCTCATTACCATGTAAAAGTGAATCCATATGCGCATGTTGTTCATCTGCATGTGAGCTAACACATATTTTACAGCTAGCCAAGCGCGATTAAAATGTGAATCCTAATGAGATGGGCAACATCGTGCAACGTATGTCTTGATCAGATGGGGTCGAAGTCCCCTCCGGCCAGCCTCATTCTGGCCTTGAGCAAAGTAGCGTTGTGGCATCAGAACAACACAACAACAACATTATTGTGTGCTTAAGTTCCCCAGAAAATGCAAAGGACGCAAACAGCCTGAGCACGGGTGTATACGATGATAGAATGCTAATTGCCATACTGTTAATAAATGGTTTTAATTTCTATCCTGCAAAATTTCCCAGAACAGTGTCATTCTTGGTGTCCAGTAATTGTACAGAGCACATGATGTTTTCCATTGTCAATAAAATAAAATTACATCCAGTTAATATTAACAACTTTTAGTGTGACAAAAAATGTGCTATATATGGGTATAGGATCATGAGCCCCCATATACAGTGTGTATATATATAGATTTATTTTCCCCAATAGTGTGATTTAGAACAAATTCTTCCGATGCCTCATACACACTCTTTCTTCTTATCCGGTACTCTTAAATGCAACTCGCTGTAATTGCCTTATACACTGCAAGTTAAATGAGAAAATGTCTAGCAAAGTCAATCACCGGGTGCAGGCTATTTGCTCCCAGCAGAGATTATTTCAGTGAACGAGTCCCCAAAATGGCATCATTATGGAGTGGCCTTTATAATGAGGGAATGACAGAGTGTGATTCTAAGTAGGCACGATGCTTTGTTAGTTAACTATTTCATTTATTTAATGTTCACCATTCGATCCGTTTTCCTACCCACAGGATGGAGTAGGATGTTTGTGGCACATTAAGGAGACAATTTAAAAGAAGCTAATGAACAGGGGCAGTGAAATAAGATGGTATTAGAAATTGTGAAGCCCAAAAATAAAGGGGAACGAGTTGTGGTATAAACGGTTTTGCAGTTGAGTTTGGTCATTTAACTCGTTTTAAATGAGAGTTTTTCTTGATATTTTTCAAATTTAAAATGTAACATTTTACCAAAGTTGAATGTGAGGTTAACTCAGGAAAAGAAGAGAAACATCCACAATATCAATGAAATAAAACATACTCTTGTTATGTTATCAGTTGATGCATTCACAGCTTTGTATCAGCATCTGTAGGCATTTGGAGACAGTTGGAGCAGTCAAGCGGCTCATTGTAGACAGAGATGCTCTTGTGTGACATGCAACCTCTGTAAACAAGGAAAACGTCAGAAAAGTGGGCTCATTTTTACAAGGAAGTTTCACAAAAATGCTCACCCATATCTTGATGATTTCCTTTCCATTTATATAATTCCACTGAACTAAAATAAAATTGGTATGGTTGGTTCAATATTACACCGTTGCAATTCATGAAGAAATTAAATTTGAAGACTGAAATGCTAGATGAAAGAAAAATATTTGAACGGTGGAATGTTACTGAAATTTATGATATTGATAGTTAAAAAATGTAATATTGAATTTGACGATTTTTGGGGGGGATGTGTCTTTGGGAAACAATGTGTAATTTTTGGAGGTAACATAAATGTTGGCATTTTGAAAGTCATGACAAATATTTTTGTGTCACTGAAAATGTATTGGGGTTTTTATTCTAAGAACTTTATTTGAAAACCTGATTTTTTGGCATAATAATTTTTTGAGCCGCTTGATTTGAATGTCAAATGAGCACAATGTCACAAAAGTGTCGTTGGGTGGGAACAAAGGAATTTTTTTTATGGATGTTGTAATTGCGAATATTTAATTTTGGTCTGGTAAATTAAACGATTTAAATTTCCAAAGGGAACAATGTAAATGTACAATGTTGACAAAGGTCATTAGAATGAATTTTGAATGAATTAATATATTAATGTGAACATTTTTGAATTTTGGAAAAATGGTGAATATTAGGTGATAAAGGCCATATGGCATGGATTTTTGGAAGATGTTGAAATTAGAATGATGTGAATAGGATGATTGATGTGGAAACACTCGTGCCAAAAAGTGTGAGGAATAATAAAAAATAGGAATAAAATAATTTGAAAGGCTTCAGTCTTTACATAGTAACATATATGCATGTAGTGCAATAAATGTATGAGCTGGCTTCATCACGCAGTCAGTCTCCCCAACATCAATGGGGCTGGAGATAGATTTTGAATCTTACCATTTTTTTTCCCCATTCAGATAGGAGCTGGAAGCATTCCTAGTTTCACGGTAGGCTGAAGCCCCAAGTGATGGCTTCACCGCTGGATGACCTAATTGGGTAACTGTCATGACATTACAGCTAAATCCTCCTTATATAAAGCTTTGACTTTGAATCATGCTGTGAATTATGGTCTTAAGAAAGACGCCTTCTGGGATTTGTATTCTCTTTACTCTTTTTCAAGCAGTGTCAGAGGACAAATATTAAAAAGGGGGTGCTAGTTCTTGAGAGGACCCGTGAATAGCGGATGACATCTTCTGTGATTAAACGTTCATGAAAGATTCAGCCTTAAAATGCCTTGGGCAACTTTACAGGTGCAAAGGTTACTGAGATGGTTTTTAAAATTTTCCGTCACAGCTGAAATCATGGGCCACAACAACAAGGATGATATCTACTGTATTATCTTATTCAATATGGCTTTGATATATAATACATGGTTTGGTCAAATTTTACTTTCCCAGAGACCACAGCAACGCTATTTGGGTGACATGCGGCGCACAGGGTGATTTTGGACATTATTCCCCTCCGTATTCAAATCATCTTGGTTTTCCCCATCCATTGCAAGTTTTCTCATTGTCTATTTTATCCTGTCAGTAACTACTCATCTAAATCTCTTTGTACCAACACATGCAGACTGCAGTCTGCTCACTTTGCCATAAAATGTGTTCTCTTTCTTACTCTGACAAACACTCATCCAACATAGCGTGAATGTAGCCTCATTGCCAGTCTGATTTGTTCATGTTATTAATTTGGATGCACTGTTTGTGAAGCCCCTAATGAATCAGAAGTCATGTTTACGTGCAATAAAAATTCCGTTAGCCAGCAACGTGTTGAGGCTGAATCAACTGCAACCCTCATTGTTGCTGCCAAGTCATGCATTTTATTTTGCCTCCATTGCTTCAAATCCCATTTTACTGTGCATCGCCTTGTAAATAGTAGTGTCTATAACTTTATAGTAGTGTCTATATGCCAATCCCTCCCCAACATGTATGCTTTAGTCGACAAAATCCTCTTATTTATGACATAATTTTTGTTAACGTTGTGCAAATGAGTTTCAGTCAAATGTCATCCTGACTACCCATGACAATTACCTCAGCGTGTCCAAAACTCATTGGTAAGATTAAATACTTAAGATTGAGACCTTTGATTTTGTGAAGATGGTCCTCAACTGATTATTCCTTTAATAAGTAACAAACTGAAAATGTATTATGAACTGCTGACATTTGTGACTTATCAGATCTTTTTGTATCAAGTGTTAATACTAGATAAAAAGCAGCCAAAAATATGCACAGTGCAAATTATTTGTGTACATTTGTTGGCAGTCATCATGGTAAAAAAAAAATCAAGTGAGGAAGAATGTCTTTTGCAACTACACGTCTAACGACCTGCCATTTCTTTGATGTTACCTGGACACTGTCTAAGGCTGATGTGGAGCCACATACTTTGCAGGGGTGAACGTCTGGGTATCTCTCCCACTGTGAAAGCACACATCACACATACTCATAGGCCACCCATGATACGTATGCCCTCTCCCTGTCAACAGAGTCTGACTGACAAGACTTGCAAGATTTTGACAAATTCTAAGGTGATTGAAGCTTGAAAATATGTAGATATACGTCATTCCCGTGCCTCAGGATAGACTTGGCTACCCTTGACAAGATGAAGGGGATGTTTTAAAGCTCAAATGTTGTAGAAAATAATACAACAATGGGTCAATGGGTTAAACAAACAAACACATAGATAGATAGATAGATAGATAGATAGATAGATAGATAGATAGATAGATAGATAGATAGATAGATAGATAGATAGATAGATAGATAGATAGATAGATAGATAGATAGATAGATAGATAGATAGATAGATAGTTGACTAGTTTTGAGTTATTGACCAAAAATTGCCAAAAAAAATGTAAATTTGGAGATTTCTCCTCTTTAAAAGAGGGCCTCATTAAAGTCTTTATTTTCCAAGGGTTCAAATTCAAAGCTGAAATTCATTAAAATAAGTCATTTGAAGCGCTTAATTGTTAGCGGTTGTTTTTAGCCAACTGCTATATACGCCGTCTCGGCAGCTTGCTGCAAAGTGAACCAGATTTCCTGACCTCTAACATCATTCACAAATGATTTGTATACAAAATGGACATATCAACCAATAAAAGCTGAATACACCATAATTTGAGCCTCTTGCACGGCATTGAAAAGAAGCCTTGTGCACGTACAGCAGCTGTACTTTTATTTCATATTTCATATATGAATTTCTCAAGGTTTTTGGGTCATAAACAAACATTCGTAACAATTACAAATGTTGTAGTTAAGTGGATTTATGCATTTCATACATGCATGGACACTTTTTCTCTGAAGAGTACAACACATTTCGTGAAGCACATATACTTTGAAAACAATTCAATATCCTCTAGTTCACACATGTACTTTAAAGGTAGAGTTAATCCCAGCTAAATAGTTCAAGTCGTGAAAAGACAGCAATGCGTAAGACACTCCTGTAATATCAGCCTGTAATGTTTCTATATGAGAAATGGTATTTCAAAGTAGCTGTGGAGAGATTATAGTAAATGACTTAAGACGGAGTACAGTATTAGTAAAAGCTGGCATCAAGACCTGTCACACTCGGAAAGTATTGGAATGGCCATGTAAATTAAATGTAGAGGATGCAAAATGCTACAAGCCGGGATCTACTGCATGCTTCAAAGACTTCAATTAACAAGTCACCATGTATCAGTCACTACATACCATGAAGGCATGTCTTAAAAAAAAAAAAAAAGAAGAATTCTTGGTGATGACGATATGCATGTGAGTGTGTATGTCATGGGGGTGGAAGTGCCGTTGTGTTGATTGAGTCACATCCAGCAGTGCTGCTGTGGTTGCGAAACAGCCTCCGGTATTAGGATGTATAAACAGGCTTATAAAAGAAGCACTATTTGACTGTTCATTTTCATCCCCTTAGCAGTAAACAAGGCGGAACAGGCCCTGACATCCACAAATGAATGGAGACCCAAAGCACGCAAAGTCAGATACCGAGGCGGGTTGTTTGAGTTAAGGTCAATCCTGTTTAAATTACATTGGTAGTCGGACATTTTTTTCCCTTTTTTTTTTTTTGGGGCATTTGTTTGCAGGGCTTTTCTGCCCCAAGGAATCGTGTATTCTTAAATCTGACATTGTAGTGTTTGTTGTTGGGCACGGCATATTGTATGCATGAGTATGTGTGTATGTGTGTGTGTGTGTGTGTGTGTGAACCAACCACTGACTTATTGTCAGTCACACACAAAGATTTAGCACAATAGGCGCCCTAATATTGAGAGACCACTCTGACAGAGGCCTGTGGGGGAAAATATCCAATTTCAAATCACTCCATGGATTTTTGAAATACCAGCATGCCACAAAATGACACCAAAGATTTTACATACTGAAGAAATAAATAGACTTTAACTTGTAATGGGGTAATATAAAATAGTGGACAAAATGGAACGTCAAAGAAGCACTGTGAGTACATGAGAAATATATTTAAAAATTCTAAAACATTGCTGACAGTGCATTTTATGTGTGTATTTTGGGGCAAAATTCATATGGATCTTTCCTGCATTCCTGTCTGACGTACCCTTGGGCAAGGTTTATGAATCCCCTGAGTGCTAGAAAATGTTCATTACTCTTCGGTGTCACTTAGAGTGTGTGTTTACTCATACGATGAGTGAAATCAAGAGGGTTTTTTTTATTATTCTCTCAATTCTATGCTTTATCGGAGAATGCAATTTCCTCGTATAGAGAGTGCAAGTGTCTAGAATATTTTGCATTTTCACTCATCTTTCAAGGCCGACAAAATATTGTGTGCTTATGTCAATGTAAACATGGGTGCTATCATATGCAAGATTGATTGGCATTCCTTACTTAGAATTACAAGTATGTAATACATGTCTTGTATGTATTCAAACACTGCCATCCAATGGTCACTGTTATCACTACAGGGCTCAATTGGCTTATTATTAGATAAGCACTGGTCAAGGGTGTCGCTACCCAGCATAAAAAAAAATGACAAGAATTTTATTGTTTATTATTTTAATTACAATTTTAAAAGACGAAAATTCTCGTCCATGTCACTGAAAGAGTTCGCTTTGCTTCTATGGCATTTTATAAAAACCTTGTTTTTATCTTTGTCAATAAACGCTCAGTAAATGCTATGAAGTAAATGTCCTCGTATGATCATGATCTTCTGCACGGCATAAAACAGTCCAGAATATGATGTTAATACTTAAACTGTCATGTCTGAAATGTTGCCCCTGAAGGTCAACTGGTGACAGGAATAAAATTGCTAACAAAGTGACACAAATTGTTCACGCTGCTTTCAGCCATGCTGATTTACAGCATGACTGGGTTGCCACTCATAAGGATAACGATGATTATCACAATAGAGGACAGGCTGTTTATTAGACGCCATTGAGGAACCCGTTTAAATGACGGCAACAGAGACAATGCAGCCAGCATGTCATAATGAGAAATCCCAGCCGGGCTTTTTTAAAACTGCCAAAAAACAAAGACCGGATTAAAGGCACGGATTGAAATGGTAACGCAAAGTCAAATACATTTGTTAGCGTAAGGCAACACACACTCTGAGCTTCCTCCTGTGACCTGCTCCCGGTTATTTATGATGTCGAAATTAATCTCACTTAGCACGATGGGCTCTCGAAGAGGCGGCCTCCTTCTTAGGCAGCCGCCAAGAGAGGGATGAGAGAGACTGAAACGTGGTGAGAGAGCGCCGAGCCACTGAGGACTTATTCAAATCCTCCTTCACAGATTAGCAATCGCGCCTTGACAAGCGGCCCTGCGAGTTATTATTTATTACATTTTTTTTTTTTAATCGAATCTGTTTCTTACCCACGTGTCAGAGATTGGTGGTTGGTGGGGGGTGCTGCTGAGGGTAATCCGTTTGGAATTTAGTGTGATGAGGCAGAAGACAAACTCGCCAGTGTGTCACAGAGTTCTGAGGATGCAGAAAGTTAAACATGCAAATGAGGTTTACAGGCTTTAAAGCTGCTGTCTACGCAATTGCCGCTCTCCTGGCATTGTTTGCCCTAGATAAAAGGACAGTTATATCATGAGGGCCCATTGGGAGTGCAACTAATGGCTTGTGATTAAATATTATATTTGACAAACCTGTTCACGTATGTTGCGTTTAGGTGGACTCCTCACATTTCCACAACCGTGACTTTTCAGTCCATCAAAAAGAAAACACAACTCATTATATTTGTGACTCACTCTGGCAAAATGTTCTGCATGTCGGCGGACAATTTTTTGTGTAAAATGACAAAATATTGATTTTGAGATTTCTCCCAAAATGTCCTCCTTTCTGACATCTATTTTCATTTCCCAGCAGCCAAAAGCTGAAAATTGTAGATGATGTGCATTGTTGTTCATGTTAATGTTATCCAGTGTATTTCGATAAAACTGTCTTTTAAAAACAGAGCTCTTCGCCTCAAAGGTTATTTGACAAACGCTTTTTATAAATGCATATAATGTAACACTCCAGCACACAATTAAACAGAAGACTGGCTTACTGTATGTATGGCTATGTAAAATGATGTCGTCATGGAATCAGGACTCTGCTGGATGTAATTCACCAGCCAAATCACTTATCCTCACAAAATACTGTTAATCATCAGTTACTGGATCTCATTCTGGAAGTAATCTATTTAGAAATAGAAATAGAAAATACATTGAACTGAATGAAGACTTTCAGTTCAATGTGTTTAAAGCAAGTTATACACTGTTAACCATGAAGATGAAAAACATCATCAAAAATGGTCATTAACCCTCCCTCACCCCCCCAACCCACCCATGGGCGCAACACAGCTGAAGTGACCTAAGGTGTTTCTTTTGTATTACGTTGAATGAGAAACAAAAGTGTTGAATAATCAACCCTTCTTCGGGGCTGAAATGAGGGCTTCTGGTCCTTATGTGGCCTTATAATATTCTTAATAAAATATCAATAAACTCTCATCACAGGCCACACCAAATGGCAAATAATCTTCTGACACATTTATAAATCTGATTTTTACTGGGGGTAATATGTCTTCAATATGTTATTGTATAAAAGAAAAAAGTTTTGCCAACAAACAAACAAAAAAAGCGCTTGACTATGCATTGCAATCCCTCCCCCATCCCAATAAATAAATAAACACGTCCTTATGATAGTAGTTGTTGAATGTGGACCACGTAATATGCAGATCACTTCACAGTGTGCTCTTATTGGTTGATTTGCTTTTGTGATCACCGTGAGAGGAAGATACAATGATGATGAAGAACATAACCAAAGACATCACGGCATAAATGCTTATATCATTCGCCTTTGCAATCTTACTCTAGGCTATACAACCACCATGTTTTTTTTTCTTTTTATTTTTAGCTATGATTTTTCCTACATTTTTACCTTGCCACAGCCAAAGTTATAGTTTATGCAATAGGTTTTAGTCTTTGTGATAACTGCTATCACAGTTTAGTGAAGAAAAAAATGTTTCATTGGTAGATTCCTGATTCCAAATCTCAAATCAAGCGGGCATGTTTAGTTATGCTAGTTGTACTATTGTCATAGCACACTTCTGACAATGACGCTGCCAATTGTCGTTTGTGAAAATAGAATACTGTGTGTGCGTTTTTTTATGAGTTCCTGTGTGTGTGCTTGAATGTGGGTGTAGCATACGTTCCATGTTGTAAATGAATAACAGGTGTTGGGGCGACGCCTGCCCTTTAAGCTCTTAGGACACCAAAACCATGTAATAGTTACCATATTGGTAATAATGCAGTAAACATTGCCTGCCAGGGTAATTCATAGTGTTTTGCAAACATATGTTACATATAGATCACACTGGAAAAACACTAAGAACATATGCACAGTCACTCTATGCATGGTAAATAATATACTATCGCTAAAAGAGGAAATTTGCCGTTAAAAGTAATGCTCCCCTGTGGTTTTGTTAATACAATGGTTTGTAATAAGGAAAGCTGGATTTTCATTGTCCTTGTTGGAATGTGGTTTCAGTTTTCAGGATTTATTTCAGTGTAGTTCAGTGCTTCTGATAAAAAATGTAAATGCATTTCAAAAAGTTACATTATACAAAAATTAAAAGCCCGTTTTGCTAGTTAACTTGTGACCATATGTTGGTTTTGTTTCAAATGTGCTTTTTGGGTGTGTATTTGCATTCAGTGCAGTGTCTTACTGTTATCGCCTGACAAAACATATGTTTTAAATTAAAACAATGTACTTACCCTATTCTAAATTAAAATGACGAGCTTTCACTGTACTTTTTGTCACTATATGAAAAAAAATGAAATTTTTGAATGAATGTGCAAAATCCTAATTTTCATACTAAAATCCACAACTGTGAATCACTTCTACTTTCATTGTAATTACAATGCAACCGTTAGTGTTCTTTTAAGACGGTGTCCTTGCCTTCTTCATCCGCTAGTTTCTTTGTTCATTCAATCGCTGTAATGTCTTCCGCAATAAATTGATGCATTCTTTTTGATCTCTCTGGTTGGTTCTTTGCCAACCACCCAGTCACTGTTCTTTTTCACCTCCACCCACCTTCCTAGCTGCCTTTCTCCTTCCCGTTTTGCTTATGTGCCAGGGTGCAGGGGTCTCGGCACAGTGTACAGCCCGGTGGCCTAAAAGTGAATACTTACGTAACTGCCAACTGTCTGCAATCATTAGGGGCAGCCCTTAAAAAAGACATGCTTCGCCGACAGCTGCGTCCCCTCGCCTTTGCCAGCCTTTCAGATCATATTTGCTTTAAAGGGCTCATCCGCATTATGTTTAACCCTAGAGCACTGTGTGTGCACTGTAGACTCAGGGGAAAACGGACAGACGATGCACAATTTATGCAGTGTTCCACAATAGGAAGAATACGTGATGATTATGAGAACAGATCTAATTAGTGTGCGACTAACACATTTCACGACCCAACTGTAAAAATCACTAATGTGACGGTTGAATAACAACAACATTTGTTTCAAGCCCACATTATTATCAAATTTATGAATGTTAGCATTATTAAAAACCGGCATGACATTTAACAGAGTACGTTGAATAATGCATTCAGAAATATTTATTAAAATAGCGTTTACAGGAATTGGACATTGAACTTGCACTAAGTACAGAAATGTATGTCTTCCACCGCATTCCTCCATGGAGGGTAAATTGTATGTAAATGTGCGAAATGAAGGTTGAGGTGCGCTCTGAAGAGGCTCATTTGTTTATATTAACTACTGACAATTGCCTGGGAGTTTCTGCTGAGACATGAACATACATTTCCGTGCTTTCAGCACGACCTCTCACGGTACGCTAAATGACAGCTGGGTCAGGTCCCCACATATTGGGGACACAGCTGCCCTCCAGATATGCACTCGCGTGCACACGCACACACACACTCACACACCAAGCAAACACGAAAAGAAAGCGAAGCATCTGAAAAACCTTGGAGAACATTGAAGAAACACGCAACTTAAAAGAAAACATTTTGGTAGTTTGCAAAATTCAGTAATGAACTGGAATTCATTCAGAAAATACCACACAATAATATTATGATCACACATAAATTTTAAGCCTGCAACCCCCTAATAAGGACAAAGTTTAGACTTTGAATAACGAATATTTGTAAGCAATAGTCGATGTGAAATGAAATAAATATGGTAATATTAAATATGAAAGAAAATATGCAAAATGTTTTCATTACAACAACTATGTTCAGCTGTCCATTATTGACAGGGTCATACATATAGTACTTTGAGTAAGTATGGAAGATAAGCAGCAGATAAGACTTTGACCTCAAAATTGTCATTTTGTGTTAAACATTCTTCCATCCATCCATCCATCCATCCATCCATCCATCATCTCAAGCCATTCATCCTCACAAGGGTTAGCTGACAAAATCATTTGGACTGCTCAGTATTTCTTTTCTGTTTTGTCACAACCAAATAGGGTGTGTCCATTTTAAAAAATATAATCTAAAAATATCTGTTTCAAAACTGCCGGAACCACGTCTGCACCACCATTTGTCTATATGGACCTTTTTTGCAGACATACGTAGGGGTATAATACTGACAAGGGAAAAATACTTCCACAAAAAGCAGTAACCGATGAAAAAAAGAGTAAAGAAAGTTAAGTTCAATTATTGCAGAGTGAAAAAGAACCATAGCAGTACTTCGGATTTAAAAAACAGAACAAAAAACCAAACACACACATATGCAAAGACCACCTTATACCACCTAGCAGTTACAGCATTCCTTGAGCTGGTCGCCAGCAAATCACAGGTAGCAGGCTTTCATTAAAGACAATATTAGCACATGGATCTTCCCAAAATAAAGCGGTTCCCAAAAAGAGGAATTAATAGTAATTAATAGGATAACTGAGTTGAATACATTTGTTAATGAAAGCCCTAGTTGTGTTGTTCATAGTCGGAGGGGCATTGCGAGGCAACTCCGGAAAGAAAGGGAGCCTCTTTAAAAAATGAAAATATACTCCAGATTGATTGATTTATCAGATATCCTGTTCATCACTACAATGGGAGACCAGTTTGGTGTACATGCTCACTCACTGGACACTTCATAAAGGAGATCCCTTGCAGGAGTGCTATGGTAGAGTAGTTTTCATAACGGCCTCACAGCGAGAAGTTCCCAGTTTGATTCCATCAAAGAAGGCTCAGGTGTTTTTGTGCTGAACTGTGTGGAGATACATGTTCTTTCTATGCCTGCATGGGTTTTCTCTGGTTACTCCATTTTCCTCTCAGCTTCATTGACCAGGACATCTGATCTGGATTTAGTCCCAGGGTGCATGATGATTGCTGCCCACTGCTCCTCAGGAATGCATGCATGTTTGTTGAATATTGCACATGTAACTAGTAAATTACCTTTATTAAAAAAATAAATAAATACAAAAAAAAAAGATGGATTTTACAATGTCAGTTTACAATGTTTTTATTCATCAACTTGTTTATAAATGTGAGTGCATGCAGTGAGGTAGAAATGGATTGCACAACATAAGTTTCTTATTGTTACAATCATAATTAAAAAACACAGTACATCTTTATGCACCTATTCTTATTTGACAAATGTATTGTGTCCACTATTCTAGAATCATTATAATTATACTTCAATCTCCTCATCTATGGTATAAAATGTATACAGGATATGTCGCTGTTGTTTTGTATGATTTATTTTATATGACTAATTGAATAGTCTGCAATATTCTAGTCTATTCATATACCATTCCAAAATAGACATTTTGATCTGTCTGCAGCGTGTGCCAACGAAACAAATACGTGATGACACATCCGGGCCCCTAATTGTGTTTAACTGTGAACAATATTTGGAAAAGATATTTAGATCTTCAACGACAAAAATGAAAATAGCATACGCAAAAAAGTGTGTCAGCCTTGCATAAATGACCCCGTGCTCACAGGGCCATGACTCAACCATGAAGGATAATCAAATCACATGCAAATGTGTTTTATCTGCTTCTGATGCTTGATGCCCTGAGGGGTCTTGTCAGTTGTAAGGGGTGGGGCTGGACATAATGAGGGGTCATGCTTGAGAAGGCCTTTGTAAACATGGTAAGTGTGAGACCTTTTATTGGGGACAAAAGTAAAGGATTGGTTCAAGACAAAAGGTGTGCAGAGATAAGAAAACACACACTTGATATTGGTTAAAAGAAGTCTTCAAATTATTCTGTAGGGTAAATGAATCCCTTTTCGGAGGATTGTATAATAGGTGTCTGACTTGCTACAAGCACATGCTCATGGCAAATTGCCATATTAAACTCAGTAGAAATACACAGATGCCAACCCAATTTCCAGAAAGAAGAAACAATAGAATGGCTTTTACTGGCATACGGTTGCTAACCTTCATTGACTAGCAACATGATAGCAGCAGCAAATATCAGATTGCAGAAACATTTTGCCTGCCGATTCATGTATTACATTACACTTTAATATATGAAAATATTGGTTATTTGACAAAAGTCTTCAGATATTTGAAGTTGTATTTTAAGTTGTTTATGTGCTAATTTAAATAGAACTTAGAAGTGCATCTCAAAAGATGATTGTGAACTAAAACACAGTAGGGTGGAATTTCCTTCACTATTCCAATACCAGTAATAATACCAATATCTATGCAAAAAAACATGTACCTCAATTCATGGGTGCCCTTGAATTATGAACCTTTCTAATCTGATTTTTTTCTGCTTTGAACAGTAAACAGCAATGACATAAGTTGAGATATGAGTTAAGTTTCAGGCTCAACACAGTTCCGGTAAGCAGGGATGTCATTCACTATGCACGTCACATATTTTAGTTATGTTTATTTATGTATTTATTTATTTTGCTGTGAAATAGTCCTCAGTCTGGGTTGCACGAAAATAAAACCCAATTGTTCTTGTTTCCATTTATACTCTCACTTTTATTATATTTTAAAATGTATATTTAACAATTCAGCCTATTTTATATGTATTAATGTCAAATAACAAGAAATTTTGGTGGATTTACATGGGATTGGAACAGATTACAGACATTTCCATTTATTTCAATGGGAAATGTTGATTTAGTATAAATATAGAATTTTTCAGACTATAAGCCAGACAGAAAATCTTTAATTTTATCAAATATCAAAAGCGCACCTTATAATAGTTGTCCATGAGTGATGAAATGATGTGGGATACATTTGACTATGCAGTTTAAGAATAATTAGGTGTGTCTTATGGCCTGAAAAATCATTTTAGCTAGGACCTTGGACACAGCATACAAACTCATTAAAAACATAAGTCAAAGCCCCAATATTTTTTTTATGTCAGTAGAACCATTTATTTACTAAACAGAGCCATGAGCAGGAAGGCTTGTGTTTAATTACAGAAGAGGCATCTCAGTAGCATGGCATTTGAAGAATGGCCTGAAGGGGCTCGTAAGGTTTTACACATATTGAGCACTTTATTGCAATTAAGCCTCAGTCAACTGCTTTTACAAACCACAATGGACAACAGAGTGAGACAAGTGTTGCTTAACATGATTGTACTTGTTTCTTTGCAAAGACCTGTGTGTGCCTTGTTGTCTTGCTGATGCTCTCTCTCTCTCTCGAGGGGAAGTGCGTCGTACTGATGACAAAAGCGGCATGCTCAGGAGGAGCTTGCTGGCTGCTTAATTATAGTCCTAAACTACAGGAAGCACCCAGTCAATGAGGATTATAAGGCAGCAAAGAAACAGCACAAACTCAGCTCGAGAATGGACCAGAATCTCTGCATTTAGGTGACTTGTGATAGACAGATTTTGTACAGTAAGATGTATTTAGTGAAGATCGTCTCATAAATTAGCTAATGCTTCTAACTGTGAAACTTCAGATAGAATGATTTATTTAAAACCTTTGTTTAGGAATATTTTCATTTTTCAGGAATGGCTTTCCTTGTGTTGTTCATTGTCACTTAAGAGTGGACCCCAACCAGCAGTCTGTGGCCTATTTGGAACAACACAATGAAATCGATCAAAAAAAAACGTTTTTAAAAATACGGAGCATACTGTATATGTCGACTCTCTCACTACAACGCACTACACTACACTTTCGAACGCCTTCCGATGGCCACTGTTAGTAGGGCTGGGTAATTATATTAATGAAAATTGTGACATGCTTGTTGTGATATGCTAACAGCAGTGAGCATATTTACCCAATCAGACGTGTCGGAAATATGAGTACATGAATTCTGTCAATCATTCCAGAGTTTCCTTCTAACTTTAGTTTATTTGTTGAAACAAACAGATTCCGCAAACAAATGAAAGAAGAAGATGTAAACAGAGCGTAACTGTCACAATGAGCCGAAAAAAAACGTACAGCTAAATGTGCATCTGATGACGAGCCAAGATGACTTATCTTTTGAAGATGCAGCTACTTTGACAAGTAGCAACATTGTGTGGCAAGAGCTCCTTCCCATTGCTAATGTGACGCCTTCAAAAAACAAGGGAAGATACAAACCTGTTGCATCATTTGAACATGTAGCATCCAATTGATAGAATGGAAAGCATAGAAATGCCAGTGGAAATGCACAGCCTACCCACATAAACATTCGCTAGCGATTTAGCCATTACTAAATAGTCGTTCGGCCACCAAACCAATTGATTGTATCATCTTAACTTGTTATATCATAAAAAGATTATAGTTTTAACAGTTTTAACAATTTAAAGCAAATATTCAGAAGAAAAATCATTAGCTTATAGTAGCCTGACAAAGTAATCATATGAGAATGTTAACATTGCTTTCCGGATATACACTTGGAGGGAATTAGTGAAGCTGAAAATGTTGAACCCTCGATGCGGCAAGTGCAAAAGTGCATCTCAAATGAGTAGTGTCCTACTTGTTCAGTTCATTACTGAGATTTGTCAACGCTTTCATCTTATGTTCAGGCCGCCTCTGTGCGCGACTACAAATGGTATGTCGTATGAGCTGTCCTTGTGCGTGTGTGTGAAGAAAAGAGAACAAAAGGAGGTCGGTATTTTGTACACATCCGTATTGTCTCTTGCGTTTCAAGAGTAGAGAGGAAGGTGGCCATAATTACCACTCTGCCAAAGTCACTAGCATGCTCTCGCTCCTCAAAAATAGATGGTAACAACAGACTACAGTGGTTTTTGTCTATAGCCAGAGGGTAAATTCTCTGCCAACAAGATACAAAGGTAGTTTGGGCCAGCATCCCAACAGATCCCCAGGGTGGGTCCCTCTTGGGTCTTGTTGACTTGATGGGTTGAGTTGAGGATGAGCTTAAACCACAATTCATTTTATTTTGGGCCTGCTTCACTGTTTTTGATCCATCTCTTTTTTGCCTTTTAAAATCTCCTATATCGAATTGACGCTAAGCTCTGAAATAGTGGCTGAGCGACAAGTTGAAATGGGTCTTTACGTTTTCGGAGAATGTATTTTCGTCTAATTGAGACAGAGATCATCCCAGAGGCGTTGCGCTAGATCCATTTCGACTGTTCAGATAGGATTTTGGCGCGTAGGCATTTTTTTCAACTTAATTCACTTGTACTGTCTGAAGATGCCGACTCAAACGAAAACTTCATATGGGACATTAATCGAACATCTGGAAAGACAAGGCATGGCCCATCAGTGGAAAGATGGCTGCAGCTTAAATCTACTGTAATTCCACACATTCTTTGTGGCAGGAACCTTCCCGCATATGTGAAGCGTTTTATTTGATGTTTCCATGAAGTTTATGACAAGGCTTGGATTTCATTCAGGCTGATTTCTTACTATAGTCAAAAACTTGTCGAGTGGGGTTTGGAAGATAACATAGGCACACTTGCAGCTATTTAAGACTACCAGAGTATTGTAAATTCAGTACCAGTCAAAAGTTTGGAAAACCCTTTAAATTTGAGTGGTCTCAAAAGGTCTGGAAATTCAATTTATAAACTCTTAATAATACACAGCTGTGAAAAGAAAACCAGTCCAGATCATAAAGCATCTTTCACATCTAAAAGATGAAAATAACCAAGATGTGCAAAGCTGTTATCTGGGCAAAAAGTGCACACTTTGAAGAATGTACATTATAAAACATTGTGATGTGATTAACATATTTTGTTCATTAAGTAACTCCATCAATATTGATTCATTTAGTCAATGACTAAAATTTTATTCTACTAACTGGAACATTTAACCCTTGTGCAGTACTCTGATCATTTTTCTGTCATTTTCTTGCACATCATTCTCGCAATATTTTAGCAATGGAATGGCACACTCATGGTAGTGTGATACCTAAGTGGTCATGCATGTTGAACTTGGACATGTTACCATCTGGGTGAATTTTCAGCTATTGAGTGTCTTCTTTCAATGATTTCCCCTTGATGTGAAACGTCTGCTGTAAAAATCAAAGGGTTGGACAAAATAATGCATAAGGGTTAAGTGGTCCTGAATAATTATTACTTACTCCTCAGAAATTCAAACAAACACAAATCATTCTTTGAAAATTACTGCTGAAGCATCATTGTATGCTTGTGAGGAAATGTGGAAAAAATTTCCCCCAAATCCCAAAATGACCAAAACACAATATATATATATATATATATATATATATATATATATATATATATATATATATATATTCATATTCACTTTTCACTATTCCCAGTACAAGTCCAGCTATTGTTGTAGAGATGCATTGTTAGTGGCTCGAATGGACCACATCCAGTTAGCAAACTGGTGTGAGATGATGCCCTGATGTTATATGATGGCAGTATACAGCACAAGGAACAAGGACAATAGAAAGTTCTCAATTAATATCTGATATCAGCATCAACAGTCTTAATTGAAATCAAATTTTATAAACTGCATATCATGTAGCATTTTATATGGGGTAAAATACAGTAAATTGGGGCTAAAGGTTCTATAATGTATATTTTTCGAACATTAAGGTATTTTCCACGTCCACAGTTTAGTGTGAATCATTTCTCTGAATGTTGATAACATTCACTGCCATTGACAAAAATATCTGCGATAACTGCGCTGTGTGCAAACACAGATATACTGTACATATTTTAGATAAGCGCAGAGAAATTGGCTGCCTATTTTTGTCAGCGTGGAGGAAGCAGATGAAAGATTTATCCTCTTATGCTGACTGAAGGCTTGACATTGCCAATCTTCATGGCTAATTGTATTACTGTACTTGATGTTTTCTATGTGGATCTCAAAATTACATTTGGAAACTAACTGAATGCTGTTTTACGTTTATCCTGCCTTCTGTGTTGGCAGCATGCCTCATTTGTGCTGCTAATTTTCTTTCTCTTACGCGTTAAATATGAAAATTCAATCAAACACAAATACAAACATTTATAAAGGGCACCTTCCACTAGTATACTCTATCATTATTTTCTGTTATTGTCACATAGGAAAGTGGGGTAATGTTTATAATGCTCTGTGCATATCGATTTCCTTGAGGGGCAGAAGCAGAATCAACATCACATCAAAAATAATTTCCAGTAGCCAATTATCCCGTGATCCATATACAGGAGATATGGCGAGTGGCCTGGAAAACAAATCTCTAATCAGGAAGCAGGCGGAGTGAATCATAAATGTGATGACACTGGCAGGTCAAAAGGTTTAGCTAAAAAGAAGAAGAGCAACTGGTCAGACAACAACCAGAAAAAAATCCTACACTACACAAATGCACTCTAAATGCCACATTAAAATTCAGCTCAGAAAATAGAGCACTGACATTTACTTTCTTCTCTGCCCTAATTATCTGTGGTCCAACAGGCCAAGAGCAGTCACTAAATTGTCAGTAATTACGATTCTGACCACCACAGCTCAAGATGTTGTCAGGTCATCCCAAACATTGCTGTAATTAAACCAGATGCTTCCATATCACATAATAGAAGACCTTCTGAACCCAATAAAATTAGATTTTTTTTTTCCCAAAGAGGCTTGCGCACTATGATTTTGGTGATGGTTAAATAGTGATATCAATGACCTTTAATGCTGTATATATTTTGATTGTATTTAAAATAAATGCTGTTGGTCTTGCCTTCTAATTGGTCACTACTGAGCAGAAACACAGTTGACTACTGTAGTTTATCCTCAAAAACGGAATACATTTTTTTCATACTGTATACTACTGCATTTTATAATTCTCAATGAATGCAATTTATGGTCATCAAGATTTTATGTGACATTTCCTTTTATTTTGTTTAGTGTCTTAAAGAGATAAAAAAAAATCTAGATTAATTAGTTAAGATCTATAAATAATTGATCTGACAAAAATCTTTTTGTTTTTTATTTAGCTGTGTGTGGGAGACCATATATTCAATCTGATCATTAGCTTTTATAGAAAAAGAGAACAAAATAACCATGATGGCAGCAATATTTTTGCAAAATTACAAAATGAGAACAATTCCTGTTCCAAATATTATGCACCGCAGTTTATAAAAGCAAAAAAAAAAAAAAATCCCTAAGATATAGTAGTAGCCTGAAAAACACACAAGAAACTTTGAAATCAATTGTATAATAATAGAATGGGCCAAGTAATCATAACTAAATAAATCAAAATGTCCTCAATCACTTATACATTGCGAAAGGGGCCACTGGCATCGCTTCAAGTACCACCCAAAAAATTAGGCAAAGTGAAATGATGAAAGTGAAATGAAAACAATTTAAGAATATACCCCGACAAAAGAGGACTACTAAATAGTTGCATGTTTTCAACGACTGAAATTTAATTCACTTTCGATTTTTTGAAGGGCACTAAAATATCAAAAATTGCCCTGAAAAGAAAACCCAATGCCAAAAGAATTCTCACCAGATTTGAATTAATCCCTCCGAAAACATTAATGACTTTCGTTCTACCCATTTTAGGCTTCTTCATGCATCGTTGAAATCTTTGACCTTTGCGTTGATAGTCCTCTTGACCTAAAAGTGCTAGTTTCTATTCAAGCTGAACAGCATTTAGCATGAACAAAGAACATCTCAAGTCAAAATTGACTGTTGACATAAACCATCAAGACAGCAAAACTGACGAGGAAGGACACAGCGATAGGTCAAGCTTGAGACAAAGCATTCGGATAGAATGCCTCACAGCCATGGAATGTTATTGCTGTCAATCACTGGGTGAACTAAATTGAAGGTGGCACTGACCAAGTCAAAGGTGACTTCATCTTATGAGATTTTGTCATTGTGCTTTTCCAAATAAAAGAAAACGTGGATCACTGTCACAGATGATGCTTCAAATCTTTGATATTTGTCACGTCACGACAGCCTGAATATGATGGCGTCTGACACGCTCTTCTGATAGGTCATAATTCTTTGCGTAAAGATTTGTTGTCGTTGACAATGTTTCATTTTGGTCCATTTATATGAAGGGTTTCTCAAAAATATATCTGACACTGAGCTATACTAAAAGTACAAATGCTCGCGCATGTAATGCGTAAAATAAACAAGATTACAACTTAAATGATTCATGTATTTTTACCGCAATCAAGAAATTCCATTTACAAAGTAAATGAAAAACTCCTGTGTTGCATCACCAGGGAGGCCGAGGCAATATTAGCTTATGCTTGAGAGAGCATGTAGGCCATTCGCCATTGGATGCGCCATATACCCCGAGGTGAGTATTTTATTTTTTTCAGTGCGCACACGCATCAAGCAAGCTTCACTGCATTCTTGTGACAAAACCACTACTGAACACTTGACTCATTTCCATGCTGGATAAAGACGGATTATCTGCATGGAATGAGGTAAAATTATGTTGATAATAATTATTTAAAAAAATGCTGTGGAATGCTGATGAAAATGGGTTGAACGCTGACAATTTTATTGAAACATATTTTACTGTGGGTGCTACAAATCTGGACTAAGATCACGCAGGGACACGGAGGATCAGGGTGGAAAGCAGTTTCCAATCGCCAACCCTTCTGTTCTGTATACATTCCCTTATGAACTTCATGCCAGACATGAGTAAATCTTCATAGTTAAGGGACCCGAGTTTGATTCCAGCTGGCTCCGGCCTTTTTGTGTGGAGGCTGCATGTTCTCTCCGAGCCCGCATTGGTTCTCTTCGGGCACTCCGGCTTCCTCCCGCAATACAAAAACATGTATGGCAGGTGAATTAGACATATTCAATGTTCCTTATGTATGATTGTGTGCGTGAATGGTTGTCCTTTTCTGTGTGCCCTTCAATTGACTGGCAACCAGTTCAGGGTGTCCCCCACCTACTGCCCGAGGCCAGCTCGGATAGGCACCTGCGATCCTTGTGAGGATAAGCGGCTCAAGAAAAAAAAAAAATAAATAAAATAAAAAATATATATATATGTAAAATGCTCTATCCTCTTTTTTTAATTTATACCCATTTACATTGCTATTTTCCAAAATTAAGACTTTTATAGAGGCACTATCCCGATTGATGTCTGTTGCTGATAATATGACAAGTATAATACTTGATGAGAACAGGATTTAAATCTTTCAATCACAGAACATATTGCATGGGGTTCAATCCTCGAAGTCAAACTATCTTCAGTATTTACCCAGATGTGAATCCCCACTGTGCTAAAAATTGAAGTGGTGAGGTTTGACTTATCCCTATGCTGCAGTCATGTCATAGTTAAGAAATACATAGGGATATTTTCCAGCCTTTATCCCAAATGAAATACAGTACACAGACATAGAAAAACATCCACCCATGTTTACTAGCAGTGTTGGGTAGTAATGCAGCACAAACAACCTATGGAATAAATTCTACTTACAGAGTAGTTATAATGCAATACACATTTTACTTCTACTTCAGTATTTATGTAAAGAAGAAACGGTACTTCCGGTAATTACGGTAATTCCACCGCCCAGACCCTTGTTGCTTTTAAATCCCTTTTTTTTTCAGGTTTCTGTTTTGCACTTTTGTTTTTACTGGACACCACTTTGGTTAACTATGGTCTTTTTAAATGTGCTTCATAAATAAAACGGACTTGACTTGACACTGCATTGAACTAGAGTCTGTTTGCTGCTTTTAACGATAAATTAATGTGACTGAGATATCATCAGAGAGACTTAAAAAATGTAATAAATGTAATAAATGAATACATAAATATTTAACATGCAATATACAAAAAAAAAAAACAAATCACATTTAGGACTTAAGCATATACACAAAACATAACATTAGAGGGATTTGAAAAGAAACTTCCCAATCAATAAAATAAAATCAGAGAACTGAGGGCATGTTAAATGGAAAACAGTAGGCTATGTCTACATACTATCGCACAAATGACACATATTTCGGGAATGAAATACCTTTTTTTTAGGAAATGAACCCAGATCGTGAAAAAATGAATGGTAATATAAGTAACGTGATACAATAGATCACATTCTTTGATGTGCCTGGGCAAGCCATTCCATTTCCTTGTTATAAATCCATGGTGAGATTAGATGAAATTTGAATACGAATAGGCATACGTGGGCTAATTATAGATCCTTATTCCACTCCCTCGTCAGTGTCAAGCGTCATTTGGAATCTGAAAACTCTGGTAGTGTAGGAAGGAAAGAAGAAATCAGAAAGAGGAATAATTGAGCGAGAAGGGAGGAGTCAAAAGATCAATCCACATTTTGGGATTATGTGTGTTCAGATAAGATCCTACATAATAACTCCCCCACTCAGAGATTCGACTCCTATTGGGTTTAGACTTTCAAGGTTGCATTGAATAATTTTCCGCCCCCCCGCCACACATACACGTGCACGTTCACATAGACACAAATACATAAACACAACACTTTTGTTAGTATCCTTCATCCCCCTATACTGCCTACGCCCCTAGCTAAATTTATACCTCGCTCTGATTCCACGGTTTCTAATTGTAATTAGCGCTTATCTCGACAAAGACCCTACTACCTTCATCATCAGGTTCATCATCATCGTCACAAGCCGTTCCAGTCCCTGCCGGAGTGAAACTAAGAGGATCCTACCGCGTGAGAACATTGCGTGCTTGAAAGAAGATGGATTGGTGAATATCTATTGAGGTCACAGCACGGAAGAGAGGTGACACTTTGACCAAAAGATATCCACCACAGGATTACAATGACAAACACTGTCACAGTGGCATGATGAAACGTTGGTTATACTGTATTTATTTTGAGTTTCGATTTGATTCGTTTTTATCCCAAGAAGAGAAATAGACTGACGTTGTAGCTAGAATTTCAAAAGTAGGGTTTGTTTAGGTATTGTTTCAGGAGCAAGACAACTTTCAAACTGATTGAGATAAAACACAAAAACAGTAAGCGCATACAGTAAGCAACCAGAAAATAAAGAAGATTTCATAATGTATCATATTGTCAGGAAACATTTTTCACATAAAATATGTGAGAAGTGGATGCTTTTCACTCATTGTTTTAATTTATTCTAAATAGCACAAATAGGAATATTTACTGATTTCCTTGGTCCAACTGGCATGCAGACACATTCTGTTATGTTTAAAGTAAAACTAGATGCCCATGGCAGTCAGATTAGATTTAGGAAAATGTGATCAAAATGTGTGGCCGATTATGGTATCTTCCATGTACACACATATTTTTCCATATTTAAAACCGAATTCGCATGATAAATCTTGTCAGAAAGTCTGGTGCTATTCCCCAAATAGTAAACAAAATAAAATTGTGGCCCCTCCAGCATATTTGCTTATTGTATATGGGTATTGTAAGAATTCCTAAGAGTTATTATTGATTCTTTAAATTTATTTATTTTGTTTTTTCAAAGGTCCGTCACTCAACCTTTTTTTAGTCTATGCGCATGGGACATACATGTCGGTCCGCCATGTTATAGCTACAATCATTTGTGTTTTCAGTGTTCTTAAATACTATTTTGGAGCACAGTTTATTGATTTTTACAAGTTCAGGTTTACCTGAGTGTAGTCCTGTTTTGATCTTCAGGTCTGCCTCCCCATGTTACTTTATCTGTATTTTTTTCACACAATTGTAGAACTTTAATTGTATTATGGCATGGTGAAGAACTTCACTTTTTTTTTTTTTTTTCAAATATCATACTATTTTACTAACCTTAGTGATAATAGCAGCAGTATTTACTTGGTAGCGCACAGCTTTCTTGCCCATGCCTGCTCTATTGTTGCATCTGACTTCCAATTGTGAATGGCAAAACATAATTCACAAAAGTATGAACATATCTTAATCTATCTTTACTTATTATTACTGCATGGCAATAGTTATTCCAAATAGCGTCATATAATACAAACCGTTTTGTACTAAATTTGAGTCATTATCTAACTGCATGAATTCAATTCAATAAAATACATTATATGAAATGCATTGAAGATATTTTTGTTTTGTTTTTTTAAATAGAGGAATGTATGGTGGAAAGTTTGCTTTTCTAAATGAGGTTCTCCTACTGTATATCAGGCTTTTCCAAACCCAGTCCTCGAAGGCTGCCCATCCTGCATGTGTTTGAGGTTTCTGTCCTCCCAACACACCTGATTCAAATGATCAGCTCAGCGGAAGCCCAACGATCCTGATCATTTGACCCTCTATTGGACGACAGAAACATCAAAAACATTCAGGATTAGACATGCTTGACCTGTATAAATCATATGGGATTTTAGTGTTAGAGTTACGCTTTTGTAAAAGTATTCTATTGCACAAACAGTTCAGATATACACCAACTGAGATCTGGAGATGGAAAATAGTAGTAATGCACATCAGGCCATCCCTTATTTTACTGTCTGCCCACACTTTTCTTACAGTATACTGTATTACTATTTGGTATTGATACATCACAGTTTTCCATTGTGTCATGTAAAGCACTCCACCTTTCTGTAACGAATATTTCCTTCCTCAGCCACAAAGGCCAAACCGCAAAACCACGTCTTCAACGGTTTGTCACCACTTCCACCTTCTTGTACATACTGCGTGTACTTGTTTCTATACATGTCCTCGTTTTTTTTCACGTTGGAGAGAGCAGATGTTTAGCAAGAATGAGAACAAGTGAACTATATTTATAAGTCATTAAGTAAAGGTGGAAAGGCCACTGTTGAAAAATGTTTGATGTTTCCCATCTGATGGCTCAAAGGCAAATATGATGAACCCTTTCCAAGTATTGGTATTATGCATGATTATGCTCCTTTTCATGGCACCTTACTCGACTCCTTGAAGGATAGGCCTTTTCTCGCTTCTCTACATGTTTCAATTATCAGTCTCGAGGCATTAGATGCTTATCCGTGCACAATCTAGTTTACCAATCATCTTATCTTATACGCTGTAAGTAATTTTTGTTCACACTTTCAGTGTTCAATCTTTGATCCCTCACCCCTTTTTACATTTTTACCCTGCAACACTTCCTTATCCAACAGGGAGAGAGGTAAATATGGGACAAGTTAAGTGAGTCACGGACCTTGCTTTTAGTTTCTAAAAGCAAATTCTGTGATTCACTTAACTTGCACAGACTGTTTAGATTCTAAAAACAAGGTCTGTGAATTTGTAGAATTTTGTAAAATTTAGAATAATCTACAATTTACTTTCAACTGATTTAGTCTAGCCATATTGCATCACCAAATATCACCAAATACTGGCTAAATTCTATGTAAGGTTTTCTGGCTATTTTTTTTCATGAAGACTGCTCTTTGAAACTTGAAAAGCTGCATATCGCTGTTGAAGAGAACCCCTGGCTCTCCAAAATGATCATTATTCAGGAGAAAAAAAAAGCAGCATGTTTGTTGCAACCATTACTATTTCTATAGACTATACACTATATTTGACTTTATAATCTGCATTTTTGGGCCTGATCAGAATTGCCGCTCAGCAAGTTTAAAAATAACCATTAGCTGATCACCAATCTGATCACAAGAGGGGGCAAAATGTCTATTTAAATTTAATAGCTTATTTATTTACTGCCTGTCCTTGTACACTATGTATGAAGTATCAATACAAATATGTATACAAAATAAATTAAATAAAGCATTTTGCCATTGTGATGTCCAAAACTGACAGAGATGCACAAGTAAAAACATCAATGGCTTCCAGAAAACATTTTAGTAATGGTCGGACATACAGTGACATACAGTGACATACAGTCAGGTAAACAAAAAACAACACAAATCATTCAGTCAATTCTTTTTAATTGAGGGAATTATTCAGATAATTTTATTGTAATTAAGGGCGGCTCGGAGGAAGAGTGGTTAGCACGACCGCCTCACAGCTCAGAGTGCCGAGTTCAAATTCAGCTGGCTCTGAACTTCCTGTGTGGAGTTTGCAAAAAATGGATGGATGGATGGATGGATGGATGGATGGATAGATGGATAGATAGATAGATAGATAGATAGATAGATAGATAGATAGATAGATAGATAGATAGATAGATAGATAGATAGATAGATAGATAGATAGATAGATAGATAGATAGATAGATAGATAGATAGATAGAACTGATCAGTGACACATTTGATGACTTGGCGAATGATGACATTTCACTTGAGTCCCGATTATGCATTATATACCAAATATCTCCTGATAAAACACAAACACATACCCACATTCAAGTATGTAAATGTATAAATTGCAACTGGATCATTCATGTATACGTGGTTGGCAGTGGTTCTTTGGTGCAGGTTCAGCTGACAAATTGGTGAGCAGACAATGATACTTTTCATTGTGCAGTCACAGTTTCTTTAAAAGTGCTTTTATGTGCTAATCCTTTGAGTGCTGCTTCATGACAGGCTTCTAAATTTAGCAAGGAAACATCCATTATTTTAATATTTTATTAAAGTAGCCCTTAAAATCTACTGTAACTTCAGATAGAGTGCTTTGGGAAAGTGACGACAGATACCCTAAGTTGCTTTTGTATGACTTCCAGAATGAGCAAGTCGAGATTTGTTACTTTTTTCTTTTCCATTTACTTATACTTATGCACAAGGGTCACTCCCCAAACAAAATATGACCATGTTTCTAAACCTTCTGCTTCCTAAGACAAAAAAATGAAGAAGAAAAAAGGGCCCAGCAGTTTGCTGCCACTTCCTCTGTACACACTGGCTCCATTCTTCCAGGCCATGAATTGGAAGGGGTAGTTACTGGACCTATTAAAGCCTATGTTAAAGAGTGTATTGGTGCAGACAGTACATGGGTTCATCTGGAAAGTTGGAATGAATGTATGCTCATGCAAACTTGTGCAAGGGCTGCAGCTGAGCGTTTTATGTATTTTCAAGCTGTACAGTTTGCGTGTCTGGCAGTCTGTCTTTCTGTCCGCCTTTCTGTTTTGTGTGCAGAAGTCTGAAGGCGCAGCTGGGTTCCATGCATTCGGGGGCTAATGTGTGCATGCTTTTGGTGCATGTGATCGAGAGAGGCAGGAGGAGATCCACAGAGACAGCAAGTTAGGTTGTGTGCGTGAGTATTCAGGCAGATGACCCCATCCATGCATCCCTTCTGTTACAAACTCACATTTAAACCAACGTCTCCACCAGTCATGTAGCCCCCACAACTTCACCCGCCAATGCCGTGGCCGTTATACAGCGCTCCCCAAGTGTGGCCTGCTATCTCACGGTACAAGACGACTGAAGATCAGACAATACAAACTTACAAAATTGTATGTTAAAGTTAAAATAAGGTTTTAATTATCGTAGCTGTCACCACATCCCCATAAAATATTTTATTGGTGCAGACTTTCCGGTCACTTGCTTCTACAAGACACTTCATAACACTACTTCCAGATCATGCTGCAAACTTTCTGCAAATAACTCTAGGTATATTTATGATTTTATATTACTTTTCGCACAATGGTGATTTCATTTTTCATGAATGAATTGTTATTTTGGTGACTATATCACCAACACAGAAGTAGGAAGCATGACTCGCTTAGTCTCCTTCTCTCTCATGTGACTGCCACACCCTTTTCATGCTGTCGTTCAAAAGTCATCTGCTGCGTGAGTTTAATTTTTTATACAATGAAATATATCAGTCATATTGTACATAGCAACAAAGCTAACGTTTGTGGTGTAACCTGTTTTAAGTACACGTTGTTTTAGGGGTGTCCGATTAACTTATTAATTTGGAATAATTAAAGTCATGGTTAAAGCATCATTTAATCATGTTAATCATTTTTTTTCCTCTAGTTTATGCTTTCCGAATGCTGTTAAGATCCATTTTTATGCCTTAGGCTTCTTGTTGTTGGGGATTAGAAAACAAAGTTCAATCACAACCTCAGGTGGACATGATTGGCTTTCATTGTGTAATTGTGTTTGGCATAACCTGATAGATTCATGATCTGAGTGAGAGGGCACGTTTAGGAGCAGAAGTAAGACATGAAAATGGAAGAGCATGTAAGAGTTGGGCAAGCGATGGACAGGATGGACAATGTTTTATTTCAATGTTATTGTGTCATTATGTGGTGAGTGACAAAAAAGAAACAATTCCTGATGGCCAACACAAAAGGTTGCAGCCAGCACTTGGGACTAGTCTCAAATACAGCAGTCAAAACCTCCCTTTTGCCGTTAAATTCTGTTACGCATGCCAACATAACCACGTTGAAGCCCTGAACCTGAATGCTTCTCACTGCTTGCGCTATAAGGCCTTAAATCGCAGAGAAATAACAGCAGCACACCTTTGTGCCAGCCTGAGGCACAGAGCGACATCTTCCGCCTTGCATTTCTTACTTTGTAGCCTTTGCCAAAGTCTGCCACTCCAAATCTCTTCCTAACCTGCCTCCTTATGGCTGCAATGCTCAGAAGGCACGGGCCATCGAGTCACGCCATCTGCTTCAGTGGGACATGCAGTGGAAGAGGGGAACGGGCTTCCTTCCTACATCAGTCTTTTTCCTCCCCCAAGCAAATCTTTTCTCCTTCCTCCCCCCTCTCTTATTCCCTGTACCACTTCTCATCCTCTATTTTCCTTCTTGGAAATAAATCCTTCCGATAATTTTCAAGGGATGAAGAGTTGGATTTATCAACTCCCGTCGCCATGACAACCGTAGCCAACTTTGGATATGGGAGGTAGAAGAGGGAGAGTGGGGGTATTTAGGTGGGGACTCTCAGCTTGTTGTGGCGGAGACAGAAAGACAGAGTAGAGGCATTGTTGTAGTGGCCTTCATGGTGTCAGCAAACCAAAAGTAATTACTTGGTCTCTATGAAAGGGGAGCATTAAATCCTTTTCTAAGCAGGTGCATACAGTAAAACTTTCCAACAGAACGAGACTTTTAAGATAGATGACTGGACGCTCACGTTGTCATCTGATCAAAATAGGTACTGTTTTGTTTCAGCAAATTTCCAATCTACAATTGGTCAAACTTGACCCAGTTTTAGATAGTGAGCCAGCTATTTCTATATCTCACACTGTACTACAAGTAACCATCTTCTGTGTAAACATATGATGTACATATGTGTTTTCAGCTTCTTATCAGGCCGTGGCAGCGTTCCCCATAAAGCAATGACTTGATGACATATTTTACAGTGAAATGACAGAGAGAGGCATACACATGCAGTGAGATTGTTCAGGGGTGGTTTGAGGGGGGGGAAAAAAACTACTGACACCTCAGACTCCACTTCACAGCCAGTGAAGGAAGAAAGTGAGCAAGCCGCTAAGCCTTTCCTCCCCACAGCCGCCTGCAAAGTGGAGATATTACCGTTCACATTTGGACGGACGCATGGATCCTACTGTGATGTGTGTGCGTGTGCATATTTGTGTGTACATGTGTGCGTGTGTGCACAGGTTTATGGTGTTTATCTTTTCGCAAATGTCTCAAGAAATACCTTTGCAGTAGTTTGGTTGAGGTCATTCTATTGTGAATATGTTTAATATACAAAAATAACTAACTCTGTTGTAGGGGTCGTACAGATTATATGAGTCGTCAACAGAGTGACATTTTTGGCTTGAGGAATAAGGAGGAGGCCCTTCAGCAACAGATGAGGGTGCTGAATGAAGTGATTCCATCAATTTATAAGGGTATTTTACACACTGCCCACATCCCCTCAAAAAATCACTTCTTGTCATTTGTATTAAAACTGTCAGCATGACCTGACAGTAGTTCGCTGGTCAAAACATCCAAGAGACAAGGCATGACAGACGAGGTGCCAATTATTTTTGTGCACTTGCCAACATGCTCACAGCAGTCACACTCCAGCGGCCTCATACTGTTACGCTGATACCTGAAGGGGCCACACACAGCTAAGAGGATTCAGAATTGATGCAGAATTAGCAAAACTTCTTCTTGACAGAGTTTATAATCTCTTCTTCATTTTTCATGGATTGTACATCTAAAAAAAAAAATGAATGGAATAACCTTTAAGATTTGACAACATCTATTCATTCATCCATCCATTTTCTATAGCCGCTTATCTTCACTAGGGTCGCTGGCTTGCTGTTGCCTAGCCCAGCTGTCTGCGGGCAGTAGGCAGGGGACACCTTCAACTGGTTGCCAGCCAGTTGCAGGGCACGCAAGGACAAACAACCATTCACGCACCCAACCACACCTGAAGAGAATTTAGAGTGTCCAATACACCTATTATGCATGTTTTTGGAATGTGGGAGGAAGCCAGAGAAACCAGAGAGAATCCACGTGGGCACGGGGAGAACATGCAAACCCCACATAGGAAGGCCGGAGTGAGCTGGGGTAGAACTTGCGACTCTAAACTGTGAAGCAGACGTGCTAACCCCTCCCCCACATACATACCCACATAAGTCTCAATTACGTGCACAACCATATCTTCTAGCACATATTTTTTAAATATATAAAATTGTAAATCCAGTAATCTGTAATTCTATTAAAGGGGCCGCACCGCACCTGACATGTTTCGAATACAAAACCTTCGATCTGGGGAAAAAAAACAAGTCCACCTTGCTCTCACCTTTTAATGTGAATATGCAACAATTCAACATTTGAACATAGGTTTACGTTTCCATAATATTGTTGCATGAAAGTTTTTCTTTGATGTCTAGACAAAATAAATCATCACTATTTTTTTTTTTTTTAACTCAAATGCTTGTTTAGTACAATGGCTAATTGCTGAACAGTTTTGGAGTGGCCATATTTTAAGATTCACGCCAAGATTATTTCCATGAGTGAGCTTTGATAGGATTTAGAATGAAGCTGCTGGGAGGAACAAGACAAACATTTTCAAAACACAAGGGCCCTATTGAATGTAATACTGTGTACTCAGAGAGCACTGAGGCAGTAATAGCATAATCAAACATGAGGTGATATCGGTTGCCTCCTGAGTGTCAACTATTGACGGCAAACTCCGAACATCACCATTTCAGCAAGTAAACAAACAGAAGGAAAAACAGTGGTAATGCAAAAGTGTATAACATAAAGACTCCAAAGGAAAACAGCTGGAGTCAGCGTTCGACCTAAATGGATAACAAGGAGGAAGTCTGAGTGACTTGTCCAAAGCCTACACTCATGACTTATGCACTTTCATGTTGCATTATATTTAATTATAGATCATACTGGGGCAGCCCCTAACACGGCCTGCGAGCCTCATAGGTACAAACAGGTAAATAATTCAGCAGCGAACACGTCGGATAGGATGCAGCGTGAATACAGCTGCAGAGAACATTCTCTCTCAGATTCAACTCTCTCCTCCGTCCTGCGTCAATAAAGTTAATGAAGTTATGTTTATTTGAATGTTACACATTTTACAAGTGGTCATCATTTAAAAAGGGTTACATCCACTATACAGTATGGACAGATGAATGGATCGAAAGACTGCAGAGTAACTTATTGCTCTGATTAAATGTAAAAGTCGAAATAATACATTTCACATTTCTAGCTAAAAGATCTTGGGCCCGTATGACCAAATAATCATTCATTTACATTTTTCCATATCCTTATAAGAATAATTTTTACTGCCAAAACAGCATTAAGGCATTCTCTGTAATCTTGACATCACACTTTGACATAATGACTAGTTTTTTACAAGTAGAAGTAAATGTTTTAGTGACAGTGAGGTTAACACTGTAACACTGTCCCCAGATGACAAGAATTTTGAAGGTCATAATATGCTCCCCACGTCGATTTCCTCAAGGAGTTTTTGGTTTCTTCTCACAAACCAAAAACATGTAGCTATCGTTATTTGGTTAGTGTAAGTGGGTGGTTTCTCTAGCAAGTGACTGGCTCACTGTCCTTGGCACATGCCTACTTTCCAGTGATCAGTGGCTGCTGGTATTGCCTAAAAGGTGCAGTGGTATTACTAATGGATGGATGTTTACAGTGAACAGTCTATATGCGCCATCAGTGATGGTCATTGTGAATTATACTTTTGATACCGTGGCTTTTCTGGCATATATTACACAAGACATTTCATTTTCAGTTGGAGTCACCATGTCGTACAATTTAACTAAAATAATACTGTGTGATACTTGCACATTTAATTTTTTTTCACGCCGCACAAAAAAACAATTAAAACAGTTTCCGAATCTATTATTTCTAAAGAACAATTGTGACCTTGAACGAATCCTGAAGCATTCTCTGGAATGGGGGTAAGGGACAATACCAGTAATTTGGAAGGAGTAAATAATATTGGTGATGGCGGGTAATTAAGGGAAGACGGAACTATACAAGTGTTTTGGGATGTCGATCAAGTTGGCAGGTTGTCTCTTTTCAAAGGAAAATAAGCTCAGATATAGTGAAAGTAGAGGGGAGAGTTCAGTTGGAAAACAAGGAAAACAAGACCTCACAAGTAGGGAAGTGAGGACAACTAAAGCTGTGCACCGGGTCAGATTTCATTGATATTCCTGGTTTTGGAAACAAAAAAAAACAAAACAAAAAATGACAGAATTGATGTGCAGATGACTGACTGTTGAGTCATGCTGTTTGATGATATTTGTAAAGAGAGAAAACACTTTTGGGACTATGTTGATATGTTGAAATTAGACCAGAGGAGCAGGCAAATTTAGCCAAAGTGATTTTGCACTTGTAAAAAACAGATGCTTTGTAGCAATTGTCTTTTTTAGGCTTCTTTAAGCTGATAAAGTGCAGATTTTGTGCACCTAATGGTGAAAGATGATTGGTTGATTTTTCTGGATCAGAAATATTTCTTGCCACATAAAGGACTTTGCATGACGAACCTGCTAAAAGTACACACAGAAAAGTCGAAAACGTATTCTGACGTTAACTTCAAATACCATCCTCTTTTTTCCAGCTGGTGCACAGCAAGTAACAATGAAAAAGGATTTAGCCTGTGGTGACAAAAAATAAGAAGATTGTAGATCCAGGTCAGACACTGGCCGTCTAAAACCATGTTTCCACCGACATTTTACTTAGTTGGAAAAGATTAACCTTGATCTGGCTTGAATTTCCACCACAGGAAGTGTTGGCAGGGATGACAATAGCTAAAAACTGTATAAAAGCCGTGACATTAAATTGGCGTTAACAAAGTTGCACACATGTACTATAGGTAAGTCGACTACAATCAAAAAGGTAACAATGAAATGTCCTGCCATGTGTCAGAAAATGAAATCTGTAATAAGATATGATTTATGAGACAACAAGCAAAATGAAAGAGCGTAATAGGGGATAGAGTGACAAGCTAGCAAGAGAGTGCCAGTGTTAGAGGAATGGATGCAATGAACAAGAAGCATCCAGAATGAATTCCCTGAGATGGTCATGCATGGCTGAGCTGAATTGGCCTGGATCGAGGAGGTGAAGGCTGGGAGGGGGTTTGAGTGGCTTCTGCATGTCCAGCTGGACAGAAAGACGACAGAGAGCGAGAGGCCCCCGGGTGCTGACAGGTGTAGGCCTCCACTCCAGCTGAGGCCTCAAAGCTGACCTGAATATTTGTTTGGCTTTCTCCCTCTCTATTTCCCATCTGATTTAATATAGTTTGCCTAATGTGGAGGCTGCAACATAATGACTATCAAGCCTGCCGTTTGTTATCCACACAGTGGCATACAGTGAAAATACAATGCAAGGCAATTCACCAAAGGCTTGGGGATGCACGTGAGGTCTTTTCAAATTTTAAAAGATGTTATTTTTGTTGTTGTTGTTTTTTTTTTTTTAATCCGTGACAGACACCACAAAAAAAAAAGATCAATTGGTCATATTTTGTGCTCACAAAAACCAACATTCCATCACAGTGCTTAACACAGTCCTTCTCAGTTATATTTTGCCAAGCACCCCCGAGAAAAGGGAAAACTCTTCGCGCCTCCCTCACTGGATGTGCTGACTATAAATAAAATTATTATCTACAAAAATGTATAAGTATACCTGTATCCTTTTTAACATAAACAAAAGAAAAAAAACGATATAAATCAACTTTCAACAACTTAATTATTTTTACTGTGTTTATACAGGTTACAGCTTAGTATAAAACAGAAAAAAAACAAGTGCATCAAAGTGCCTGAAACTAAAGAAAACAGGTTAAAAAATTTTGTTGCAATTACATTTCACGTGACAAAAACAAAGCCCTTTCCCAGGGGTCATCCACACCCCACCTGGCATCACTTTCCACATTAGCTTGTTAAACTAGCCTTTTTGTTGCTAGGGGTGGGCACCTTGCATTTATTTGGTAGGCTAAACTTCGGCTAACTCTGTTGTAAGCAAATTGCTTACAAAGAATGTATCACTCTTATCTTTATCAAAAGTGCCGTTGGGGTATTTTTTATTGTTAAATTTACCATTCAGCAAACTGACACCTCTCATATGCTCTATAGGAACCAACCGGTTTATGCCAAACACAATGATAGCCAATCAATGTCCACTTCCAGGTGTGATTGACCTTTGTTTTCCAACACAAGAAGCCTATTGCATAATAACTCTCTAGTCACTCTCTAACCCTGATCTAATCAGCATACAGAGAGTATCATGGAAGAAGGTCATAAGTGACATTAATCTGGTTTTAAAAAGTAATGCTTTAACGAAGAAGACTGTAATTAATTTATCATAATTAATTTGTCAATCTGACATCTCTAATTATTTAATGTCCCCACGGTGAAAATGCCAGTGTGTGGCGTATGGTTCTACCAATAAGTAAGGGAGAAGCTCTAAATCCACATCTCTTTGATTCATCTGCATTATTTTCTCAGAAGCAACAAAATGAAGTCCATCAATAAAAAAAAAAAAAATCACTGTGAAATGTAAACATAAAAGTCACAAACCACAATACAGAAAATATTCTGTGAAGCCGGTGAAGTTCTCACTCTACGAGGCCCTCATTACTCCAGAATCCGTCAGTAACAGAAGCAACGCAAGATGGCTCTGGCTTCCATTATGAAAGGCGACAGGTAGTACAGATTATTACTGTATGTCCGTGCCACAGTGTCAAGTGGCGATGACAACTTTCCCCACATGCAGTAATATTTTTTTAATTTCAACTAATAAGAAAGTTTATTATTCAAAATTGCCGCCCGACTCCTTTCCAAAACTATTATCGGGCCAAATCCACTCTGAACACATCTCAGATCGAAGATTAGTCATATAGGACAGCATCCTTATTCAGGAAGTGGCAAAATCTGGCCAAATTTAGGTCAGTTGTCTTTATTTGTGCATCCAGTCTTTTTTTTTTTTTTTTTTAAGAGTAATAAATATTAACGGAGCCTGTAAAGTCATCCAATAACATTTTATTGTCTAAAAACAAAAAACGGTTTCATTTTAACAGGAATTGTGCTGAGGATGCAGCCACTATACTCTTTGTTGGTTGGGTGCGAAACATGCAGCATTCCAGCTCAAAGGACAAAGCGTAAATGGTCAAAATTCAGTCCAAAATAACAGGAAGTGGACAAAGCAAGTCAGGAAGCACTTGTAAAATGTTACCATCCTCCTTTCTGAGACGTAGTCAGGCTGATGAGTAGCGCTGAGATCTTTTGCGGGCAGATATGTTACATAAGTGCCAATGTTTAGCCCATTCAACAGTTCTTTTAACATCCCTTACCATCATTTTCCAATTAAATGTCAACACATTTTACTAATAAGTGATTTGTTCATCTTCCTATCAATGTTGTATTTCAAATGTCTACATGAAAGTAATATTAATTTGCCTCACTCCCTCATTATCGGGTGACTATGTGCATGAAAAGCAAATGAATGTTCCAACACGAGACGTTAAAATAATAAGGTCAGAGCTATGGAGCAAAAACTGTGTGTTTTTCTTTTTTTTTTGTCATCTGACAGAGAACTACATTACTCTTATGTTAAATGATGATTTAGACTACAATAAAATGGTGCTGATTTGCAAGCAGTGTTGCAATTAGTTTCAATATTAAACAAATGTGAAGTCAGTATGTGTGCTTGGCTTTTTTTCTTTATTCCAAAAAAAAAAAACAAGTGCTTTGTCTACACGTTTCCCATGAGAAAATCTGTGAGTCCACTCGTCTTATTGGACCCTGCTGTATAACTTCTATCATGAATGAAAAAGTCAATATAGCCTTAGCTCTTAAATATGAGCACTTCCACCAACATGAAAGCTTGCACATCCGTGCATGCTCCTAACCATGGCAAACACACAACCCTTGAAACAAGCTTCTCACGCCCATGCACCCGACCACCCATACTCATACTCATGTGGATATTATCAGTTGTTCTCAGCTGAGGCTCCAGGCTTGTCCGGTCCCTGTGGCGTAGCGGTGACCAGGGGAGGAAGAGCTTATCTGGGCTTCAGGCCCCCTCCCTTGGCCCCGCGCCTTGGCTGTAGAAGCTGGGAGGCAGATGCCATGCAGGCTCCCGTTGTGGCTTGTTACTATGGACAAAGCTTGTAGCATTTGATGTTGAAAGGACAAGCTTTTAACCCTCATAGTCCATCTTAGTGTCCTTGTGTAAATGTGTGGAGGATGAAGGTAGCAGCTTTTAGTAGGCCCAAATCCCTTTTCCTGCTCTGATCAGATCAGGACACAAAAAAGGACACATTCTTGCCAGTTGTTTCTCTTGTGCATTCATGTAATGAGATATGACATATCAAACGAGGATCATAGTGGCAATTTAAAGCTAATTGTGCGGACGGTCTGGACAAAGCCCTTTTCGATTAGCATGGGTACGTGAGAAGAAAAGCAGTTGTTGCTACAAAAGAGGAACAACGACCAATTTTAATTGGCCTTTAGTTAAATAGATGTAAGCTCTATTGTGTGTTTAACTTTTTTCTACAAAGGTGAAGAAGGTCCTTAGGGTGATGTAATGATGACGATTATCGTAACTTTGGAAAGGGCCACTCAAGTTTCATGCCGATTTTTTAAACCAACTGAAAAGGATCTCTACTCCCATATGAGCAATCACGCTTTAATCACAACATTTCTCTTGGACTCATTCATTCATCTTCATTCACAACAAATAACCTCCTCCCTGAAGCGGCGAGCTTTTCTTAGCTCTAACAAAGGCAAGAACAGGTGTTTGTCGGAATGTGCTGCCGAAAATCTCCAGATGAGTCTTGCAGTTAGTTAACGGCTTCGAAAGGTTCCTTTCGTCTCAGAGAATTAAGCCGAGTGTTCACAAAACACGAGTCTAAATATAGGGATGGAACATGAAACAGATTAACGCCACCCAGTGATGGGTCTAGAAGACGGCGGCACGCAGCTTTCTTCCCACTTTGACTGGCACAGCTTTGAACCCCACGGATTGAATTCAGTGAGTAAATATCTGTGGGTGTGTGCGTGTCTACCTAGGAGCCTTACTGTGTATCTTCTCCTAAGAACCAAGGGTGAACTACAGTTCAGGGTTTGGGGCAAATCTAGTGCCTTCAAATGTCTGGTGGATGTCTAGGGCATGCGACGCAATGCGGTACAAGAAAGATGACGCCACTGGATTTTTTTTTTTTTTTTTTGCCAGGGTGAACATCTTCCTCATAGCTGTTTAAAGGTATTATCGCCTGCCATTTTAGCTTTGGGGGTAAACCACGTCTTTCAGATTTACAAAGTGCACCCCCCTGTCGAAAACAGTAAACGCGTTCACTTTCGTTCGACGGTTCGGTCGACGAAGACTCGGCGTGTTTTAATATTGAATTTTTGCCTTTGATGTGCAATCACACATGCGCATGCCCGCCATTCGCACAATTACACAGACACAATGCATTTGCTGAGATGGAGCGACTGCGGTGTGTTTGACCCATTTTGCAGAGGCAGGCTTTTGCTTTCATAACGATGGAGTGTGAAGGCGCGCATGTGTGTATGAATGCATATCCAGTAGCTTGTAACAGAGCGATGTTGCACGGAAAGCTTTTCAAATCTTGAAAAGTACTAAGCTGCTGTCTGGAAAAAAGAAAGAAGGAATACAACATCTCGGTAATTTACATTCGCTCAGAACATACCATTATCCATAAACTTGAAAGTTCCATACGTAAAATATTCACAAGTCACCGTATTTGAGCTAAATTGTTTGGCCGTATGTGATAAAGGCTATTTAACAGACTGATGCGAACATGTTCCTCAAGCGGTTATTAAGTGTTGTCTCACAACAGTGGCTGGGTGTCGCTGACGTTATATTTTGTGTCACGATAGCATGTTGCCTTATTCCTGTCACTTCCCGTTAGGGCAGGACACAAATGGAATGGGGCGCCTTGCCTTGAAGCTATCGCAAGGAAGGGTGTCTGCCACAAAGTAGAAGGAAGAGGTAGGAGAGGTCATGGTGGTGGGGGTTTGCAAGTGCCACAAAAATCAGGGAGCGGCTGCCGACCCTTGCAGCACATCATGGCAGCAGTCAAGTGAATGTGAAAACAAGAGAAAGCTTTGCGGAATATTGATTTAATGCCGCAGCCGGAGAAGGGGAGGGCGGCAAGATGTGCGCTCTAGATTACATGCGCTCTATTTCCCACTCATACAGAACCTTGAGTTCTTCAGCCTTCACACTCTAGAGAACCAGATGGAGACAGTGAGAGGACGTTCTTTCTTTGGCTTTTGTCAAGTCCAACTGTGAAGAAACCAACGGGTATGCACAAATATTACCGTACGTGTAAAATGATGATCACTTTGTTTAACTGGAGAACATCAAGGCATCTTCTTGGCATCCAAACCTATTGCTTGTGCCTTTCAATTAGCTCCGTGCCTTCTGAATAATAAATGGCTTCAGACCTCATTAGCATCAAACATAAATTAGGGAGCTTGTTTTAGATCCATTCAACATACAATGGCGGCACTTATTGAAATAACGGATGTAGGACAGGCATAATTCGGTTTTGGCTGTGGCATATTGACCATCTTCACCAGTTTAATCTATTTTATTCAAGAAAAAGTGTGGTTTCCATCAATTAGCCACAGTGATTTGAATAGCTATCGCAGTGATTGCGTGGCATGCTATTTTTGATAGGGATATGTTAAAAAATGTAATGAATGCTATCTGATAATGGTACATTAACGCTGCTATTATTGCAGTCGTATAAAGCATGGCCCACGTGTTAAAGTGTGTTGCGAAGGTTCATATAATATAAAAATGTTGTCATCAAACGAATGCAAACACAGCATGGCTACAGTTGGTTCATTGGGACAAATATTAAAATGTGTGTGCTTTTCAAAGAGTTTCAATAATTCCCTTATACATTTTATCACCGCTTATGTCCACAAGACCAGAGAGGAGATTAGTTAAAACGCGCGTCCCCAAAAATATTTTGAATAGTATGCACGCACCAGTTCTACCCACACCCCACACCCCCCTCCCCCTCCCTTCCCTTGCCTTGCAGCCGCCGATGAAAATGATGAACAGAAGAGGCGCACTCCCATTGTGGTGCACGGCCAAGCGAGGAGGCGCCAAGGCTGGCGTCCTGGGCCAATGGAACACGGCGCAGCTTGGTCGCAGTGTGCGCGCCTGGCCAATGGCGCACGCCCCCCCTGCTCACATGACGCCTTTCTATATGTTGGCTCTCCTCTCAGCGCTCAATAGCGACCAGCCCGGGCATCAATGCAGACTTGACACCGGCCAAATCGGTCGTCCAGCATCTACGGTATGTGCAGTGACAATGTGTGCTCAAAAAAAAAAAAAAAAACGAAAAGAAAAAAAAAATACATGACATGAAGATGCGCACATGATGACTCTCACTGCCGTGGAAGGAGACACTTTTTCCGCAAGCAGACGACCGGAGACGCACGGGGGCGAGACATAAACGCCCATAAGTTGCCGAAATGAATCGTAAGTACAATATATTTATGTATTTTCTTTTCCATCTGCTGCTATCTAGAAGGTCATTGAACAAATATTTATTATCAGTCAACAATTTCAGGCTTTTCTTGTAAATGTGTTACTTTTTGCGCGAACGCGTAAGCACAAAGAGAAATTAAAAGATAATGTTGTACGAAATTTGTGATTCGCACGTGTGCTTGTCATGTCATCTCTCTTTGTGCACCCACAAGATTTTTTTTTTCTTTGTGATACATGCGGGGTGGTGCTGGGGGTTGGGGGGTGCAGCTGTCTGCACAGCGCCATAGCATGAAATATAGATAAAAAGCACGCGGTAAACCCGATGACCCGAGCCTGGCTGTCTGGCTGTGCACCCGTTCCACAAGGCTCAATGAGGACAATTAGGGAGGGGGGCTGGGGTGGCCGGAGGGAAAAAAAATTGAGTTCTTAAAAGACTCTATAAACAGGGCTGCACTTCACTTCAACCCTCAGGGTTGGAGAGTCCCTAACCTCGTTTGTCAGGTCTGAAGCACAGGACTTTTTCTGTAAATAACTATTCAAATAAATATATATGCAGACGTATACTTTTTTTGTTGTTGTTAAAAATACATTTTCAGTAAGAGCAAGCTCTACTGACTTCATTTCATTTCGTTCATTTCCCAGCCGTGCACAATTGCCCCGCATCGCCACCACCACCACCACCACCACACCCTAGAGAGGTCATGTCACTCCCAGAACCTCTTTATCGATTTGAAATTGGTAGGGTCATGGCTCTGTGGGGTTGGGGGATGTAGAAATGGTGTAAATTTTAAAGTCTAGCCTAAAAACGGGTTCCTTGTGATTGTGCGTTTGTTCGGCACAATAACAGGCAACGGCATGCAGGACCAGCTCCATTTGATGTTGGAAAAGGCGTCATATGGCTTTAATTAGGACCCTATAAAACGCGTCTGCCCGATTCTCCGAGGCGGCACTGAGGAACTACAAAGAAGGAGAGCTGATCCATTAAAAAGGAGAAGCAACACAGAATGTCACTTAGCTGAAGATCTTCTTATCAAAATTTTATGAACCTACTTTTTTTCCTTCCCTGCACTCCCCTCCCTTCCTTGATGGTGGTATTATGGAGGCAAACGCGCCTATTCCCGCTTTGTCGTTATGCACCCCCACCACTACCCAAATACCACCACCCTCACCATAACTACCACCTACAGTCGCGCCAACCGATACACACCTGGAGGCTAGACATAATCATCAAGAGATATTCCAGTCCACCTGAAGCACAAGTGTATTTTTGTGCCTTTTTTATTATTTTCATGTCCTCGTACTTTTCCAGTTGCCCCCGCCCCCCACACATACACATCTTTGTCTCCACTTAAGGCACACAATGTTTTTTGCTGCTCATGTAGCAAGTGTGTGCGGTGTCTACGCTACTGCTGCTGGTGTGCCGACGACAATGGACCCCCTGCTTTTCATGGGGCCGAGCCCAACCACAAGCAAATTTTGTGAATAATGGACGCTTCCCTGAAAGTGACTATCATTGCCTATATGAACGGTTTAAACTATACACGAACCACAAACTGATACCTAAAACATTTGAAACCATTTCCAATAGGGTTGGGAAATCAATGGAATTAATTGAATGAAATAATCGCTAAAAAATCGCTGATTTAAAAAAATAGCTTTACAAAGTTTCGTACAAGTGAGAGAATTCTGGATGTGTGGTTTACAAGAAGTGTTTACAAAAGTTAACTAAGTACTTCAAGCAAGTTATGTACAAGCTATTAACAACTACATTTTGTACAATGCATATTAAATTTAAGTTTAATTTGATTTAAAACAGAATGATTTTTTTTCAAATGAAACCTTGAATGAATTGTTGGTTTTAATACTCCGATTAAAGTGTGTTAAAATTGTAAAAATCCAGAATGACATTTGATTGAATAATACAAAATTGAGATTTTAAAATTTGGTCATATTCAGCTTTACTTCAAACATTCAAGCAGCTTAGGATGCAAATACACAACGTATGGAACCTGTATGTACAGTACAACAATCAACAATTCTGATAGTGATGAATTAGTTTGGTTTGAATGTTACTTCTTTTGTAGTCATAAAACAAACTAACAAAATCAAGTATCAAAGTGTACTTTTGTGTTTTTGTTCCTGCCGCTGCTTCGTCGAACAAAGTTGCGTAAAATTGACACATTTCAGCGTTACTGCCAATTTCACTGGTTTTGATTCAATGTTCACTCTTAGTATGGCGGTGGGTCTGTGAGCAAAAGCAGCCACAACAAACATGGGCGATGCCATCTTATCTATTCTCTCCCACTTCATTGTCAATCATCTAACGCTGTTGCTGTTAGATTTGTGATTGGATGAGCGAGTTGGGGGCTGGAGTTGGAACAAATGAGCATAGGTGTGGGTGGAACTTCCACCTTCGACCATGGAATATTTGTTGATCTAGTTTTATGTTGTTCTTTGGTTTGTTTATGGCTGACAGTGGACAAATGATGTCAGGATTAACGCTACCATACAATAAATATTGTATATAAACAACATTTTTTCAAAGAAATAATTATTCACACTTTTTTTTTCTATGTAGAAAAGAAAGAAATGAAATGTGGGCTGCCGAACCATGAATATGCGGGGGTCCACTGTACATGAATGTTAGATTGGAGGGTGGGTGACTCACTCAGCTGCAGTAGACATTTACAAGGAAACATCAAAGACTTCTGTGTTTGAGTGTGTGTGCATTTCAATGCGCTTATGCTAGTTTTTATCAAACACTATATAACATCTTCTGTTATTGTTTCGTGTTTTTGCATAGCATCTTCTTTGGTTTATACATACTATCTATGCGTTCAGTGAAACTTTAGACTAACGATTAGATGCCATTTCTTGCTTTTTAAAAAAATTTAAGAGCCTCAGCTGCTGACTGCCGCACCTCCAATAAACTCCGGGGTCTTGGGGCTTTTAGCGAGGGACTGAAAGTTATTTTTAAAGTCAAGCAGAAAGAAACACCAATTACAGCTTGTTGATGTTACGAACACATCAGAGCTTATTGGTTTTGCCTTCATTTTCTTCAAGAGCATCTTTCTTTAGCGAATGGCTGAGGTCTTGAAGTGTTGGTTAGGGATTACATCATCCGAATGCTGCCGCATTTGTGTGATAATCAGAGTGGATATTTCATGGAAAACGTTCTTTTTAGATTAGTAGTTAGAGCTCTACATGTGCATATTTATGGTGGATAAGCTCCGTAACCCCGAAAAAACAAAATGCATATTATTTTGTCTCTCTCGCAGCTGTCAAAACAACATTGATGCTGTTGAGCCAAACATTGACAGTTTTGGTAAACATGTTTGTTAGAGGATTATTTCTATCCTCGTTCGGCTTCCAAAACAACATAATCTTGTCACATGTGACAAGTGTCGAGAAATGTGCACAGGGGTCCAGTTGCGATCCCGACACTTGTTTGTGTGTTGCCGAGAGCTGACTTGTGTGTCGTGGCATCAAGGAGATTGAGGATATCTCTTCCTCCGCCACCACCCTTTGAAGGGGGAAGTAATAAAAAGTTCAATGGGTGCAACAAGCTGTTCTTCCCTCCTACACTTTGAGGCTTTCTACCTGGAGATGAATAGGAGGCCCCTCCATAACGAAGGGGGAAAAGAGAACATTTTATTGAAGCCTAAGGATGTGGGGGATGCTCTCACAACTTATAGACACTTGGTGTGAAATAGTCTAACGCAAACCAGCAGGGCTACGTTGGGAAAAAAAAAAAAAAAAACAAGGTCCTTCCCTCGGTACGTAAAATTTAACAGAATTGCGCAGAGCAACGCAAATTATGCAAACGCTTTAACTAGGTCAAACGTAAACAGTCTCACTAAATCCTCCTCGCAGTAAAATACTGCCTTCCTAGCGTGAGCGTACAACCTCCATGTTAATGACTTGGACAATCACAAAGACACAGATTAGGATTTTCAATAACCAGATTTATGCGTGAAGGGGTGAAGTCATGGTCAGTGCAGAGTCATTCAATTACCGCCGTGCCCTTTCCTTGGGAAAAGTCCCTAGCCGTGAAGAGGTTAATTGTTTTTGAATCTCCATCCGTTGGGAGAAAACGGACGACTGGAACGGGAGTGCGGGCTTGGATAATTGGGCCGACTATGGATTACTGCAACCGTTCCAAAAGAGGGAGAGAGGTGGAGGCGGAAATGCAGGAAAGGAGTGTGAAAGGCCCGCGTTGTGTGACCCCGCCACAGGAGTTGCCTGGTCTTTGCAGGGAGAGGGAGCACCTCATTCCTGTGTAGCCCACAAGATGACCTTTGACCCTCACATGCTCCTCCTTGCTCCAGGTGCAAGCCCTCGCAGCCAGCAGCTCCCACATAGACAAACATGAAAAGTTAATTTTTCACGCTGTGAGCGCCAGACAACAAAAACGCAGATTCTTTTCAGTTTTTTTTTTTTTTTTTTTTTTGTTAAAGTGTTTTTTGCTGTCTATTGTCAAGGGTTAAATTCTTCGAGCAAGTCATAGTATTTTTTTCCCATTAAATGTTAGCGGCCATGGAAAAATGACTCCTCATCTTTCAAAAAGGGGGTAAAAAAAAAAAGATGACTTGAAATGGTGCATTCACCACAGGTGTACTAATAAGAAGCATGTTATGTATAATTACTGCAGTGTTTGATAATAGCAACACAAATCACCTCGGGCCATTAGTGAAAGTTTCCTCGCGCTATTAATAAGTGTTAATACATTTCGAGAAGACGTGGAAGAGCAAGCCCTCTGCATGGCCCACTGGTTGAAGCACAGTGAGGTTAATGAAGTAATCTTCATACTTGCCGCTACCATCTGGGGGGAGACAAGGCAGATGCTCGCTTCTCGACACTGTTGCGCCATGCATGAGGGAACATGGCAGCGTCACACAGCTTGATGATCACATTTAACATTTGGCCTGTGGTTAAGGCATTCACGGCCCATTCTGTTTACTCATCATAGAGTAGGAATGGCTAATAATCCTAATCTGGATCCGCACCATAATAGATACCTCCACTGAAAGAGATACTGAATTTATACAGTCATTTTGAGCAATAAAAAGTTAAGGCTAAGTACATTACTTTTTATGTACAGGCATTGCTTTTAAAAACACATTTTGCCACTTGCTGAACACATGTCACATGACCAAACCCAGAAAATAGGTAAGCCATCATTGGTCGATACACGCTTAATTTTCAGTCAAGTGTAAAATGTATTTTTAAAGGTAGCTATTGTAAATGAGAAATCAGTCCTCAAATTTATCATGGGCAAAATATGAACTTTTTACACCGGAAAATTGCAACATAGGGTGTCTTGCAATATTAATAAACTTGTTTAAAACATATACCAAATTGCAAAGGTTTCTCCACCTAAAAGTGAGTTTTGCTTAATCTTGGTATCAAGTTGTCCATATTATGAACATAATAACATTTATCTAGAGGCTGCATAGACAATGCCTAAATACAATTTTTTTAGTCATCTTGGAAATGGTTTGCGTGTATCTATAAGGGTAGCAGATGTTATTTTTTTTTACTCAGACTTTGTTCAAGGGAGCAACAGTCATAAAGATATTGGCTAAATGTTTCCCAACAGTTTTAGCATGTTTAGAATTTCCTGCTGACAAAAGAAAACAGTTTGCAACCATTTAAATTGGTCTTTGCGACATTTAACCAACCATGATGTGGAAAAAAAAAAAAATCATCATTCAGTGGGATACAGACTTTATAACTTAAAATTATATATTGCTTAAGACTCTCTAAGATTGCTTGTAACGTTAGCAAAGGTTAGCTGCCATAGGAAGTCAGTAGAACAGGGTTAAAACAAAGTAACAACATTTTTAATTAATCTCCAGAGTTAACACTTTGACTTTGGAAGCCCAAATATTTATATATTTTCTATATGTGGCTCATAAAACACCATTCTTTGCTATAGCACATATACTTAAATTAGAACGAATACAACAAAAAAAAAAAAAGACAAAAAAAAAACCTGCCCCTTAACTTGAAAATTGTCTGCTTTGTGGGCAGTGGTTATTATCAGCACATTGAAGTACAGGATCATTGCAGATGATCATATAGAACACAAAAAGTGAAATATGTCGATAGTTTAGTTGTAGGCTGGCCTACTGCTTTCTAAAAAAGAACATTCTTGATGCACAGATTCACTACCCAAGCACAATGAGGACTGCTTGCGATCAATGAAAGTGAGCGAAAACAGCCATATAGTTGAAAACAAATCAAAGGCCTGCATGGCCTTAATCACACCCTGCTTGGTGGAATCAGATAAAAAAGCAGAAGCCTAATGAGACGGTTATTGGGCCACGGGGCAGTTTGACGTTCATCCCTTACTGGCACTCTGGTTTCCAAACGTACAAAACTAAAAGTGAGCAGCATCTTTTTCGAAAATTATCTGAGGGCTAACGAATGGGTAAATGGGGATCATAATCCCAGTTGGGTGCACGGGGAGAAATAAATGGAGTTCTTTCTTTAAACCTTCTTTTGGTTTCATTGAGGAATTGCTCTTACCATTTTCTTCACTAAATGATAAAAGAAAAAAAATCCTCTTACTTTTGACAAAGCCTCGGAGGTGTTGTGTTTTTGTCTCAGGTTAGCTCTTTGTACTGTAATCAGAGGTGAAAGTATAATGTGGAAGGGCTGGGATAGGGCATACATTACATATATTTTTTTTAAATAGCAAGGCATTGTCATAGAGTCCTACCAAAGCTAAGATGGATTTAAATGAGGAGGTTTGCCACGAAACCAGCGAGATGTCGGGTTTGAGTCATTTCTCAGCCGAACGCTCTCCTGTGCTCTCAACTTTTCTTGAGCTGACGTTGGCACTGTTTGAGCTTTTTCTCTGAGAACTAAGCTTGTACAACATTTATGCGGCGGTGAAGATGAAAAGAGATCGTCGCTTCACTTCATGTCAGCAAATTCCTCCCTGGAAGTTCACTCAAGCACTTGTCTCTTCTTCCACTATAAGTATCTCTTTCTAAAAATACTCCTACTTGTAAAGTTATATCCGTGCTAGTGCAATACCACTTCTGACCTCAAGAGGCAAAAGTGGGGTGCAGTTGTAAGGAATTGGATATTTGAAACAGCAGCGGGTTCATTTTTGTCTTCCTAGCACAATAGGAAAGAGGACAATCCTGTCTTCGTTCGTCCCGGTTTAAGAATGAGAAATCAGGTAGTTTAACATGAAGAGAGGATGCATAATTACTCGGGTGGATATCTTTAGTTAGCCTTTGTTTCACAATCCTTAGTGAGATTTTCAGTTTTTCCACTTTCTGAGCCTTTTATGCTCGGAAACCTCCCATGAATAAGCCCATACATATTTGGGGTTTTATCGTCGATGCGGGACCATCGCGTGTAATGAAGTTCTGTTTCCCAGCGTGAGTCGGGAAGCCTCATGATTACCAGTGCTTCTCTCATTGTCTCTCATCATCTCCTACCTAATTGAAGACAATATAATGAGACAACGGGGTCTCGCTCATCATTCTGCATCAATGGCGCGTTCTACGGAACGTGCCAGTTTGTTAAAATGACAAGGGGGTCATTAGACGTATGGGTACTCGAATTCACTCGAGTTTGTTTAATTTGGCCCAAGAAGGCGGACAATTATGCCACATTTCCCAGGAGACTGCTCATTACGGTCAGCTTCTCCACTTCATGGCCGCCCACCCTTGTAAACACTGGATATGTCTGGGTCATATGTTGGGCGGGGTACAGCGAGGGTGAAAAGGGGGGGTCTTGTGGCGGCAAATGGTTTGAGGCGGGAACGGATTTGGTGGCGGCCTGCCTCTGGAGCAGTTGTCTTAGATGAATAGGAGAGCCGTGCGGGGAGGGTCCCCCAGTGCCTGGCCTCCTTCACCTTCCTAATATGCACTGAATAGGCCCCCCTCCACTGTGCGTTTGTTGCGGGCTTTGGGGTGGGGTGGGGGGGGATTATGTCTGGCTATGGTTTAGGAGTGTTTGTCATCTGCCCCCTCGAGGCCCGCATCGGTTCCTTTGTCTGGGTGTCAGGAATGGGTACAATGTCACAGTACACAATGCTTCAACAATAAGGGCATCTCGGGTGAAGCACTAACACAGAAACTCATGTCTGGGTTTACAATTTTCATCTAATTGGTTTGGTGGTTGGGACCTGGTTGTGGCAATTCACATTTACAACAGACTGGGTTAGTGACATAAACCTCCAGATTCACAATTTTGTTGTAATGTTCTTAAATTGATCTCTGAGATAACGCGACAACGTTCTTTGTAATTTAGCATCATTTTCTCTCGACCGTTTCTCTCAATGGGGAGATTTACGCCACAAGGTTCGGGGGACACAATTCAGATTTTTTTTTTTTGGGTTCAAAGAGGGCACAGTTTGCATAAAACGCATGGTACCATAAAGAGATAACAAATGCAGAAAATGTGTTCTGCTTTTTTTTTAACATGCTCATAAAAAATTCATGCCTTCTCCAAATGTACATAAAACATTAAATATGTATTGGATATGGGTCGAGTACAGCAGTTTAAACAGACAGATTGGCTCTTTACGTAAATGAGATCAATGATCATCCGTTAGTATAATCATCATCGAATAAGGGAAATAACTGCTGATGTCGGCCAGTGGACTAATGTCAAGGTGAACCTCATTTAACTCATTGGGATCAACCCAGTCCAACAAAACGGTATGTAACTTTGACATTTATTTTGCATGGCTATTGTTTAAATCTGTGCTGTCGTTGGTTGGCCGTGACAACTGCGTGCTGTGGTGGTCAATTCGGACGACTGCGCAAGCAGATCACTTCATGTGATCAGTTAATGTAAACAATTATAGTAAATACAAGTCACTTGACGTACATTATTAGATGGGCAGAAATTCGGAATCCTAACTACAGTTAGGGACCCTCAGATTGTTTTTTTTTTTGTCTTTTTTTTTCTGAGGGGGGTATTCTCCCTGCCTATTTGTTTTCACAGAAAACATATTGAATATTTATCAGTGTGTTTTTTAGGGATGTCCAGATCTCGATCACATAATTGGAAATCAGGCCGGATGACATAATTTTAAAGAATCGGGGAAAATATTGGGATTTTTTTTTCTTTTAAAAGCTAGAAAAGTACACAGATTTGGCCAAAATAAGAATTTGCCAAAACAAAAACAAAAAAAAGAATTTTTACTATTTGCAATCTGGCCTGATTCCTGTCCTCTGTGAATATATTTATATTTATAACAAGTAGTTTTTTTTTTTTTAAACTTCATTGATAAAATAATAAATTCGACAAAAAATGCCCTTCTTAAATAGTAAGCTGAATCAAGTAACTCATAACTGATATATATATATGGTATATATTTGCTCATACTAATACATGCCTGAAATATAGACAGGGTTAGATTGGTTTGGAAGACAATAAAATGGCACTGGTTCTTATCTGATCAGTTACAAAAAGAACTCAAATGTACCTCCGTTGAAATCACACAGTTAAATCACAAAAATTTCACGATTGCTTCCATAAGTCTTGAAATTGATTTATTGAAGGCATTAAAAAACTTCAAATAGTGGAGCATGTCATTAAAATCAAAGGTTACACACATTAAAAGTAATAGCCCAACCAATATTCTTCCACTGGAACGTATAATGCAAATGTCAGTTTGTTAGAGCACAGCTTGTCAAGTTTAATGCTCTTCCGATAATGAATGAATGATGAATTGCTACCGACACTTAATTCAACCATAAATCAAGTTATACTTATCTTCTTTTTCATCATTGATTTCTCAGAATTTCCGCAATTGTTTTTGTGACCTATTTTAACATTTGCTATTCTGCCCAAGATTTACCCTGGTTGAATTAGAGCTGACTCAGAGTATTAGAAAATAATGTCACTTGCGTCGCTACAGTAAATACGGCTGACAACATGCTCTGCTCAAGGGCGCGCTTAAATAGATGCAGCGAGTAGATCCGTGGAGATGACACACTAGATCAGCTATTTTCGCCTGCAGATTGTCTCATGGTTGGCTTGTCATTTGTGAAGTTTCTATTTTTACTTTTTTTTGGACTATTTTGATGATTATCTTAGTTTTTTTTTGTTTTTTTTTCGCTGGGGGGGGGGGGTTAAGGTTTAAAAGTTTGGCTGACGTCAATTGGAACAAGGCGTTGTTCCAACTGATGTCAACTGTTCTGTGTGCTAGCGTAGTTTTTGGACTCGGGTGAAAATCACACCTGATCAAAGGAGATTATACCCCCCCGCTTCATCTTTTAGAGTGAAGCCGTTTTCAGTGGGTTTGGGTCGTCGCACACACACTTCCAGACACATAATGTATGCAAATCATCTATCAAACTGAGTCTGTTTTTTCGGCTGGTACAAGAAAGCAAATCCAGTATGAATGATCTTTGTGTGGGCAGGAAGCCTTGAAGCCTTGCATCATGTCTGCCAGGTTCTCCCCGAGGACGTTTCAGCCTCCTTTACATTCACACTCACACACGCCATCTATTGTTTTGCCTCGCATCCCAGCAGAAGTCTGTCTTCATCTGTCCTATTGATTAATGAAGGAGGCGCAGCAGGGGGAGTCTAGATCAAGGCTGAGCTGTATCACTGAGTTGCACACACACACACGTGCACACAGGCGTGTTCGCGCACACGCATGTTCACACGCACGCTGTCTGTCGTGTTCCGTCAGCATCTGTTACTGCAGGCACCTATGACACGTGTGGAGATTTTGCGACATGATGTGCACATACACGCGCTGCCAACACGTGTTGTAAAAGCTAAAAAACAAGTTTTGATAAACATGTTTGTAGACTAGAAAGGGTTAACGATGCGAGCTGCCATGCCATCTGTGCCCATGTGTGTAATTTTGACACAAACAAAAAAGGAACTTTTAGTTCGCGCTGCCAAACTCAAATCATCTCCAATGATGCTTGCACCGATACCAATTAGAAGAGAGGAACCCACTTAACTCACATGACTGGGTTCAGTACCAAAATGAAATTACTGAAATTGTCCCTCTTAGACAAGCTGACTATACAGTGTTTTCTCACTATAATGCGGGGCACCTTTCGAGGCCTTTTATTTTTGTGCAATATTTTGCTTAGCTTCTACAAAGATTATAACTTTGTGTTTTTGTTTACACAGAACATAAATAGAAAAGAAAGAGAACATGTCTTAAAAGACCTAGCATATACTGTAATGAATGAAAAACAAACGCAAAATCAATTTAAAAAAATGGTTTAATGAACGGAAAATGTATAATAAATGAAAAACACAAATGAAAGCAGTAACAAAAAATGAATACATAATAAATGTAAAATCAAGATCTAAAAAGCAATAAACTCGAGAACTATATGTGTGGTCATTGAACACTTTCTGAAGGTTTCAGGTCCTTATATCTTTCCTAAGTTACTGGTTGCTATGACCATTTGAAAGATGGTGTGCCAAAACTTTAAAGGTATTTTTCTCAAAACTAGGCATTTCAACTTGGCAACATTGATGCAACCTAATACATTCATATATTTTTATATATTAAGTTCTTTCCCCCCTACCTTACAAAATTGACTTTATTTTCCACATTGTTGTTCTGTTACACATTCTTTAGTTGTTGCTCGTGGTAAAAAGTTTAAATGACTTCACGATATGATTTTTATGTTACTGGATTGGGTTAGATCAGTCAGCTTTAATGAATGGAAGCTGAGGATAAGTACAGAAAGGAAAAATATTATTTGTTCATTTCAGCCCCTCTATCTCCACCTTCCCATACATCCTTAGCTATATAATGGCATTCATGTTGAGGCATGCCTTCATCACTGCTGAACGGCATCATCCAGAGCATGGAAAAGGGCTAGCAGAAAAGAAGTGGGGTGTCGTGGGGGTGTTGTCGGTGGACTGGGGGGTTTGGGTGTTTTAAACAAAGGATCACTGTTTCTGCCTGGCTGTGGCTTTTCGGGAGGGTCTCCACCCGGCTGGTGTGGTGCGGGTTGCGGACGGGGGGGCGGTGGTAGTGCTGGAAAAAGACTGTGACTGAGGAGGTTTTATCATTAAAATGAATGAGAAGCGCAAGTCTGTCTGTTTTGTTCACAGGAATAAAGAGGACCAACAGTGCAAGTCATTTATTATTTTTTTTCTTCAGTATTTTTTTTCAAATACCCACTGGCAAAGCTACAGATAATGTGAGGGCGTGAGATAGGCAATGGATGGAAATGCTACGTTGTCTCCTCGCCATTATACACAATTTGCTTATCCTTTGTGCATTATCTGCACAGCTGTATGAAACAAATGAGACAACAACACACTTGTGTGTGTTTGTGTGTGCCCGTGGTGGCAGCTGTCACAGCTGTAAGCAAATTCATCAGCTGCCATGTAAACACATATTGTGTGTGTATATATATATATATATATATATATATATATATATATATATATATATATATATATATATATATATATATATGCTTGCGAGCAAGCCCTGTCAATTCACAGGACAGTGGCACAATGATTATCATTTGTCCCAGGGGCACATTTAATTGTTATAATAGGAAGGGAATTCTGTATTTTCTACGGTGTGCAGACTGTAGCAAGTCCTTGCAGGTTTACCAAGTGTGACTGGCAATGAGGCAAAAAATAAATAATAAAACAAAAAACTTTACTGTCCACCAGTCAAAGGCCTGGTTTTTGTTATTCATTTTTTTCCTGAATTTTCCTGAATTATAGTTGAATAATTAAAGAAAAAAAAAAGATGTAAATATGTGGTAAACAAAAAAAAAATGTTAAGCAAAAAAAATGTACCTAAACACCCTTTGTCTAAAACAGCTTTGCGCATTATCCAGAACCGCTTGAAGTTCTTGACTTCTTAATGTGTGTGAGGCTATTTGATGTGAAAGTGTTTTCAAACCTTCGACCAGTACTGTATGTTGAGTCGTGACTGCCAGGTTGCTGTACCTGACCTTAACTTGAACTTCATCCCTTGTTACACAGAGGACATTTTTTTTCCTAATCTCAAACACACTACAGGATTTATAGCTTTTGAAAAAGTTACTACAACACATTTCGGTAAATATACGTACTTGAGCTTTTATGTTTGCACATTCTGTAGTAGGTCATGAACTACTGTCATCTGCACTTATCTTGTTCATACATTCTTTTTAACACACCGTGGTGATATTGACTTGAAGTGGCAATGGCTGAAGTCTCACAGGAGATTAAACTGAATTTTTTGCCAGTTTTTTGATAAAAGTTAATATTACAAGCTAAGTTTATCTTGTGATTCCCTTCTTTCCTCTGCCGTGGCTCAGGTTATGTATGGGGCTGCCATAAGAAGTAGAAACAAGAACAAGTGCCTTCACCAAAGGAGGAAAGGGCACCCCACAGTAGAACATGACAAGGAAAAGACAAAAGTGATGAAGGAGAGGTAAGAGAACTCACTTTGCCCTAGGCTTAAAACATTGTCTCAGGGCGTTATGTTCACTCTTTTGCCCTTCCTGTAGAGCGCCTGGTTCATCTGTGTCCCACTACTGGGATCTGCTGTTTGCGTTTTGTCTGTTTGTTTTGTATGTGTGTTTTTGCATGTGCGTCTGTGTGGTGTTGAGTCACAACTGCCAGGTGAAGACACTAACTTCCTGTCTGATTCACCAGCTACATTCACTCTGTCATAAACCAGCATTCCATTCTGATATTTTAACTAGGGATGTCCAGATGTATGTGTGTGTGTGTGTGTGTATATATATATATATATATATATATATATATATATATATATATATATATATATATATATATATATATATATATATATATATATATATATATATATATATATATATGTGTGTGTGTGTGTGTGTGTGTGTGTGCGTGTGTGTGTACACACATACACACACATACACCACAGTCATTACTATGTTATTACATAAAATGTTATTTATTCTCTGTTAAATGCTCCAAAGAGTCCATAATTACCTCATAGAACGGACAGGCAAAAGACTAGCACAACTGGGAAAAGAGCCACCTTTTAGTCTTAACTGCAGCCCCCCCCAAACGAGCACTCTCTGAGTAATGCTCTCCTTCTCTCTCTTTGTGTGGAGCACTAAATCATTTTCTCCCATGCAAAACGAGCACCGAGAAGGGAATAGTTAAAGAGAGGTGAACGGAGAAGAATGTCTTTTTTTTTTTTTCCTGTCCCTATGTCATGACAACAAACCCTCTAGTCACCAGCTCTTGTGACTGCCTCAGCGTTCAAGCTTTTATAGTTTTGGCCACAGAAATAAAGCACTGAACTCACACATGTATGGTCCTAATTTCCATGATTTTATTTTTCATTATATTAAAGGCATATTAACTGGAATTTGTTTTGTTTCTGCGGCCATTTGAGTTAAGCTTCAGTATAATCTCATATTGCCAAGAATGATGAGACTACATAATGATAAAAACATTATTCTCACGTATCATGCTCATTTCAGCTTCATGTTTTTTTTTTTTTTTTTTTTACAGTACATAAGCTAACAATGTTCAATTGTTATTTTTGGTTTCGTTATTTTCTTTTTTCCCTGTTATACCTCCCTACTGTTCTCTCTTTCTTTAGCAGTTACAGCTTCATGGTCTCTTCACTTTGGTTGCCCACACACAAGCGTGCCATCTCTCTGTTTTCAGAATTACCAGTATTGTTTGTGTCGCCTGGACAGCAGAGTTTCCTTTGCATTGCTCCAGGTTTTTCTTCCATCTCCCATGGCCACCAAAAACGGCCTTTTCAAAAACAGGAAAGAAGAGGTCAGAGGGCCAACGGTCGCTGCATCGGACCTTTTTTTTCCAACACATCCTCACGTCTCGTGTCAAGAATGTTTTGTGCCACCTTTTTCTTTAGTCTGAATTGATGGACGCACCACATATGAACACACTGGAGCAAATGTAATCACATGAAAGGTTGCATAAGAATCGAATGTTTTGAGAACTGCTCAAATGTGGCACGTGAAGCCAGGGAGCAAAGAAGAAGAAAAAAGTAAAGTATGTTCAAAACCACCCTCCACTCATTTCCTCTCAAATGTCTTCTCTCTTTGCTCTTTGTGGGGTGAGGCAGACTCTCTAAAGCTGCTGGACGAAAAGAAGTAGGGTGTCTTTCTTTTCGCATGCATAAGCAGAGTGCTCAACGCCACACTTTGTCACATGGTGTCATATTTCAAAAGACGCTTAGGGGAAATGACAGCCAAGTGAGTCACTCAGTCAAGTCCGATTGATTCACTGCAGCACAACAGGACAGCGCAAGTCATTGTCCCTTTCACGCTTGCGCCAAAAGGACGGACAAGATGGGCGGCAGTTTACACCGGCAAAAATGACTGTAATCGGCAAGGTAGACAATGGCAATACACCTGCATCCAGATAAAGCAATTTTTATTTTTTTCCACTTTGGCATGGCTGGGGGTGAAGATTTGTATTTTGTTCATTTTAAAACCTTCAAAAGCAGCACAAGCACACTACATCATTATGAAGCATTAAACACTTGGTAGCCAGACGCCCATGTGCTCGGCTTAAAAGCAGGTGCATCTTCATTCTCATGTTGAGGCAAGCCTGATTTACCATGTTTGCACATATATGTATATATATATATATATATATATATATATATATATATATATATATATATATATATATATATATATATATATATATATATATATATACATACACACGTGTACTGTTATAAATGTATATGTACATACAGTATATCGGTATATCTTATCTGCGAAAATGAAAATGAATATACAGTATTAATATATTCTTATTCTACACAAAATTCCCTTTAAAGTAATAAAATAAAAAGAGAGGTAGCTCAAAAATTGAAAAAGTTAGAGAAATTTGAATATTGCCAAGCTGAAACACCTAGTTTTGAGAAAACCACATTTGAAGTTCTGGCACATTCTTCTTTCAATGGTGATCTCTTAATCCCCCTTTTCCGTACACTTTTATTACAATCTGAACCTTTTTTCGGATGTGAAATAAAAGTTGAGACCTTAAAGAGGTTTGTTCGATGATCAAAACATTTCAAACACCACTCCCGTAGTACATACATCATTGTATATTGACGGACGAAAACCCACTTCTGTCTGTGCTTAGTCCCCCATTTTTCTTTCAGTTTTCACATCATATGCAGCTGTCTGAGCATTGCAACCTTGACACACTTTTAGCACATCTTTTGATTGTTGGGACATTTTTTTATGGTCAAGAAGGAACTGGGATGTTTTGTGCTTATGAAGCATTTAAACAGTTGCCATTTTACCATTCATTTTTATCAGTGACTGAAAAAATGAAAACGCTCAGAGGCAGCTCCCCCAAGTCTTTTCGTCCAACCTCCTGAGAGGAGACAAAGGCTCACATTGACTGCTGGGTGTTGATAAGACCTATCATTAGTCTGCTGGTGGAGGGATTACCAACGCACACTAAAACACTTTTGCACACACAAATACACATTGCACTTGGGTCCTCATTCTTGTAGATACAACCCACCCCCCCTCCCCTTTTTTTCTTTTACATTCACAGACTTAAATATTTCTATGCATGCTAAAGTAGCGAGAGGTAGCTAGACTAGATTTGAGTCAAAGGAGCAGATGAGATGATGGCATCACGCCAATCAGACAACTCATGCCACTTCACATTAGCATCCACACACAGCAATGTGATGTCAATATTCAACCAAGTTAAAGCAATTATAAGTATAGGATGACATGGGATTAAAAAAACATGTTTATATATTTTTTCTCCACTATGGCAAAATATTCAAAAGTGCCACTTTCTGGTAGTGACCAGAGTGGTTGGTTCATTCAATTCTACAATCAACTTTGTACCGGCAAGTCAAATTTAAAAATTCCCTAACTAGATTGATGAACCATAGCTTGTGTTCTCATTCGTTCTCATTAGCACAGCCCCTGGAGAATATATGAGTTTACTTACCTTCGCTTGATCAGCGCTCCTGGCCAAACACAGAGCATCAGATCAGGGTCATTAGCCTCCCTACTTGGTGCAAATAGCTTTCAAAAGCATCATGGGCCAAAATACAACAGGAGCACGATTAAGCCATTGATCTGTGGCGAATAGCACATTGGAAACATTATGAGGGAAGGAGTGGACAGGGATAATGGACATTTATTGTTGGCAGTCTTTTCCATTGTAAGTCAGATGCTGTGAGCCTGTGTTGCTCTACTGATTTTCAGTTGCTTCTGGGTGTCCTCATTTTTAGGTCTTGGACTCCAAACGCTTTTCACTTAACAAACAACAATCCCAGGAATAAGCGGGCACAGGATCAAAGCTGTCTGAGTGAACACAAACTGTTTATCTTTATAGCCAACTTCATGTCTTTATTGCCTCATTTACACTGACTTGGAGCGGCATCATTGTAAACATAAGCCCATCATAGTGCTGCCTTAATGTTTACCTAGAATTGATCAATGCTGGCAAAGTGCCACCCCAGCTTGTGAATTTATATCGCACATCAAGCTTTATGAAAGTTAGGGGGTTTTCTTTGTATGAGCGCCGCAGGTTAGTAGTGTACAGATGCCAATAGCAAGCTTTTCTTGGCCAGGAATCTTCTTACACGGAATTGAAAGAAGAAACAAATGACGTGAACAAAGATTTGTCATTTTTAGTGTATTTATTTGTTTATTTGGCAAATTTCAAGAAATACATTTTTGTTCATAAAGCACAATTCTGGTATCAACTAACATACACTATGGAATTGTACCGGCAAATAATCTGAAAAACAAAACAAAATAAAACAAAAAAAATAATGTGTGTATGCTATATGATGTGCGCTCATAGAATCAGACTTATGTCTCCAAAAATTAATATTGAGATGATTGATATTTATTCTAATTCTACGCTTCGAGAGTACAATTCGAAAGTTACTAAGTTGAAATCTCTAGTAAACAAAACAAAAAAAGGTTTTTTTTAATGCGTTGTGACAAACACGTATCTTTCAATAGTGCGCATCATGAGCTAATCTTATTTTTCGACTAACCTTATTTTTAGACACCGTGATTACAATTTGAACCTTTTGGCTGCTGGGAAATAAAAGTCGAGACTTTGAGGACGTTGCTTTTCTTATCTTGCTGAATTAGAGCAAAAGTCATATTTATTCTGAAATTGATTATAATTTCACAAGGTCATTTCTAAAATTACAAATGGAGAGCAAATGGCAAATGCAAATCTGACTTTTTTACTTTGTACTTTGTATTTGCAATATAAAACTGTTCTTGCAGTATGCCACTTGGACATTTTTATCCTAAAAAAAAAACTTCAAAAGGCTCTGATGGTGGCTCAGATGTTTGGAGCAGAGAGACAAGCTCCAAGGATGGATATAATTAAAACTTGTGACAATTGTATTATAAATTTGGCGAGTTTGTTTTTCTGGGTGGTCAGTTTCATTACAAATAGACACAGTATGATTAAAAAGATCCAGAAACAGTCTGATAAACTCCCAAAGTCTATATGCAAATATATGCAAAAAAAATTATATAATATATATATATATATATATATATATATATATATATATATATATATATATATATATATATATATATATATATGATAAAAAATAATAAAATGTTAGAACACTTGAAAAATTCTTGGCCCTCTCGGTCAAACTCGCTAGCAAAAAACAGCAGTTCCGACTTAGTTCTGACAGGAAGAACCGACTCATTTGGTTTTGCAGATGCATCTTTGAATTGTATGTCAGTTGTTTAATTATATTTCAAGCTCAAAAAGTGGTTCCTTCCCACAGAAGGCATCAATCCATCAAGCTTTCAACATAGCCCTCAATGGTCTGGTGAGAGTTGGACTCCAAACTCTCATAATGTTTGTTTTCCTTTGCTCATTTCTGCCCTTGATCACTCGTAAGCCCCGTGATTAAAAAGTTTATTGATGATTTCAAGGCGGGTTATTGCCTGTCTGACCCGGCTGTCATAGGAGAGAAAAATTGCTATGGGACAACCTAAAATAATCTTTCAGCATCTTGTGAATTTGTTGTGTAACTTGAGAGCTGGCAAAGTAGCATACCCACAAACGAAGTGACCACCAAAGGGCGAGCATGAGAGGAGAAAAAAAATGCAATTCAAACAAGATTACTTATAAAAAAAGATTAGAAGCAGCGGAGCCCGAAGCAGGAGAGTGAAGCAGTCGTTCGCGATTATCAGCATTTTTATGATTAACGCCATGTGTGCTATGAAACGTTCAAACGTCTGTTCATTTAGCACTTAGCAGGCAGCACATTTGGTTGAAAGCAAACCGAAACATGCAGCTTATTCCTCATTTGTGCTTACATAGTGAGCAGAAGATTAAGGAATTTTCAAGAAAATTTGCAACCTAGGAATTGTAGCTTGCAAGCAAATGGCAACTGCAGCAGGACAAATATCTCAATGATAGCAGCTTTGAGCAGTATATGGTGTAGAAAGTGCTGTATAAGTGCACTCCAAAGCAAATCTCTATTTTTACAAGCAAAGATTATGAGAGCAATGCAAAGAAGTTAAACTCTCCAAAGAATTGACCCGGATGTCATTACTTTACACAACCTAGTCAGAGTTATCTTAAAAACTAAAAAACTAAAAATAAAATATAAAAGTCTTAAAATACATATAGCAACATAAATTAAGCATGAATGTGCCAAAACATTGCCCCATTCAACTACTAGTGACATGACAAGACTTAACGTCCTTTTAACTTCATTAACTCATTCACTGTCAGCCCAGTAAAAATGGATTTTTGCTGTCTATAGTTATCAACATCGGTGAATGAGTCATATATTCTTCTGCAGTATTCATTTACTGCCAGTAATGAATATTTATTCTTCCAGCGATGTATATTAACAACTAAAATAACAAACTCATTTACTGCTAACCCAGTAAAAATATACTGTGTGAACTAAACAGGTTTTAAGTGGTCATAGTTTATTATACAGATAGAACAAGACAATTTGCATAAGCAACTTGTTTAGCATGTGCATGAATTACTTTCTTCAGCTTCTGCTTGTTTTGATTCAACTTGACTCAAGCCAAATAATCAATACTACACACTGGCTTCCGGCTACTAATACATTAATTAGTGGGGGGAACGCTAATAAGCAGACTATTTCAAGGGTTGTGGCATCTGTGGGGAGTGTCCCACCATGTCACGTGACGAAAAAACTTTAAATCAATACTTGATGGAGACTCTTTTTACTGAGATGTAAAGTAAATGTTAAGTGCCAATGAGTTACTAGTGCTACTTTGGTTAGCTTGTCTACAAATATACATTTACCTCCGACCAATTTTATTCACTGAAAAGGATATAAATTAAACGGTAGGGCAGTGATGGCAAAATTAATCTGAGGGCCATTATAAGTGCCACACCAGATAAATGTTTTAAAACCTCCTATTGTGCAGCACACGGTTAAATGATAGAAACCTCATTTTAAATTTCGGAGTCAACTAGGATAACTGCTCAGCTATTATTCAAGCGACTATAAAATGGAATTTTGGAACAGAATTTTCATGGGAAACGACACGTGACATTTGCTTTCACGGGCCACGTAAAATTGCGTGCCAGGCTATATATGGCCCCCAAGCCTTAAGTTTGAAACCCGTGCTGAGATTATAGAGAAGAAAAGCCTTCCTTACTTTAGCTTTAAGAAGTAAAAATGAGATCAGTCGTAGGCAGCACAAAAGATGTAATTTCTCCTGTGGCAGGCTTCCTGTGCGGACCCGCCTCACTTTATTTTAACATCAAAGCCAAATTTGAACAATTGAGGCAATTTTTCATCCAACCAAGGTCAACCATTGTTCCCTCTCTGTGATCTGGCCGGGAGGAATTCTGAAGAAATATATTTTACTGACAAGTTTCTTTGTTTAGCTAGCCACCTTTCAACCATTTCTGGGAGGGATTTCTGTTTTTGTTAGCAACTGCGTTTACAGATTGTCGCCATAATTTCTTTAAATTATCAAGTTAATTTATTACAACAGCGTTTGTGGGCAGCATGGGTTTGAACAGAGTATTGTAAAGACTGCTTTAAATAACAAAAGACTTACTGCTTTTGTAAAGAAAAGGATAGAAAAAAAAAGATCCTTGAAATTGGCCTTAGCATCTGCATGCAAATGCGTACTTTAGGATCAGGGGCCTGTTGTGTACGCAAAGCAAAAATGCTTAAACACAGCATTTGTACACTTTTGTATATTTTTAGAAAGAAGCCCTTGCACTCACCACATGAAATCATGACCTCCATCGAACGTTTGCCAAGAGCCGAGTGCTTCTTACGGCAAAGCATAGGGTGGGAAAATCTCTCTGAAGAACCTCTCCAAAGTATTGTGTTCAAAGTGGCTTAAAATACATTCTTAAATATTATATTCAAGTTGAATTTCAATAGACTTAGCGGCCACAAATGAGTCCAGCACTGTCTTACAATTGGAGACAAGTTTGGATCTTTCTCAGCAGGCACCCCTTTCATTATGGGTGCGTTGTTTCAACCTCTTTCCTTCTCAACGCTTTGTTTGCAAAGTATCAACACAGCTTCTAAAAATGACACTTTTTGTAGTCACACTGTGACAGGCTATATAAGCAGCAGAACAAATCAGCCAAAAATGACTTTCATTTTTAGATACTCTGGCCAACAAGCTGAGCTCTCTGAAATGTAACCGTAGTACTAATACTTTATGGGGTAAAAAACAAATAATCATGTGCAAATGTTCACCTAAGTGGGCTCTTCAACGTTTTTTTTTTCTCAAGACCACCCACAATGTTTATAGGTTGAGGGTGGGCTAGTTGTGCATATAAAAAAAAAAAAAACGTTGTGAATTGTATAAAGGAGATGAAGGCCATTTTTGAAGAGTTATTCCATCCAATTATGCTATTTATTATATCCAATAATTCAAAACACACATTACCACTACAAATGTGTTATGAAACAATATGAAAGGAAACCCATAAATGTGGCATGAGTGTCCTGCATCACAGTTTGACAGTATGTGCGTATTCAACTGCATTTTAATAGCGTGTAATACAAGCCAACAAGTAAAATGAACGTAATTTTTTTGTCTTGTACTTTTTCGGACCAGGTCCAGACATGATGGAGGCACGCAGAAACATACAACGGCACCTTGGGTCTGTCTGCGGTCTAACACCAGCATACCGCCCCCACCATCCCCATGTTTATCGCCGCATGCCACACACACCCTCACCTTATACGGTATGAGGCTATAGAGTAAAAAAAAAAAAAAAAAGAAGACATTTCTGTGGATGTTCTATAACTTGCTCATTATCACATGTGATTCTATTGGAATTAAGGCTGTCACTATCTTTTTAAAATCGATGAACCTATCGATAATTCCATAAAATAGTCACATTATCGACCCACCCATGCTCACCCCCCTACAAAATTATTATGTTTTATTTTTACCAAAGGGGAATGTGAGTTGAAATGAATAGCAATACTTATTATTTAATATATTCTACACACAAGTAATTAGACACCAACAAAAGTTGACCACTTTCCTTTCATTAGAGAAGCTCCATGTGATAGTATTGTCTTGAATGAAAGCCTGCTAACTACTAAATCAATATGAGGCTTCAAGTGCACAAAAAGCATCAGCCATTTGGACACGAGGTAGTGCACGAGGACAACAAATGAAGCCACACTTCCAATACGGTCTGTACATATGGGTAGTGTCTATTGAAGTGTGGCAACAGTTGAAGAACTGCAGTGGAATGTCAGGTCCACTGTGCAATAATTGAATATTACTTAATCACTCTTTTTAAATTCCAAATGATCCCAACCTAGTGATATGCTGTTTTTGGGGGTTCTTCCTCTGGCAGATCATCGAGGCGTTATTTTTAGTCTACTATTTTTAGTCGACTTACCCGAATTGGTCGCTTTATTTTTCCCGGCCCTTATTGGAATGACTTGAATAAAAAAAAAAAGGAAAATCTATATTTTGTCTGTTTGAACAATTAAATAATTAGACGAATCTGTAATTTATCTCAAATGAGGAGTCTTGCTGGAGATTAATGCTACCCTCTATGACTATTTTCATAAATTATGCTTCTGTTGAAACAGAACACATTTCACTACCATTTTGCACAAGTAAATAAGCGTGCAAAAGCATGAGCCCTTAAGTGTGTGTGTGTGCTTTGCCTCGTCTATTTTCAGCAGTCCCAACCAATCTCCTCAAATTTAACATTGCACCACAGATCCCACAAACCCCTTCACCCTCCCCTATCCAACCAGTGCCCCTCCCAAACCTCAGCATCCTGCAGCCTCCCTCCAAAAGCACAAGCCCCAAATTACAATGTGCGGGTACCCCTCCCCCCGAATTATATATCCATTGGAGTTGAGTCTGGTTTTGTGACAATACGAATTAATGAGCTTATTGTTGAAATGCTGTCAGAAAAGCACAGTATTTTTGCAGGAAAACTATGGGTTTCAAGTCAAGCCTTGGCTGTCGTGATAGTACTCGGTTGCGTCAACTGGGTTTTGGCAGAGTGTCTTTCGTTTGCTTCCCAGTTCTGACGAGACACAACTCGAGAGTGTGATTGTCGGCTATTAAAGCACTCGAAAATCACAGAGGAAGGGACCCGCTCTGCTTTTGGATGAGTCTATTGATGCAGCCATTTTAGCACACAATGTAAATGACACGGCGTGGATTGTGCTAGAGACTGGAGGGTGCTTCGGCCGGGTGACGATAATGACAAGGAACGCTATTATTTGGTGCCCTGAGGAGTCTCTCATGCATTTTAGGTGTTTGTGCATTGTGTGTGTGTTTGTGTGTGGGTCAGAGGAAGGGAGGGATAAAGTGAGAGTGAGATTTTCTTGCTCTTCCTGCAACCTAGTGGCTATTCAATTCTCCCTTTTCATCCCTGGTTCACTCCTTTTCGTCATTATTCACGACGAGTCCACGTAGACTTTCTCATGTACTCCCAGTAAGTGAAACATGTTTGGATATTTTAGGTTATATAAAAGAAAATGACTGAAAAAATTACATCACAATTTGTTTATTAAACAACAAGAATTGGAACTGATTGTCTTCAATCCAGGTTAAGGAACAACTGAGAATTGAGAAAAAAAAAAAAAAAAAAAAAAAAATATATATATATATATATATATATAATAAAAATAAAAAAAAAACACAAGTCTGGTATTACCCCCTCAAAAGATTTAAAGAACGTACTAAAGATTAAAACCAGAGTCATGAAATAAAACACAACAGCAAACTCGAACAAGATGTTTCGCGCTGTTTTTGTCATTAATCCTGGGTAAATATGCAAATAGTCAGGTTTTTTTTTTTTCAATATATCAATATTTTTGGCATTTTGGTATTATTTGGTGGTACTATTTTTTCCCTACACATTGCAATTGATGTCAAATATACCTAAATTAACACAAATACTGAGGATTAACTATATAGTAGATAATCAAATTACTTCAATACATTGACTAGATTAGCCCATTTTCTGATCGGATCAGCTATTGTTTTTTTTTTCTCTTAATTTGCTGATCACCTCCAATCTCTTGATTGTGTGAAGCTACTCATAACTACAACTATATAAAATTTAAAGCCATGAATTAATATTTGTAAAGTTTAAATAAATACATGAGTCAAGGATTGTTATCTTTGTTACTTTATTTATAGCAGCATGGTGAACAAGTTAGCATATCTGCCTCATGTTGGTAAAATTGAATCTGTGTTTTCTTGCATTTTCTCTAGATATATTGGCTTTATCCCACATTGCAAAACATGGGTTTATTGAAGACTCTAAATTGTTCCTATGGTGTGACTGTCATTTAAAAATGTGTGTAAACACACACAAACAACTAACCAACTATACATTATGTATCTTAGATTTCTTAAGCCTTTGCAGGTGCCACCACATCAAGTGACCAATTAGTGCCTAAATGTTCGCTCTGTGCACAAAATTCAGACAGAAACATGCCCAGTTAAAGCTTTTGTCCTCCTAGCAGGGATTCATCTGTAATTTCCTGTATGTGTTTGTATGTCTGTAATTGCAGGGCACCAGATAAAGACAGGCAACATTCCAGCTGTGACGAGGCTGAGGAAGTCAAGGCATACACACACACGCACACACACAGCCAGAGGCACGTGTGCAGGTGAGCATTAAGTCAGTCAACTAAACAGATTGCGTCGCCGTTTGATATCAGCAGACAGACAGAGAAGGCTGGTCTGTACCTGCAGGCCGTCAACAGCACCCTCAACAGGAATGTCCTCCCCCTTGTGAGAAGCACATAAATGGAATTGTGGGCTTTCCTCTCAGACATCTACGTGACTGGCTAAAACTAATATTTAAATTTATAGTCCTGTGTCATCAAATCCCTACTTTTAATTCTCGTGAAGCAACTGTTTAAAGCAGGGGAACCCCAAACTTTTTGGGGGGTGTGTGAGAGAGCAGAGCTCAACCGGTAAGCTAAAATTATGGGCCGCTAATAAGGCTCAGCACCACAAGTAAGTAGAATACACTGTAATCGAGGTTAGCAAAATTAGCTAAGTTCTTCTTCAATGGATAGTGGCTCCGAAACGTCACGAGATACGCCCAAAACATACGCCCAAAACTACGCAAAATATCTTCAACACGCAATTGTCCTTTGCAACATGCACCCAAAACCATGCAAAATATATCAACACCCAATTGTCCATTGCAACATGCACACCCACTTTCACCTCCTAAATGCACAGATGTAAATAATGAAAGAAAAATGTATTTTAAATCTTAAAAAAAGGAGTCTGTTTTGCTCTGAGATGGCATGCCAAAGAAATATATCTAATACAGTGATTGAACTTAAAAAAAGCTTTTTAATATTTTAAATCATTATTCTCCAAAGTTAATATTTTGGAGAAAAAAACTGGGAACCAGATTCTAATATAAAACCCCTCTTTCCTGCACCTTTCTTTGAAGTCCAATTTGAGCCAAGAAATTAAAGCTTACCTATTAAAAATATATTGAAGCACATATTCACACGCTATTCAGATACTGTCTGCAGGCACTTCCTTTGTTACTTCGGAGTCATTTGATCACCCCTGTATGAATTTGTCTCTCTGGAATTACCAGGATGTTACAACAAAATAACCAGCATCAGATGGGGAAACTTTGATGGTATTAATTACCAAGACTTGTTCTGCTAGTTTGCTGTCGTGGGAAATTCACAAAGAATCTTTGGTGGTGTATTTTGGGTTAATCTACGGCGAATGATCATACTTTTAAGCATTAGGGGTTGAGAATAACTCGGTCAGTAAGTGTCTCTTGAACATTTATATTTTCCTGAAGAAACCACCACCTACGCTTATCTAAGGATGACTCAGTAGTTAAATGTCAGAGCTGTCCATGCCATTAAGGCCAACGTCTTTGAAGACTGGACACCCCGAAACCCCGCCCCCACTTCTCCCTGTCTCTTCTTATTCCTCTCTCGCTCCCACTCTGAATTTGCCTTCATCCGCCATCATCCATCTCCCACACATCCAGGCGAGTTTGGAGGCTGATGTGTGCGCAGACCTTGTCATTCACATTAGGGCAACATTGTCAGCTCAGGGCCTTCCCTCTCTCACTCTCTCTCTCTCTTCATGGCCCAGATCTTTCCTCCTGTCACCCTTGTCCTGCGGCCAGAAAAGACCTTATAAAGCAGCATCCGTCTCATCCACTTCTGTCAATTCCAACACTGTCATTCAAATTCTGTTTCATGAGGGAGCACAGACGTTTCTAACGTTCTATCGCAGCAAGACCTGTGCTTTTTTCTTCTTCTTTTTTTTTTTTGGCACAGTCTTGGTTTGGCAGTGAAAAGCAAACACTTTATTTTTTAATTAGGATTTTGAGTGCTTGTGCGCATGGAGGCAGAAGATGAAAACAGAGAAAAATTATGCTGCACTCTTTAACACCAGCCATGTATAAAATTAATATCTGCACTTAATGGTCGATTGTTGAGTCACCATTGTATTTTATTTCACATTACCTAATTAATTTAGCGACTGTCTGTTCTTTAAAAGCTTCCCAAATGCATATTTGTCTGAGGCCCTGTCTTGACTCATGGTCTCTGATGTACGTACAGTTACAAGGTCCCTAATGAACAAAAGACACTGGCTGGAATAGCAATAACATAGCTACTAGGTACAATGGATTTTATATATATATATATATATATATATATATATATATATATATATATATATATATATATATATATAGTTATTAGGTACAATGGATTTTATATATATATATATATATATATATATATATATATATATATATATATATATATAAATATGTATATATATGTATAAATAAAAATAAAAATTAAAATATATATTAAAATAGATGTTGATTAATTTGATAATTTATTACTTGTCAGTTAATCCAATCATTTAGACTATTTTATATATATTTATTTAATTTTAAATGTAATAATTACATATAAGAAAGGCATTGGGCAGTTCTGTTCATTGAAAAGCAAGGTTTGCATCATGGCAAAACTGATTATTAATTTGGTTGAGTCAACAGTTTCATTTGCACATTGCAAGGGCACTCTAAACATGAAAGTGCCTCTGTAGAGAGCACGCCCCACCTCAAAATTGCCATGACTCAGCCTTTTCAAGACGATGTCTTCCTCTCTCGACTGCTTTAAAGGAAATAAAGTCCTTCTCTAAACACTGACATGACCCAGAGTGCGATAATGAGAACGTGTTGTATGAGTTACTTCCATACAACACGTGGTGACAGTTCATGATAGGACAGTGTTAACACTGCTGGCATTTAACAATGAGAGAGGCAAAGCCAGTTCTTTGTGCAAGGGCCTCGTTAGTGGAGACACCGTGGAGTGTGCAACGGCTCTAATAATACATTTCTTTTTATATTCATATCAGCATAACTGTTCCTCTATTTTTTAACTTTTCCCCTGTAATTCTCAAGTTGAGTAGTGTGGTGCAAAGTCAAGGTGGGGACATGTTTACAAATATGTACGTTCTAAGCATGCTTACTAATGAGATGGTATTAAAGTATGGTAATATAAAATAGTGAGAAAATAATACTCAAAAATTGACATCACAGTTTAATAAAGTTTACATGTTCAAAGGAATAAGTACAAAAGCGTTTTGAATCCTACGCCTGGTTTACTATTGCTCATTTCATTTTGGTTAATCATACTCAATAAGGTATCCCAAAACATGACATGCTTCTAATAATACATACAAAAAATTTTATGTATGACTGTGACTTTTTAAATATATGCCCAAAGGTATAGGAAAACATATCAACCATTTATTTGTGTTCACATGTTATTCAGGTTTATACCTGTGCTTTTAAAATTTTTGTAACAAGATATTTTTAAATCTTTGTGACTCACTGTGAATGAACACCTTCAACAGGGATACGCGTTAGCGTTGTTTGTTATCATTCAATTTTTAAGTCACTTGTGCCCTTTAAACTCTAACAGAAACCATCTCTAAATTCAACCAGTTTCTGAATAATGCTACAATATTGGTTTTTGTATGCTTTGTACATTGTACTGTTTTAAATTCAGCTAAGTCGTAAAAGTGTGTTTAATTGAGGAAATAATTGCTTGGTTGTTTTTTCATAATTTAAGAGAATATTAATGTGTATAGCTTTTAATTTGGAGCTATTTGGAACAATATAATGTGTGTAATGCTTTTATGTTTAGCAAATTCTTGTTTTACAGAGTATACCCATAGGTTTGGAAATTATTTCACACCAAGAAATGTTATTTTCTTTACGTTTTCTATTTTGTTTGAGATTGTCAGACATAGGAACATAGTCGCCATGTCTTTTTTTTTTTTTTCCTTCTGGTTACCATTAGGTTTGTGCTTGCCCCAGTGAACATTCAACGCTGTCGGTGAGTTTGGTTAAACTCAAAAACCATCGACCGTTGATTGTACCCTGTAGTAGGCCGCCACCCCAAAAATAAAACATGCCGGTCCTGCACACTGGCTTTGGCTTTTACTGACTGACTCTCTCCTACAAGCAAGATGACGATTTCTTCTTTTTTTTCTCCGAAAAACAACCACAAAGGTCACAATCAACATTCATTGCTGTCGGTGGGTTTAACTGTATAGAAGAGCTCACTGAACGATGAATGCAACTGTGTCCCAGTTTTCAGCTGACCCTCACAACGAATAACGTCACGATATGCTGATGATGCCATTGTTTATATCTGTGCCTGCACCGCTCCAAGCTCTCTACCAATACCAGGCAAGCACGCCCCGCACGATCTGACAGGAAGTTCAGATTGCATCTCGATCACGCTGGCTGTGCTGGAGGGCTATGAGTCTCGCAACAAACGCAAAGCAGGAAGGTAGGGGGTGCGGAGGGTGAAGATGCAGCGATAGTTAAGAAAAAATGACCTTTAAAAGAAAATTGTGTTTACTTTTGATATATGACATAGCTGAAAATATTACGTGAAGAAAATGAATGCAGTAAGTAGTATACCCTAGAAGACTGTGCTTTTCAGATCTATTCATTTTAACTGATACTTTTCATAAAGGTGAACATAAAAAGAATGTTTTATTTGTTCCCTTTGCCTGTTTATTAAAACATCATTTGGCACAGTAATTGCAGCTTGAACTTGAATAAATAATTTTCTCCAGGTGTTAAGATTTCTTTCTCAATTATCTTGATTTTCTTAACCACTTACACTCTTTTTTTTAAATAAAGTTCTAATAACAGCAACAAAAAATTACATTTTTTTTTTTTTTACATTACATTTTAGATGTATTTATTTCTGTAATACTGTGTGAGAAGGACATTTTGGGGAGGAAAAAAAATACATTTGTAGTTAACAGCTACATTAGATTTACATGATTTACAGTGTAATCCTGGTATATTTACAGTATATCTCTATTGAAGACATTAGGCAAATTACCACATTGAAATATGTTTCTTATGACTCAGTAGGGCTGCACGATTATGTCCATAATTAAGACAAATTCACTGACATGGCAAAAATTTGGCACACGCGCTATACAGCTAACATACTTGACTACAAGCCAAAAAAATGAAGCCTACTTAAAATCAAGCACCTTATTTACTATTAAGCAATTTTTAATCAATTAGCAGTCAAAATGTCATTTCAAACTGAATCTATTCCAATGTTTTGCCAATCGGATTTTTCAAAATGGGTCTCAATTGACAGCTAGCACGGTATATATTAGGAATCAGGTGAGAAATGTAATGCCATTTTACATTGGTAAATAATATATTAGGATAATTAAAAAGCTGCGACTTTTGTCATGCAAAGATGATTTATGTTTCCAAATAAAATCAATTATTTAATATTTATACCTGCATTTGGTCAACGAAAAACAATCCAGATAAAAGGTGAGCAAACTCGGTAAAGATTATACATATTGGAAAACATCAAGGAGTCAAGGGTGAATAACAAGTGTGTTCTTGTTATTACAAATGGCAAAATTAAGGCTTGTGTCTGATAACAATAAATTAACAATGTAAAATAACAAAAATAACAATAAATGTCGTATTTACAACAGTACATAAAGATGCCATGTACATCACACCTGCATGTAAAAAGAACAGCATCGCTAAGAGCAAAATGTTAACTACAAATGGCCACTAGAGGGACTCCATCCACCATTCACCCATTTTCTATAGTGTTTAGGGAATATGCTGATGGAATCCTACTTCACAATCCTACTAATGACTCATGACACAACACATAAATCGCTGACTATGTACATCTACGGGATGTCTTGATTGTGTATGACATCATGCTATTCAAATTATTAAGCAATATTTGCACCTTTAAAGGTGGCTAATTCCCGTGCAAAAGCATAGCCTTTGATCTACTGTACATGAACATTCCCATTGCCAGCTGTCCCAATTTGTAATAGTAATACGCACAGTGTTAAAATATTTATTAAACACTGTGATTACTCAAAATAAGCACAACGTACATAACAAAGTGAAATTGTGAAAACAAGTTATTTTACATTTCAATACAGCCACAACTATCCAAAGATTTGTTGCTAATACCCGCAACTCCGACACATTGCAATAATTAATTCAACAAAGTGAAATGAATTCTGGTCTAAGAATGACCATTTGAAATTATGAAACATGCAGGAATATACTACAAGCCAAAACATTTCCTACAACTGTTGAGATGATTACACTGTCTTAATATGTAGTAGCATAGCTGTCACCTAATGAAACACTTATTTTTTAAATGGTGTTGATGTTAGTAATTCAAGAAAATCACATTACATAATTAATGTGAATCACTGATATGATTTATGTAATGAATTCATGCTGCATGAATAAGCTGATGATGATGGCTCTGATATTGGAAGAAAAACTTGCCCATAGAACATAATTAGTGAAATGGTTGGCGGAATATGCAGCATTCTAAGCAGCAAGACGCTAAATGAGTGCGTGTCTGCATCCATGCAAGGTTAATTTCGACAGTAGAACCAAGACTCTGTTCTCGTGACTATATTTTATGATTGAGATTCATAAGCAGAACCATAGATGAGCCTCTTTTAGTTAAAAATCCACCAAAAAATAATCCTTACAGTTATGTTGACACACTATCGGTACACAAACCTTTTACATTAAGTACCATCTGAAAATAACATTCTGTCTACCCCAACTACCACCATAAATACCAACATTAAACTATTGAAGACAACCAAGGCAGAGGTTGTAATTTAACAACACTATAAGACACTGTATTAAGATGTACAGTTTAACAATTAAAACGAGACTGCGTAAGTTTGTTACCGTCCAGGCTGGAATTCTGCAATCCAACAGCAGAACCGTTCAATATGAGAGGCATTTTGTGTTTATTTGTTTCAAGCTAGCAAGACGAAGAAAATAACTTACAAATTACAAATTTTTTGTAACTGTGTGAAAATCGTGGGTAGTATAATACCACTAGTCAATAGTTTGGTGCTGGTACTTTTAAAGGTTGAAATTCTATCAACATTTTTTTTTTTTTTTTAAGATGAGGGAATAGCTCCTCCAGCCAACCTTACAGTCTGCAACCTATTATGTTCCCTATTTATATTTAATAAATCCAGTAAACTCATGCTGTACAATTTGCAAAACATTTCTATAATATCAATGGTGCTCATCAATTAAATCGTCATCCACCACAGGAATTAATGAACATTTGAACAATGCATTCAAGCCACTGGAAATTAAATAAATCAATAATAAAGCATGTGATGTGTTCTCAATGAGAAGAATAGCACTTGTCATAACTTTAAATTTCTTTCACAATATTTACATGACTGGTAAAACATGCATAAAATTAAACGTAAAGAAAAAAAAAATAACAAAACCACATCACAGATTTGTCAGATGTAACAGAAATGTACATTTATTTTTCACGACCATCATTGAATGGTGTGTACGATACCATCTATGGCAGTTAAAAATGTCAAACATTTAAGCGGACTACAGAAGACAACTGCATGGAAGTCAAATTAGAAAGTTCTACTATTGAGGTTTTGACCAACATTTAAGGAAGCAAAAATCAAGGTTATTAAAAGCAACATGTTAAAAAACATTCTTTGTCATTTTCAATAAACTACACAGAATTGATATTTTTACATAGGGATGCACAATAACAGTTTACCTCAGATACAAATAAACGATAACTTCTTGCTTCTCAAAATCAATCCTAACAACTTTTTGTATGTACTACAAATATAACTGTCGTTGGTAGTTTAGGAATTGTTACGAGTATTCATTGAAGTGGACGAGTAGGAGCGAGTATATGCATTTTGGTGGCACGTTTTTCGATGACGACTGAAAGCGACAATCCAATAAAGGAAAGATAACAATGCCTGCCGTCTGCTTTCTATAACACTGTCTGGAATCAAGATGTCTCCTCCCAATTTGGGACCATTCCAGAACTTGATGAAAGTCAACACTAAAAACAACTCAAGTGATGTCTAAGTTTTTATTGAGAGTAAACAATTTTCTACAAACAGACGAGGGCTGCACAATTAATTGAATTTTAATTGCGATCACGTTATTGGTTGTCATGATTAATTAAGCTGATCCTCAGCGATATTAACATTTAAAAATACGGCTTCACGACATGTCAAATCAAGCACTTTGTGATCCTAACACTAGGGGGCAATGTTTCCCACATGTTTGCATGACAAAAGCCTCTGTAAGTTAGCAAGTAAGTTAGTTAGCTATGTTGCCCTGTGTGCCATTTGTTTTAATGATTATTTACCTTATTTATTTTAGTTTATTATCATTATTTGTAAGTATCAAGCCTTGAAGCCTTGTTTGTATACCGATGTTTAAAAAAAATGCAATCAATAGACATGTTTGAGCAAACATGGTGAATAATCATGATTAATAATCGTGATTTCAATATTGACATAAACAATGGTGATTGTTATTTTGGCCATAACCGTGAAGCCCTAAAACAGACCTTGTATATAATTACCAACGTTCAACCCGATCAAGTGTCAGAGTAACAGAAGTCACGTGATTTTCCCACCCAATATCAGTCCAGTAATACTTGATTGTGCATCCCTACTTTTACATTTTTTTCTCCTAATGAGAGTAGTTTTGCCCCACTCCTATTTCATTATGAAATAAGAAAAAAACACATAACATTATTAAAGCTATACTTAAGAAAAAAACTATCCTATAGTGAGCAAAATCTGATATACAGTAGATTGAAAAAAAAGAACTGTCTACACACACCCTCGTGCAAATGTACATCACCAGTGATAAGAAAAATCTTAAAAATGAATAAGACCAATTGAATATATACATCAAGTGAGGTGTGGGAGTAAATGTCCTCATAATTGTACATAACCAATGATAAAGTGATTCATAATTTCATAGTTCATCGTAATTTGTTGAGTTTGTATCAAGAAATCTGATATTTTTCAGTTCATTATTACTGTCTTATGTCAACTGGACGGAGCTGTCGCTCACCTTCAGCCAGGAATATCTGCAGGGCTCTGAAGAGCAGGTGGACACCCAACTCACGCTTTTTTTTCAGCTGCCAATTTGATACCACGCCATAGAAATCCCCGCGTTTCAAGTTGGTGAGCATTTTCAAACCTGGAGAGTAGAAGGGAGGTAAGGTTGACAAACTGGCTTTCACAACTGCTTGATGGACTATGTAACTATGACTTGTTTTCATCAGCAAAACTACAACTCAAGTCACATTCTAGGAACTTACGAATGGGCATAAGCATGGGGATTTTGCGGGCAGGCACTTACCAATGGCCTCTACCATGCAAGCCTCTCTTGTGTAGGCCTCCACTGGAATGACATTCTGGAAGCAGTGCAGTGAGATGACCCCCTGCTCTGCGTTCCATATCTGAAGTATTTGCTGCACTTTGGGGCACAGTTTCTGTTACAGAGTTGAAATAATCTGTTGCATCAATGCAGTATGAGCGCCAGCGACGAGATATGAGCATCAGTGACTTTTCAAAGTCCTGCATGCACCGTCCTCTACATTTTAGATTTTAATTATTAAATAAGTATATGATATTTGTCAGTCTTCACCTTTGAGGTCTTATCTCCTTTGTAGTACTCCAAGGCCTCGTAAAGATGACTGTAGGGGCGTGAACGTTTTCCTTTGCCCACGTAAAAAATGGCATTGACAAATGTCTGAAAGCATTCCTGTAGAGTCATGCTGTGACTCCGGCACGGAAGATTTTTTGTCACTCTAATGGATAGAAAAAAAAAACATGGAACAAATAACAATTCATGAGGTTGTTATCAAATCGCCAGTCTCATAAAAGTTGTGCAGCTACCTCTTTAGGTAACTAGAAGTTCTTAAATAGCGGTCCCCACTGGTTTTACCCACACAGACCTATTCATACAAGTACATACACGCTTTTCGTGTACTGAAAACCATTCACTATTCCCAGGAAGTGAGGGTGTGGGAGGGGGTAGGAGTAGGAGAGGATTACAGACGTAAATCCTACTTTCAAAGGTACTTGTTAGAGTATCGAGGTTTCACAAGTTTTATGATTTTCGTGGGGTGGGCTGTGTGGCTGACCTATATTCACGTTTGAGTACAAGTGTTCTTGCAAAATTGAGCTTTTTGTATAGGTATAATAGGAGAACTCTTTCAGGGTATAACATTTGTGGCCTATTTAAAATATGGTCAAAAATCAGTAAATCAGAGCAAACTGGTATAACTTTCTTATCTCAACATTCCACTCACTTCTTCCATTACATCCAATACTCAAGGAACCCTTGAGCTCAACATGACAAAATTATTGCCATGTTTCAAACGCTGACACTTGCCCAAAAACTCAATTTACTGTAACAGAAGGAAGATTATTGTTGGGAAAAGCAGATTCAGAATAGGTCATTAATGAACACATTTTTTGGGAGTAAATTAACTTGAAGTACTCATCCCATTTTTTATTTTACTTTTTTTTTAAAGAAAATCCCACACAGATGGTGGACACTTATCATATTGCTAAACCAAAGCTAAACTGGAATAGATTTCAAACAGCTCACACAATGACAGAAATTAATGGTACATTAATAATGTAGCCATTTCAAGTCATGCAGGATGGATTGCATTTTTTTTTTTTAAACATTGTGAAATTTGTAGTTACAACAGATATCAAATCATGAATCCTGACCTTGGGTCGAGCAGCAGGTAATTAAAGCTGGACTTGATATTGCCTTCTCTCCACTTTCTGTTCTGATCTGGTTGATCAAATTGTTGGCACAAGGCCTGCTCGTCAGCCTGACAGTCAGGCAGCTTGAAAGTTTGCAGGGCCCAATTCAGTTCTGCGCTATAACCTGAATGTTCTGCACAGAAAAAAATATGTGGTTCGGGACGGGATTATCAGGCAACGTAAAAAAATGTAAACTGATTATTTTAAAGTCTGAAAACACTGATACCTGTAAGTGGCTGTTCCACTTGGTCTTGGTGTAGTGATGGTTTAGACTTTGACTCCTGCAGAACGCGGCACAGCCTTTGAATGTAAACTGGCCTGGTTTGACGACTAATGGGGCCCGGACTCTCCCCCACCTCTATGAGCCTCCGTCTAAGCTCCTTATCCGTCAACCCCTCGGTCTCCAGCAAGAATTTACACTTTACCTCATTGACCTTTTTGTCATTGGGGCCTTCTGGAGGTTTCTGGTTTTCTTTGCAGTCTTGAATGTTGGCCTGCATAGCGCGCCAGTCATAAAGGATGGTCTCTTCACTGCTGGTGGTACTCATGCTAGAGCTGCGCGAAATATTAGCCGTAGGCGGTATATGAGCCTCAATCAGTTTGTGACCCTGCTCCGTATCAGTGTAAAGGTACTCCACTGGTTCATCCGCGTTCTCAATGTGCGGACGCCCACCAGGAGTGTAAGACAGGTTGGCCAGATGCTGCGACCTGTGGTGAGTTGATAGCAGACTCATGTTGTACCTGGGAGTACATCCGGTACCTGGAGTGCACGGAAGGTCTGAGCTTTCCCTTGACCTCCTTGGGGAAAAATAGCTGGAGCTGGATGAAGACGAGACAGAACCTTTTTGAGAGCTAGAGTCCCCCGCGATCCAAACATCTTCCTGCTTTTGGCAATGTACTTCAGGAAAATAATCTGTCCTCTTTGTTGCTTCATCCGTACTTGTCATGTCATCTGTCAAAAAATCCTTACCTTCAGCTAGGCCAACCTCTTGTCCTTGAAGGGCCTGGATAACCTGTGCAAGATTTTTTTCATAGGAATCCATTGAGGATTCATGATTTTCTTCTATGATAATTGTGTCACAAACAGGCTGTGACTCAACAAATGTGCCACTGGTGCTTTTTGGGAGGATGATTGTATCGGCCTGGCTCGAGATCACACATGAACCTGCTCTGAGGGTGCCAGTCTCGGTGTCTGGGGAATCTTTGTGCAATGATTCCGGTCCTGTGCTATTCTCTGAATTGGACAGTATGCGGCTTGGAGCACGTGGTGAACTATAGAAGTCAGTCCGAGACCTGGGAGTCATGTGCCGAGTCCGGAGCGGTTTCGAAAAAGTCTCCTCAAATAGGTAGGAAGTCTGAGTGAGGCTGTCAGGGGTTCTGCTATCTCGAAGTGAGCAGCGACTCTGCCTCGATCGTGTCCGGCCAGTAACAAATGGACTTAGTGTAAATGGTTCTGTGCTTTCAGATGGATTATCTGACCTAATGTTTTCCAACGGATATTTTTCCTCACTTAAAGCAATCACAGCAGGATTAGTACAAGCCTTAACCACATTTGTCTTGAGGTGATTATGCTCATTCAAGCTCAGTTCCTCAAGTTGAACAGCATCTAGTCGAGGTCCACTTTGAGCTTGTGGGACATCTTCATTAGAATTGGTAGTTTGTTCAGGTGGCGAGAGCCGTTTATGGTGCAAAATATCGAGTGCGCTGGTGTATTGATCACTTTCACAACTACTATAGCTACTGCTACCTCCACTGCTACTGCTGGGAACAATTGGATGCACTGGCTCTTGTATATTCTCCAGAGCTTCATTTACACAGTCATGCCCTTTTTTATCACTTTCTTCCAAAGCGCAGTGACTGAATACTGTTTTGTCCAAGTCTTCTTCTGTACTTTCACTACTTTCTCGGCAGAAAACAAAGACATGGTCTGGTGATGTTACATCTATGCCCTGTTGCGGTAAAACAGTTGCCAAACGTTCTGAATCCAGGAAGCCAGAGTACTCAGAAAGGTTGAAAGACATGCTGCCATTACCCTGTGTAGCATCTACAGCTGCCCCCTTTTGGGGAGATTCGGGAGTGAAAACGGGAAAATATTCATCAACATCACAGAAGCTGACACTTTTACGGTTTGCTTGTCTGGACAGAGGCGTGGGAAGTGTGTTGACTGCGGCAGGAGTAATTTGCCCACTTGCTGGGGGGTTATAAAGTACACCTCCCTCTGACAAGAGCACATCATCACCAGCAAAGATATTATTCTCCTTTGAAAATGGTATTGTGGGTCTTGCTGTAGACATCCGGGTGCTTGATAAAAGGGAGGCACCTTCAAATTCCACATGTAAAAAAGTGCTAGAGTTTGGATTGTGTTGGATTTCAGTGTCCCCATCAAAAAGTCTGTTATACATAGTTTCTTTGCAAATTTTACTTCTATTTATGTTACTGTTAAGAAACGACAGCCTTGTGCTGCTTAAAGGGGCGTCACCAAGGTCACTAATTAGAGATGACTGGGAAGTGAAGCTGCAGCCAGATTCTGGATAGCCAGATGTGTCTGAGTGGTCGGAATATACAGCTATGGAGAGATCAAAGATAAAGAAGAACTTGTCAATAGAGCTCTGAGGAGGTTTTCTAGGCTAGGCTAGGCTAGGCTGAGCTTGCTAATATGTCATGTAAAATGAAGTTGAGGAAAGATCCACATAAAATGTTGAGAAACAATGCAGTCATCATCACAATCTATACTGCATTGTAGTAAATGAGCTGCATTTTTTTTTCAAGTTTCTGTTTCCTAAAACAATTTCTTACTGTATTTGAATTGAGGCATGTCCTCTTCTTCTGTGCCCACATAACTGGACAGATGCTCTTGCAAAAGCTGAGCACACCTTCTGTTGTCCTCTAGTTCTGCAAGGTGCATCGGTGTATTCCCTTCCTGCATGAATGAAGAAGTGTTTAAGGAAAGTCTGTGTAAATTATGTGGCCAAATATACAGTTAGACCATACATTATCTTTAATGTTGGGGTTCCCTCCATTCATCAAGAGCAACTTAAGATTTTGATAGCATCCCCAAATTGCAGCAACATGAAGGGGAGTGAGGCCATCTGATGATCTGTGAATAAAAGAGAAGAATTGTTATAGTTTTTCTTTCCTTCTCAAACCATGAACTAAGGGCAATTCACATTAGGTTTTGTCTTGTGGTTACTAGCTGCCATGCTAATGAACGCACAGGCCTCTATTTGGGTGTGCTTACAAAGTCACTACCTCAGCCCAAAGCCATAGCAAGAAATTTGGGAACCAAGGCAAAAAATAGTTCTGGAAATCAATTCATTTGTCTTTATTTAACAAATCAATGAATCAAACTGAAAAAAATAAATAAAATAAATAAATAAATCATATCCTTATGATGAAAAAAGCCATTTATTCAAATTGATAGGGCAAGAAAACACACATTAACACAATTATTCAATGTGGAACAGTGCAATTGTTACATTTACATTTGTAAAAACTTAGCATGCAATTTCAACTACCTAAATAGCATCATTACGCACAAAGTTGAGTACATGTTAAAAAAAATCACAAGTCTGGTTCCAACATATAAGTGGTGAGTCACTCACCTAACATTCGGGTTAGCACCATGTTGCAGTAGCAGTTTCAAGCATCGCCTGTTTTTCTCCGTTTCTTTGCCTACAGCCAAATGTATTGCAGCCACCCCCTTACGCCCAACAAGGTCAGGGATTGCACCCTGAGATAGAAGTAGCTGCACCGATCTGTGGAGAGAAAAGGCATGTATTACTTTTTTAATATATATATATATATATATATATATATATATATATATATATATATATATATATATATATATATATATATATATATATATATATATATATATATATATATAAGGGCATAACTCAATCAATTAAAATTAAGGCATTTATTCATAAACGGTACAGATCCTCTCGTAAAGATATGTACCAAAGATCAAGAATGGATGAAACAGAAGATGATGTTCTTTTTATATTTCCTAATACAAGGATCTCATTTATTGTCAATGACTATCTGTAATTCATGTTTTACTGCAAAATGCAGTGTAATGAATACCTCAAGTATTGTAAAATCAGTTAATCCAATATGAAACAAAAGAGGTATATGAAAAAGTTATGCTCTACATTCTTTTACGAGTATTCCACAAATAAAAATAGCAGCCTGTGGATCGCCGACTTCATGGCTGAGTAATCACACAGTGCATCAAATTTATGGCACAGAATGAGTATTTAGCACGCCAGTTTAACAGTTCTGGGATTCGGTGTTTGAATATCTTTACTTGCATGTTTTCTACATGTTTGCATAGATTTTCTCTAGGTACGTTGACATTTTCCGAAATTTCTAAAACAATGCCAAGTAATAAATACATGGGCATAGATAGCTGTACCAGTGAGCTGAACTGGAAGCAAAAGCTACGTTTTGTTCTGTTGCAGGCAAAAAGCTAAACCTATCACGTCTAAGTGATGAATTATCATGTTATTACGTGGAAATTATGCTAGAATGTGGTATTAAACTGTTATTCTGGCGAGGCACAACATGCATCTGTATCTATCAAATAGCTACAAACTATAAATAGCTACAACTCTTTTGGACAAAAGACATATTTAAAAAAAACTCTACTTAGTCTTTAAAAAAACGCAAAACAAAACAAATAAAATGATGAGTGAAAATATAACAAGAAAATAAAAACAATAGGCCATGAATGAAGCCCTATACTGTAGTGAGTGATTATGCGTTTACTCACCGAAAAATGCTCCACATCATGTCATGTGCTGCTTTGTTTTATTTAATTTTTGTGACAGGGTGAGGGTTATCAAATCATTGTAGATAAGCACACTGCACAGTGTCGTCATTAACCCATTTTCTTCCACGGATCTCCCAATGGGGACAGTAAAATATACGGTACTACCTCCTTTTAACCTTAGACACGTCACGCAAAATGCATTTTGACAAAGGCCACGAAATTTTAAAATCATTACAATGACGTAAAAAAATTCCTTGTCGACTCGGAATTGAACTCGACCCCGTCAGCCTCCCCCCGCGATGGGGGGAACAGACATAGTTTTAACAAAAGACGTTTACATCACCTTGGTTCTCCTTTGTTCACTGCTGCACACAATTTACTTTCCAGTCTCCTCTTCATTGCATCCATATTCACTCATTCAAAAGAGGTCTACTCTCGATTTGCAGCATCTTTCGTAGAGCAAAGTGATCGAGGTAACACAATCGCAGCTAACAGGCGAACCCAGAAACAAACAAAACATGGTTTTGAGCATGATTTGCGCATAATGCACAATGGTTAATACAACTGTTTAACAATCCGATATAGCCATGTGCCTCGATTATATGAATAAATACAAATTGCTCTTACTCGTGGCAGCTTTCCTCTATTATTTCCGACAACAAAACAAAACTTCCCTCCAAAGGAAAAGAACCTCCCTTTTGGTGACGATATCGGATGCTTGTTGCCAGATCCGCCCCGCCCACCATAGATTAGGCGCATTACCGCCATCTCCCGGGCTGGAGTGTGAACCAGTAGAAATGCCGCAAATAAAACTTTAAAATTTGTATTTACAGCTATTTAATGCATGACAGTTGTCACGTGGTTGGAATACCGAGGTCAGGCATTCTACTCCGGGCTCAATCACTACCCTTGGGAAATTTGGCATGTCTTCCACCTGCTTGTTGGGAATTGCTCTATGCAAGGCCTAATCTTTCTTCGCATATCCCCCCCACCATATCCAGCACCGTAGATGGATGTTAATTCATTAAAAACTCTAAATTAAGTGTTATCAACCTATGCATAGCACATGGCCTTGCTTAAAAAAAAAGGTTTATGAGGCACATTGTGATTTTGAAAGAATGCAGTACAAGCAAGCATGTGAAGATAAAAACACTTGCAGAGATTATAAGAAATAAGTTCTGCATATTTCTACTCATCTGTGTCCAATCTTGTTAAATTATTGTTGAAAATTATTGACAACTCATACACGATCACTATCAAAATAGAAAAAAATAGAAAATAACGAATTGAAAGTTCATTTTCAACAAATGTTATGTGTGTGTGTATATGAAACCTTAAAACTAACCATGGATAAAGAATTACCTGTAGCTCCTAGTTTCGATAAGGCTGGTGAGCCCTCCATTTAATTTTCCCTAGGTGTGATTGTGAGTGTCATGGTTGTTTCTCTATATTTTCCCCGTGAGTTGTTAGATCAAGCATGTCTTAACCCGGTCCTCGAGGGCTGCTATCCTGCATGATTCAAAAGATCAGGATCGGTATGAGACTTCCGCTGAACTTTCTGGTGAGCTGGCCATTTGAATCAGGTGTGTTGGGAAAACAGAAACCTCAAACACATGCAAGATAGGCCCTTAAGGACCGGGTTTGAACATGCCTGGTTTAAACGCTTCAGGGCCTAAAAGTGTCAAACTCCAGTCCACGAGGGCAGTTTTTCTTTGTAACACGCCTGATTTAAATGATTAGCTTATTAACGAGCTCTGCAGGAGGTTCACAATGATCCTGATCATTTGAATCAGTTGCGCTGTAAAGAGAAACTTGGAAAACCTGCAGGAAAAGGCCGTTGTGGACTGGGGTTTGATGCTTTTAGGCTTTAGTGTGTTAACAAGATAGAAGTCAGCTGGGATAGGTTCCTGCACATCCACGACCAGAGTCTAGATTAGCAGTATTGAAGCCTGGATGAATGAATATAACATGTTAAAAAGTAATTGAAACAATGCTAGAAAAACAGCAAATTGAAGACAATGGCTTCATGCCATATACAGTGAACATCTGTTTGAATGTACTGCACACCAATCATTTTGAGGTCAATAAATACAAATTACTTTGAAATGGCAATTGTGATGGGTTTGCCACTTTTCACAGTAGCCCATTCATAAAATTGAAGAACACCAAGAGATATTAGATACAATTATGACGAAGACATAGAGAAAACAATTAGGCAAATGAAGAGGAGCAGCAAGCTGGGGTAGAAAGATCCAGCATGGCTTTGAAGGTTGAGCTTGCAGTCCTCATATGGCGGCAGACAAGCTGCGTAAGCCATTACATGCGCAATGTAGTTCTGTTCTTGAACTCCATGGAATAGGTGGGACATTGGACCTTTGGCATAGATAGCCACATCCTCAATGCCGTGGGTCTCCGAATCCAGGGGTACTGTTGCCTGTTGACGGTACTCAACACCCACTGAAGAAGAAGGGAAGTGTGGATTAGATTAATTTGCCTTCGGAGTTGTCTGTAGATTTAGTGAAGTACTTAAGTCCCTACATACATATAGAGTGTGTGTATGTGTGTGCGTGTGTGTGTATGTGTGTGTGTATATGTGTGTGAGTGCGATAGTTAACATCCAGGGCTCCCCATTTTACACCACAAGATGGAGCTCCACTATAAAAGGCCTGCTGAATGTCTACTTACTTGAAATGGTCTCATTTACATCTGGACGAGTTCCATTGTAAAACTGGTATCCTGGTCCATTTGCATATCCAGCCATAGTAAAGCGCTTCCTGTCTTCAGCAATTGATCGGGAAACTCCTAAAGATGACGTGATACACTACTGTCAGAAAGTGTTTCTCCATTCAGATACTGTAATTTGTAGGAAGCATCACCTAAAACCGGGTTTCCTCTGGCCGAATGTCCGCCAAAGGAGAAGACGTGTGAGTGGTCTGCAGTAACGATAGACAGGGTGTCCAGCTCATTTGTGAGTTCAGCTGCTCGCCCGATAGCTCGATCAAACTCCATCGTCTCAGTGAGAGATCTTACGGCCCTCCCGCCATGGTGGCCGTGGTCAATTCTCCCCCTTGAATTTCAAAGAAAAATAACTCTCAAATGTGTTTTGTTCATTCCACAAATAGAGAGATTTCACATGATCCATGCACAAAATACGGAAAGTACAGGATGAAGCATAATTGTCCTCAGACAAAATGTGATTTCATGTGGTTGGTTTTGTTTATACAGTATTTGCTAACACTTTAGAATAATGATTGTGTGTTAGTAATTTGTGATAAGGTCATGATGAATATGTATGAACTTGTAAAAGCTGAATGATAAGGAATAAGGAATAATTTACGATCGTTAGTTAATGATTTGTAAATATGTTTGCAGGTGAAGTCATGATGAGCAAGTATAAACTATAAACTTAATCATTTGCAACTATTGAAGAATTCTGAATTAATAATTTGCAAATACTATATGAAGAACTGATTACTTCAAGAATAAGATGCATTGCAAATGTTCAATAAATAATTGGTATCATAAAGTTTTGCCCTTACTTTTGATTATTAAAGCATATCCCACATATCTAAAACCACGTTTAGCCAAATAATGAATACAAATGCATTGTATTATACACACTTCATGTTTTGTAATTATCTGTTTTTTTAAACAACAACAAAAATAGAATAAATGGTCAGTTTTTCTCCCATAAATATGGATTACTAGTTCACGAACATAAAATGTGTCCCATACATGATGCTGATCTGTGTTATATGTATATTTTGTGGTTGCATCTTACGTTAACAATTATACTTATCTTCGACAAAAAGGAAATATCCTTTTGGGTTTTTGCTCAGAATCTTAATGGCTTTTTCTACCATCTCTGTTAAGGATGGGTCACTCAGCGGATTGCGTTCTAGTTCATAGCGACAGTCACCAGGCTCAAAAAGACCTAAAGAGAGTCAAAACAATGCTCGTTAATAAAACAAAAAATATATTGCGGTATTCCAAGGGAAAGTCAACCCATAAAGTGTCTTAATAATATGTTCTCTTCACCCCCCACTAGTCTGTACACAGCATTTTGATTATTATCGCACTTGTAGAATATAAATTAGTCAGCAAAAGCCACCCGTTTATAGAAATTTAAGGGGGGCTGCCATTTTGCCAATTGTTGTCAGTGAAAAATGACATCACATCCTCATGGCTCAGGGAAATGACCAATCATGGCTCATCTGTTTTCTGGACCGTGACATTTGCAAACTTAGCTGTGATTGGTCTGTAGTGGAGTCTTACGTAGCAGTGATGTCATTTAGTCAACAGCAAGTGGCAAAATGGCCACTGAAATGGATAAAAACCATTGGATAAAAACCATTGGATTTTGCAGCCTAATTTATACTCCACAAATTAACTACCGGAATTAATCAGGATACCTTGTTGAGACTATAAAACATATTTTTGTGGAGACTTGTTTCGGGGTGACTTCCCTCTCTTATGTCAAGTTTGAATGGATCAATGAATCATCAACAAAAATGTGCGATGCAAGCACAATGTTTTAGGATTGTACATACCCATTAGGAAGTCTGTTTTTACAGGATCAACAGCATCAAACTCTTTTTTGTTCCAAACATATTTAGCATTCTGTTGGCCATGAAAAGCACATTGATAAACCCGTTATATGTATCCTGCTACATAATTTAAAATAAGGAAATGGACAACACAAGCATACACACATGTAAATCATGCCCTTACCTTTTTATTCTTTAGCCACTCAACAATAAGGTTTGTTTTATCATTCCGGTCTCCTTTAGAACGGGGGTACTCCGGGTCTTGCATTTCTCTGGGAAGCATGTACTTTCGACCACCGCCAAGTATGACCTTGATAAGGCACAATAGCATTTTCAGCAGTTGTAAGTAAGTGTGCAGAAGTAAAGATGAAAAACATGTGTGGTAATGGTACATACTGAGACTATTCACAAGAAATGATGCATGGTGTATTTTACACTTCAAATCTTACATTTATCGCAACGTTGTGAACAAGCTGGTATGCAATGTCTCGACATCCGTTTGCTTTAGCCTCAGAGGTGAGATCTGAGTCAGCGTACCAATCTCGGTTGGCGGCGTGAGCGTAGTTTGCACCTGGTGATGCATGTTGAACTCGGGTTGTAGTGACAATTCCAACTGATTTCCCTGAAACAAAAATAAAGCCGCAGTCAGACGAATACATACATAAGGTAGCTGCAAATACTCAATTTACGGTAAACCGTAGACCTGTGTCTGATATGCCAAAGTCATCCTAATGTTTGTATTTGTATTTCGGTAGTAGCTGGAGGTGATCACGACCACATGCCTTTCTTACTGCACAATCCCCACCCAACCCCAAGCTCTTTTGAACATGTGTCCCTCATTTGTCTTTCTTGAGTCCTTTTGCCTTTCTGAAATACTGATATAAAATTCTCGCAAGCTAGAAGGAACTACTGAGTAATGATGGTAGTCACAATTATTTGATCCACATTGTCACACACACAAAAAAGATCAAATAAGCCCTACTGAGCTTTTTTCATATTGTTAGCGGCAGCAGGCCAAATTACTTTGCATGCAGGGAAGACCCCACAAAGTGTAACTAAAATTACTGAAATGCCAGTAATATATTTAATGGTGAAGTATATCTATATCTAACATTTGCATGTGTGTGCAATTTTGGGTGGTGAGATGACTGAAAAGATTTGACGTTTCCCCCTGTGCGGCAATTATTTTCTTGCGTTCTCTGAATACAGGGTAATTATCTTGGATTCCGTTTCCATCTGCTGTCTTATAAAACTTGAAATACAGCCACACATAAATATGACGTTGTCTACTTCATCTTCTCTTTCCTTAATGGTTTGCTGATGGGGCGCACAGTGGATGCGAGAAGAAGATTTGCACTATACTGTACATTTAGACAAATGTTAGGAACACTAACCTTTTGAAACAGTCACAAACCCAGGCTGTCTTCACCATATTTAGGAAAGGATACCACTACACCATAAGTAAGTAGTGGATCATTAGAGGCAGAACGGCCTTCTTGACATTATCCGAGAAATCTTTCAGAAGGACTGACCTATTTTTACCGACAGAAATCCTTGAAATGTTCTTATTATTATAACTTATTTTCCCAAAAGTCGATTCTCTTCCATTTGTAGCATATTTTTGGCATTGGCTTACTTCGGTGCTTATCAATTATTTTTTGCAAAGCTCTCCTAGGAAAGAGAAAATATTCCGCGCCCTCCCACTTGCCACGGCAACCGTAAATAAGATTATTATCTATAAAAAAAATTATAAGTATACATAGAACGGGTTGCTCTCTTACACTGACTAAAGGAAAAACCAATATAAACCAACTTTTAAAAACTGATATTTTTTTACAGCATTTATATTCGTTGACGGTTTGTCTAAGCAAAGTAAAAAAACGAAGTCCATCAACGTGCCTGAAAAAAGATGCCAAACCTTATTTTATCACAATTACACTTCCTGCCCCCCCCCCCGCCCCCCCCCCGTACTGTAACTGTAAGGCTTTTAAAACTCAATTAAACATTGACCCCATAGACAATAAAGCCCTTTCATTCTTTTGAGACTGTGGTTATTAGGGCTATACAAACAAATTTGACTTTGACATTTGCGAAACTGACAAAGAGAACAATGCACATCGAGTGGGTGACAATGGGAGCACGGAATCACATATGATTGTGCATACTGTGTGTTGATTCGGCAAATAGCTTCCCCCTTTATTAGCTTGCTTTAATACAACCAGCGAAACTAAAAAATATATGTGTATGCAATTTTTCTTGATAAGCCAAATACAGTATATATTTTTCCTTCTCAGCAGCACAGATACACTTTAAGAAGCATGGTTCTAAAATGTCAGACGAAACGTGCAAAGATGCTTTGGCACGGTTCGACAAGTGCGTTTTAATGAGAAGCAGCTGGCTAAAGCGAATGTTACCTGCTTGCTTGGCCCGATACAGCACAGATTCGACTTCATTCCCATATGTGGCACTGCAGTTGTTTCTTGGAGTGGAAGCAGTGACTCCCAGGGTGCCATAGTTGGCTTTCACTCCACATAAGTATGCAGTCGCCGTCCCAGCACTATCAGGCATTTGTTGATCTACATTGTATGTCTGCAAGGGCAAAACATGACAAACTCATCACATTGCCGTGTTCCTTTCGAAAAGTAAGTTCAACAAATAGTGAAGTTTCAAATTGTACTTTCAAATTTATTCAAAATGAACCAATAAGAGCAGTGCTCCCAATTTCATTGTAGGCCAGCTATACAATAATAATGGTATTCTATTCTATTCTATTCTATTCTATTCTATTCTATTCTATTCTATTCTATTCTATAATAATGGTGATACATTATTTAGTAATTTATTCTCACAATTCCAATCTTTTGGTTTACCTCTCTTCATTATTTGTTTCTAGATTTATTGACTTTTGTTCTTACAAACTCGATTCAATATTTCATTATTGTTTGTCTAATTGTTTAAATTCTGATTCTGTGTGAGCGTGTGCCCATTCCTTTAAGTGGCATATACCTTGATATAAATATATGTTCCAAATGAACAGCATCAGATATTTGTAATCTGAGTTTCAATGATCGTGCTGACCTTGGACAATGCCAGGTGAGGGAAGGTGTCCATGACCAGACTGGTCTCTTCTCCAGAGTGTCCTTCCTTTTGACCTTTGAGAATGCGGGCAGCAGTAACTGTTGTTACTCCCATACCTGAAAGCAAATGGGAAGCCTGAATGTTAGCTAATATCTATAAAATCTGATCCATGAACTACTCTAAGCTCCAATATGATGTGCCTTCTATTAGACATATTGCAGTATTGTTGGCCTCGATGGGGTTAAATCCAAAATTGCTTTCAAGAATTTAATTGTAATGGGATTACAAACTTTAGGCAACACTAGGCTCTGATAAAAATCAAAATGGTAGCACTCAGACAATACTTGTAGATATTAAAATGAACTTAAGATACTGACCTTGGCTCACTATAAACAAATGAGTAATCAAAGTTATGACTATTGCACAATTTGAGATTAGAGAGTAAAAGGGGAAAAATAACCTTTAATTACTTCTTAATGAAGACACAAATGAACAGAATCCAGACAAGACTTTTCATATTGTCAGATTGTTTCTGTTCTCATCAAGGTTATCACTACACATGTAGAGAAAATGCATGCAATCTAAGACAAAAAGCACCTTTACTGTCAGTTTTTTTTTTTTTTTTTACTTTTCCCCAAAGCAATTTCAACGTGTCATCGAGTCACCTCTCTTTGTCGTGATACATTCCCTTTGCTATTTAGTTCACACCAATTTGATCATTTCATTTGAAAATTGTACTGTCACAGTGATTAAACTTTCCACTCTATGATCCAGTGGCATATAATTACCTTACTAATACGAAGAGGCTGTTTAATTAGGAAGATAATGTCTTACCGTCCCCTAGGAAGAGGATGATGTTCTTGGCTCGGTGGAGATTAGGCTGAATGTTGAGAGCAGTGTGAAGAGCTTGCTTCCCTTTGTTATTCCAGTAAACGGCATGGAGCTCTTCCTCTTTAGAGAGGAAAGTAACAGTGAGTGAGTATTATCCAGTTGTGGACCAGATTCCATTAATTTAAAACAAATGAGAATGCAGTAAATTTGTGTCTAATCGTTTTGTAATATGCAGGTTGGTATGTCGCCCTGGAATCATAAAGTCAAATGTCACGAAAATATGAAATAAGTGATCAACGTTTACCGTTAATAGAGTCAGTCCTCTGGATCGGAATAAAAAATAGTAATCCACACAAAACTAACATATGCATCCCGGCCATGTTATAGAGATTATCAGAGTTTGAAAGTATTGCGCAGGGAAAAACACACCTTGGTCTTTTTATAGCCACAGTAAAGGAACAAAGGGCAAATATCTTTTGCAGTGGGCAAAAGAGAACGTAACAGTGCACCTCTAAGGCACTGGAGATGCTGTGATAAATTAGTAGGGTTCTTGTCCTTACATTGGGTTCTGTCCACAGAGTTTTCAATGCATGCAGCTTCCAGCAAACAAAAATAAGAAAATGTAAATACTATAGCAATCCGCAAATGTCCTCAGACTTACTGATTGGTGATATTACAACGTACACGTGCAAATACAATCACATGTGTAAGTATAATAACACTTAACACCGGGTGTGTCACTGACATTCTGTCGGTCTATTTATGATTTTGTTATGATGTTTTATGATGTTGATCATTATATGCTTATGATGACCATAATTAGCATTTCAAATCCACGGAAGGTTACTTTATCACCAATTTATTGGAATACACAGGAAAATGTACTGCAATTCTTTAAATATCTGGAGTTTTGTCTTCTAAATACATCAACGTGAACAAAAACATGTTTGGAGATAATATCTAAAAATGTGCATGGACCTGGAAAAAATGTACTTTTTTTTTTTTAGGTATAGCGTTGTGCAATTTTCATCATTTCAGTTATCTTGAATTTCTGGAGGTGTGGCTTCTATGGCACCCAGTGATGGAATTGAGGGTCCAGCAATATTTGATATTCACTCAATTAAGAACTTCACACCTATTTACTGCACAAAGTATCATTTGTATATATTCTTTACTACCGATCAACTAAAGCTTGCATCACTTAAATTTTACAGTGGTAATATTATTTCATCCATCTCTGTCACTGATGGCCAGTTACTTAGAAACACTTGTGTACAGTACTGAATGAAAAATGTTAACTACTTTGCAAGTATAAAAGAATAAAGAACAAAATGGATAACGTAATTAAGGTAGCTTTGTTTATTTTTTATATGACATTTTGCAAAAACAGCGTATAAAAATACATTTTGCATATAAAATACATTCACAGAAGATTAGAATAGATTAATGACTACTTGCACACACACACAAAAAATAATTGTGGTGCCTATGAGGTCCAAATATGACACCTCTGTTTAAAAAAAAAAATCATAACAACCTGGAAAGACATACAGTACTATTATAAATTCTTAAGGTCTATTGGTGTTACCGATTGCCTTGGCAAGATGGCTCCTGGGTCAGAGTCCAGCCCTCCGTTCAGTGTCAACATGTGCATCAACAAAGTGAACAGTGATTCTGTAGCCTCCTTATTGCCTTCAAGTTATTCTTAGTGTGTCATCTTAAGATTCATGTGTAAATAATCAGAATGATGTAGGACAGAAAGCTGACCAGCACGTTTGGCGATGACGTATTATGACAATATTGCTTAAAATAAAATACACACATAAGGCTTTACATAGCCCAATGATTGACATGAGCTTACGGAAAATTGTTTGTTTTTCTTGTTTGCATAGTTGCACAATGTCTAAATAGCATAAATTTTAAAAAGAGATGGCTCAACACACATTTACTTCAATTATTTCCTACTGCAAGGATGCTACTGTTCAGTGTGTAACTTGCATGATTGGTGTGTGAATTGAGACGTGTGTATAAAGTTTGTGTGAGGATGTCATCTGGACAGCCAAAGGAGGCATATTAATCCAAATATTATGTTTGAGGGTTTGCTCACACACGCAGATGATGTGTGGGAAAAAGGTTGAGGTGGGCAGTCCGTGTAAGGTTCCAAACAGGCAGCATAGGCCATTACATGAGCTACATAGTTTTGTTCTTTAACTCCATGGAAAAGATGAGCCATGGGGCCTTTGGCATAAATGGCGACATCCTCGCCACCGTGTGTCTCAGCATCAAGAGGGACGGCGGCCTGCTGCATGTATTCCTCATCAACTGCAAAGAAAATGAGTAGAGAATGTAACTGAGCTCTCCCCTTGTGAAACCATAAAGAAAACATCGAACCACAATAAATCTCAAAGAACTGCATTAAGATCTTTGAGAGCTTTTGCCAATAAGATAATTAACTGTTAAACTTTTCAACCATAATTGCTAGCCTCGTTTGCCAGTGCAAGTATAATCCATTCCAGTACCACTCATTCATTCCCCAAGTCCATTTAGTTATGCCAGTTGGTGAAAGCTAACTTGGGTATCTTTTGGACATAGGGTGTATATTTAGACACCCTTGAACAGCTGTTTTTGCCTCTGTGGACAGCAGAACCAATGTTCAGTCAAGCAATCAAATCTGGTTTTTCTTTCTTTTTTAACAAATTTCTATAGGCATAGTCCTTTTGACATGTTGTCTGCTGTCACATGTACAAAATGATTTAGTATATGCAAACTGAAATTGTACCCTTATCATAATAAACAGTGTGAATTTGAAGGTTCTCAAGAGAAATACATTCTATGAATGAATCCCTCAATTGCAGTCACATGTTAACCAAGGTACCAGATGTGCTGGCCTGTCTAAACATATGGTTTTACTACTGTTTTATTCAGGCAGACAAAAGTGAGGGCTTATTAAACTACTTCATCCCAAAAAATAGTAACACACACTAAGTGTATAATGCAATGACTGAGTTAAATGGTGCACAAAAGAAGGAAGAACTGAGTTAATGCTTGTACAGTGTTCCACAAAGAAACACAAATAGTTCTTTTTTTTTTTAGATACATATACTGTAAGTTTGCACCAAAAAAAAATCTAAAACAAAACAGAGCAGGGAATAGTCACTCCTATAAATATTGGAGCTGAACTTTTGCTTCCCAGTGATTAAAAGCAAGCTATAATTAAATCAATACACCCAAGCACAGACAAGTTCTACATCTGAAAGTTATTATCATGTCCTTACAGTAATCCACCATGGTGATGTTCCCTCTGGTTCCATTTATATGCACATAACCAGGACCGTTTGCGTACAGGATGCTGGTGAAAGGCATTTGGTCATCTGCTTTTTTTGGTGCTAGTCCTGGGTTGCAAAAAAAAAAAAAAAAAGAAAAAACTGTGGTGAATGAGAATAATAATAGACGGGTTAAACGGAACATGGATTTAAATGATTCATACCAAAGATTGGATTTCCTCGGGGTGTGTTGCCGCCAAAAGTGAAGACATGAGAGTGGTCAGCCGTGACAACAGTCAACGTGTCAGATTCTCTGGTGAGCTGTGAAGCTCGATCGATTGCTCGATCAAACATCACAGCTTCTGTCAGTGCAAGTTTGGCGATTCCATCGTGGTGCCCATGATCAATTCTCCCTCGTAATGAGAAAGAAAATAATATAAAGTTTTAACTTGTTATTTTGTTGTTCTTGTAACAGCACATATTAGTTCTAAATCAAGTAGTGCTGCAAAAATGAATCCATGAATCGGCAGCTATCGCATTCACTGCTAAATTTTGATAATCGATTAATCATTTAATTAATCATTTGGAGACTTGGTTTAATGTAAATTTGCCCAAAACTTCACAATTTCAGATGTAAATTCTATAATCCTCCATGAAAGGAAATGTGTTATCACTGTGCTCAATCAGAATTCTTTAAGACACCATTGTTTTAAAAAAAACAAAATGCTTTCTTTTTTCTTTTAAGAAAAAAAAAAAATCAAAGCATGCTATGGACAAACCCACAATATCCAGTTTATAATGACACATATGTTTTGTACAGCTAATATCAAGAACTTATCTTCAACAAAAAGAAAATAGCCTTTTGGATTCTTGCTCAGGATCTGAATGGCTTTCTCTGTCATCTCCACAATAGAGGGGTCCCGGGTGTTGTTTCGGAAAACTTCGAATCTCATATCTTTTGGCTCAAACAGACCTGGAACCAAAAAGATGGGATTCAATATGTAGTTTATAATGTTATCAGATATATTATTCAAATATTTCACGTGCACATTTTAGATCAAGAAAAGGTACAACAGAAATCTGCCAGAATGCCAAACAATAAAAACATTGCCATATGGTTAAAAAAGTCACTCATTTGGAGTTTTAAACCCCCTGAAAAGTTTAGGTGATGGAAACATACTTTTGGGAAAGGAGAGGGAATAGAGGGAAAGTACTAAAAACATCTTGTAAATAGACTAATTGTTAACAGGTGACCAACCTTAGTAGCATTAGCAGCGTTGGCTGCAAATGCCAAGTTGTTCACATAGGCAGTAATGGCGAGACTTTTAATTAACTTGTTTAGCACTATAATGACAAGAGTACAATGTACTGAAAATAACAAACTATTTGGGCCAGGTATTACTCATGGTGTTTGAGAATCTGAAAAAGGTGGAAATGCACAACGAATTACTCGTGACCAGCACTAAAAGCCAAAAGCCAATGCATCTATAAATAGCAGTGGATAAGTGACCATTTCTTGTTCACTGCGTGTACAAATAAGTTAACTGCCTGTACAAATAAGTTAAACACGATAAAGTATCATGTGGGGTTACCAGAAATGGTGATGCAACAAGATGTTAAACAGGTTGTTCTAAACCTTTGTAATCAGTTACAGGAAGAATGAATCAATGCTTAACCTTTTCATCAACATTAATGTGAAAGTGTGTTCAAAGTGTCTGGAGAGAAGGTGCACCATGCAAAGTCAGCGCAAGGAACCTTGTGCCTTGGATTCTTATCACCATTGTAAGGCGTTAATGACATACAGCTATCAATTTACAGTGTCACACTTTGATGACTTCATACAATAGTTAAGATGAAAGATGAACTGGTGCTTCTTAAGGTTTCACAACATAAGATAAGTCTATCAATAACTAGGTTGCCCAGACATACTGTTGCCATGCAAATATTTTGATGTGTGTAGAAATTGTTGTCACTACAGTCATGTAGTATAGACTTGCATATAGTCACCATCCCTGTCTTTGGATTTGTATTGCAAGATAAGTTACCCACCCATGAGGCGATCAGTAGTTTTAATGTTTATTTCATCAAAATCCTTCCTGTGCCAAACATAGAGTGAATTCTTGTTCTGAAAAACACGTGTACACGTAAGACAAAGGGCAGACAATATCTACTTTGTGTTATACTTGTTCAAGCACACTTAAGAACTTTATCGTGGCACCATAAGGAAAAAAGTAACACAATATAGTAATACAAGAAGGTAATACAAGGTAGCATTTGCCATGATAGTATTGATCATGTTCATATCATTCTTGTCCCTCATTTAAAACCAATTAAGAAAGGGGGAAGTGTCAAATGCCGTATAGGAGTCATTTCGTTTGTAGTTTTTGTGTGGCAGGTTTCCTACACCAGTTTACAACAGTAAACGTAATAAGGTTATCCTTATTAAGCCTGCCACACCATGACAAAAGTAGTTGTAAGTTGATGTTTCATCAGAAACATGAAAGTATTTCGTAAAGATGGAAAAGTTCATTAGTGTTGCTTTAAGCATCATTAACAGTATGAATGTACAGTGTTATTTTTCGACATTTTAAATGAGCCTACTGGTTTAGCTTTCAACCAGACGTCAATAAGGTTCCTCCGGTCTTTGCGATCACCCTTGCGAGAGTTGGAGGTTGGATACTCAGGGTCTGAAGTGCCTTTTGGTGTCATGTACATCCTGCCTCCTCCAAGGATCACCTTAAAAGGACACAAAGAGTTGTTATATACTGTCTTTATTGTATTTCAACACTGTTTTAGCACTGCACTATTGGTTGTGCAATTAAATTCTGGTCTTCATAAAATAACATGCTGGGATGCTATTTTGCATGTGTTCAGGCATAAACTGCATAAATAAATGAGTCAGTACAATGTCAGCTTCATGTTTATGGCAGTACAAAACCACTATGTAAAAGACGCTAATGACAGTCATTGGATTCCGACTCAAGCCAAGCGGGATTAAATGACCTAGCCCAAAAAAGAAACCTTTTTTTTCCAAGATAAACAGTATGTTTGATATTTGGCAACATGACTTATTGCCCTTCAGCTGTATGCTCAAACATAGAAAACCAAGGGCAAAGAAAGCAACACTCAAAAAATGGCTTGTAATTTGTCAAATCAAGAAAGACACAGCAGTTGGCTGAATGAGGTTTCCAAGATGACGTAAGTCAAAGTAGTATGTTGAAGGGGTTGGGTGAGCCAATTGGATGCCTTGAGGAGAAAAAAAAAGTAACCAGCTGTTCTCCACTAGCTTTGGATCAGCTGATAGACATAATTGTCAACTGAGCAATACTTCAAACATGCCTGAACACTGTGCACAAGTACAGAAGTATTGTAATATTTAAACTACTGTATTTTCAAATCCTAGAGCCAAGAGTGCCAACAATCCATGAGCTTCAAAACAAGCCAAACAAATGCTAAACATTAAAGCCCCTGTTCATAAAGACAACACACATTTACGCACATCTGTCACTGCTGTTTGATTATTTATCCTAGCAAAGTCCTTGCACACACATTTCACAGTTAGAAAATTCCGACTTAAAATAATAAAGATTCACCCATACTGCCAAGCAATACATGTCACACGAAGTAATTTCTATAATGAGAATGTGATGACAAAACTAATGTAATTACATACCAGGAAAGAATAAATCTACCTTTAATACCATAATACCAGTCAAACATTTTGATTGTAAGGCAGATGTGCCACCATCCTACCCAAACTAAAACCCATAAAATCCTCAAAAATATTTACAGATATCACAAAGATGACCTCACATCAATGTCAACGTTGGTAACTAGTTGAGTGGCAATGTCCACGCATCCTTGATGGCGAGCGCTGCTGGGAAGATCCGCATCACTATACCAGCTACGGCTGACTGAGTGGGCGTAGGCAGCAGCTGGTGAGGCGTGCTGGACCCGAGTGGTAGTCACGATACCAACCGATTTACCTGAACAGTGAAGACGAGAAGTGATTTGTAAACATTAAAAAATAAAATAAAATACAAAATCATATTAACCTGTAAGCAAACATTTGGTGGTAGTCATACCAACTGATTTACCTGGACAGTAAAGACAAGATGTGATTTGTAAACATTAAGAAAAAATAGGGTGGCCTCTGATTCTATTTTACTTTGTTAAAAGGCAATGCTACATTTCAGATTTTCATTGCCATACGACTAATACAATTAACCCAGGAAACTTCTATTTAAGTACTGTACTGCTTAGGACAACTAGGACAAAGTAAATTACGTTATAGGTTCAGTTGGAAACATATTGTTTCTGTAAGGGGAGACCAATTTATATCTTTTATCTTTATATGCTGCATATTGTACATAAGTCATAATTTTGCTGCCTTGGATTGCAGGTAAATGACAATAAAGGATACCTACATTAATGTTCTACTTTTAAACACTGCTACAACCATGATTAAAAACTGCTGAGTATGCATAATATGAAGAGATTTCTTGAGGGTTCTGGTTGACTTATAAAAAGTGACAACTTCCCAATGCAGTCAGCAAAAAAAAAAAAAAAAAAGTGTTTACACATACTTCTGTTCAAACAACAGATCGGCAAGATGTCAGTTTAAATATAGAGTAGATCAGAAAATAGAGAAAATGATGGCCAGCAGTAACCCATGCAGTAAACGCCAAGGTCAGTAACCTTTTACACCTATGGAGGAAGTGTCTGTCTGCATTAGGGGTATGTGCACAGTATGGGGGTTGTTTCAGGTTTTCAGTAAATATTAACACAAAAATTCTGAATAAAGGTAAGAAATACAGTCTTAAAAGTTGGATATGGAGTATATAAAATAGAATAGGGCTAGATTACTCCCAGTATGATAAAAAATACTCCTTAATAGCCCTCCAAACACTTGCGAGGCAATGGAAAATGATCTCCTAACTAAGCCTTCTCTGAACATTGAACTATAATTGTTGTTAGTCCAGTAACATGCTTATCAGATGATTGTTTTATTCAACTTATTGTAAAGATGATAATCTTAAACCTGCTGACCCTTTACCTTTGGCTTTTGCGCGTCGCAGCACGGAGTAGACCTCGTTGCCAAAGGTGGTGTTACATTCATAGGCCACTGCCTTGCCACTCAGTCCAACGGTTTTGGCGTTAGCTTTCACTCCACAGTGGTAGGCTGTCGCTGTGCTAGCGCTATCCGCCACCTGCTTGTCGACACTGTAGGTCTGGTGAGAAGAAATAGATTCGCTCAATTTTGTACTGGACCTCTCTTTGTGACTGTGCTGATAAAAAGGTTTCAAATATTTATCTGCCAGCTTTTCAAATTGCTTTTGGTTTTCTTGGAGCAGAAATGAAATGTAACCCTATCATGTGTTGTGTTTTTTTAAACGTTAACTAAATCCAAGATGTAAAACTCTCTATTGTAAAGTCAAGTATTTTTTTCCCCAATAATGTATTCTTGCTGTTGATTAAAAATGACATCACAATTTCTTAGGCTCAACTAACCTATAATTACAGTTGATGAATGTCACATGACCTAGCTCAGAAAAGCTGCATTTGGTCGTTACCAGAGCCCTGAGCAATTGTGATGCCGTTTTCAATGGAAAAACTGCTACCCCATGGGATGGATGAAAACGGGTGGATTGTGCCGCTTTAATAATATTGCAAAGGGGTAATATTATTCAGAACACTAATGGAGATTGTGGGTCTTTTAGAATATTATTGTCACGAAAAAATTTGGGTTAACCTATAGGTTAACCCAAATTGTTTTGGCACAATTGGGAATGGGCTGGCAGATAGCCACTATTATCTAATTTCTTTTCCCAAGATTTGTTGACACAGAATAAGGGAGTAGCTCTAGTTTTGGTAGGCCATGAATGTGAAAATAAATAGTTTGAATTTCTTCCTAATTGGTTAATCGTATGAATTGCTCTGACAACTATTTGAGAACATCAACATCATCCAAGTGACTGGCTTGCAGGAGTAAAAAAAACAAAATAAATACATAAATAAATAAAAAAATAACTAAAGTGACCTATGGAAAATCTGGACAAAACAATCGGACTGTCGAAATGTGTTGGGATTCAGGACATAAGACCCAGAATCAGGACTGTCGGCGTTAACATCTGGTCACTGTACTTTATATCCATTATTCTAAAAATAGTCTTTTAGCAATCGCCTGCTGCAAGGTGTTACTTGTCATTGGACATCAGTTCGAGTTTGCAGCTGAATGAGTTTCCCAAACATAGTAAAAAAAAAAAAAAAAAAAAAAAAAAAAAAAAATATATATATATATATATATATATATATATATATATATATATATATATATATATATATATATATATATATATATATATATATTTTATATATTATTATATATATATTATATATATTATATATTATTTATATATATATATATATATATATATATTTTTTTTTTTTTAATTTTTTTTTATGAAATATTCAGTTTAGTTCTCAATCTATGAATGTATTATTAATTTAAGAACAGTGCCCCCAACGAAAATAGGGCTAACCTCTCCCACCCCCAAAAAAGGACATTTAAGACAAATTTGCTGCGAATATGAATGTTTGGTTTTACGATTGGGGCAGGTAGAGTGTAATATTGCTTAAAAATTTTGCTGGAGTTAGTTCTTTTCTAAAAGTGGAGAGAATATTCCGGAGAAAGCTATATTGGCCCAAGCACACGAGAAAACACAGTGTTTTAACAGCGACATGAGTGTAGCTTTAAACTTTCCTTCTCTCTATGATTATCATAATTAAAGACTTATGATGTTGGATGGCACCTTAAACCTATTACTCTTGCTTTGCCACAATGTCAGCATTTTGACTAGAACTGTTGACTTTACCTAGGTTTGAGGGCCAAAGTCTTAGTCAAAAGGCAAAAGGCAAGACATAAAGAAAGTAAATCATTAAAAAAAAAATGAAAACACTGACTAACACCTGAGCTTCATTTTTTTCCTATAGACATTGGACAAATCTTCCCCACTGTCATCAAATTAAAAAAAAAAAAGAAAAATCAAACGAGATCCAGTTCAATACATTTCTTTGCAAAAATAATAAAGTTCAGTTTGAATGTAGTGTCATCAAGGTATGAATTCAATTAAATTCAGCATGTGTCGCTGGAAAAATCTTTGTATTTTTATGTTATATTTATTAACTATGTAGTTTTAATGTGTTGTCACCTTAGAAAGTGCCACATATGGGAAGGTGTCCATGGCCAGTACTGTCTCCTCCCCCGCATTGCCCTGCATTTGACCTTCCAGTATCCGAGCTGCTGACACAGTGGACACGCCCATCCCTGGAAGACATTAAGTGACAGGTTACGGAGTTGTACTATAGTTTGTTGTTGTTTACCTTCCCTCAAGCAAAAAATGAAAAAAAAAAAAAGATTTAAAGAACACAAACATTTTGCAAACAATTTGCAATCTTTATACATTTTGCTGTTGTAAATCATTTTGAATATGCCTTTTAATCTTCCATTTCTTGTATTATTTATTTGTATTTATATATTTTGAATACTGTTAAAGATGGAAGCAATCAGAAAAACGTCTCATTATTTTTTCATGTTGTTCTTTTGAATATACGGGTCATTTATTGACATCATCCGCCCTTAAAAGTTTCCAAAGCTCTTCTCAGTTTATGAGGATCCAAAATCGAAACCAAACGTTTCCCCCCTTATTCAAAAAGAAAAATAAATGTTTGTTTAAAGAGCTCGAACTATTCCTGTCAAATTGAGGTAAAAAGATTTTGACCATCTTCCAAGTAAACAAAGTCAAAGCCATTAACATCAACTGAAAGTGCAAATGGACCTGCACATTTAAGTCAGTGGTTTTTCGGAGAGCAGCACTTGGCAAGTAATAGGACCATTGTTTAAAATATGCGTCAGGCGTCAACATGTGCAAAGTTACTGCTGTGCAGCATCACATTATTATACAATATTGGATAGCACATGTTAAGTTTGTTTGCATGATCATCTTCAACAGTGCCTTTACAGTGATGCTAATTCTTTTATTTTTGCTCTTGGCTGACACATTTGGGCTTTGATATTAAATAATAAATACCAGTGGAAAGACAATGCCTTTTGTTTAACTCTAACCATTTTCCACTTGACTGGTTTTTTTCCAGCCGATTTATATAATATTACATTATTCAAACAATACACGTTGCTGAATGTCTGTGCTCAGTTTCACGTTTGGGTTTTGCCTTACACACTGCAGACAAAGACAAATAAAACATTTATACTAGGTAAAGGTAGAACCAACATGAAAACCATAGGGAGCTTTCGGAAGAGGGAAACTCCTGTTCGACTTTCACTTCCCGGCTAGGTGCTGATGACCGAATAGGCTTTATCTTATTAAAAACATGATCACTCTATTGTAGTTAACTTATCACCACAGTTAAGTTCTATACATTTGACATCCACTGCAGCCTGGTCATCCTAGAAGCAGGAATCTCCCCATTTATGTTCTCAAAGTTTCTCTTTTCTCCTTCAAATGTTTTTTTTTTTTTTAGTCTTTCCTTGACTTGCTGGTGGGGTTAAGATCAGGGGATGTTGTAAAATAATGTCAACTGGGCTTGTGAAGCCCTTTGAGACTCCTTTGTGATTAAAAGCTTAATATTTGACTTGATTTGGAAAAAGAAGCAAACATGAAGATGAGAGAGGATGGAATATCAGATCAAATCAAAGCCATTGCATAAATATTGGCCATAGTGTAATCATTTAGATTTTCCAAAGAAACCACTGGTGTACAAAGTAACAGATGTTGCATGGTTGACTAATGAAAACAACAGTACATGAGGGTAGAAACTTAAAGAAAGGACCTAACATCTGCTCATCACATCAGAAATAACTTACAGAAAGCAGGAGGAGGGGTATTCACAATATACTGTACCGTACGCATAAGAATTCATGAAGAGAAGTTCAGAGTACTACAGCAGATGATGCAAGTTATCAAAAAAAATAAAAATAAAAAACTGAAAGAGACTGAAGGGACGCTACAAGGGGAGGCTATAGTAAAAGTTGCTAATAAAAGCGTCCAGTCTGTTTCAAAACTTGGTAAAAATTTATATTTCGTGACCAAAAAAAAAAATGGCCATCTCCCAGTTTTGTATCTGATACTGTGCATCTGCATATTACACTCTAAAAGGAGTGGGGTAAAAAATAACCCAAGTACGGGTCACAAAAAGACTGACCCAATAACTGGATCAATTTGACCCAACTTTTTGGGTTGTTTTATACAAGCCAAGACCATTTTTAATGTTGTTTTGCTAAAACAACCCACAAGGTTGGGTCATAGTGACCCATATATAGGTCCGGTCTTTTTTTGACCCATAACTGTGTTATTTTTAACCCAACTATATTTATAGTGTCTAATACTACCATTTGTTTTTAGGTAAACTATTGGGCTCTACCCATTATGATGCATAGGATACTCAATAACAAAAGTAAAAACAGAATTATAATACTAGTGGAGCAAACATAAAAGAGGAAAGGTCTCAGATAAAGAGAACACCAAAATATGTCTTCAAACAGACCTATTTAAATGACATAAAAATGCTTAACCATAGTAAATTTCTAACTTTGATAGGATATTGATCATCATTTTAGTTACATTACTGAAAGAGGTCACATCTTACAGATCTAATCTGACAACCATAGCTGCACGAATCAGCATTGCCACCTAAATTGTCATTTCACATCCTAAAACCCTTCAATGCTGACTGACATAATCTGCTGCGCAATGTTGTTTTGTATTTGCATGTCTGTCCACCTGATAAATATGAGCCGGTAAATTACTATTTAGTTTACCTTAAAGGATCAACTTAACCCCAACCCTTTCATGTCTCTAACAAACTATTGCCCATACAGTACGGTATATGTCATTTTGGGAAAGGGCCTTTTCTGCTCCAGCATTACAGTTCCCCATTGCACAAGGCAAGGTCCATAAAGACATGCTTCGATGAGTTTAATGTGGAAGAATTTGAAAGCGCTGAGTCTCAACCCCCTCAAATGCTGTACATTTGGAATGAACTGGAACAGTTCATTTGAGTGGGGTTCTTATGTCCACAATCAGTGACCTTTGACCTGAGTAATACTTGTTTGGCCTGATGTATTGGATAAATATTTTCAATGTCATTCTACAAACTTGTTTTTGTTGGTCTTAGAAGTGAAAAATGCAAATGGGGGATAAAATCCATATCCTTCCTTTGGTTTGGCTATATTACTCGACCAAATTTTGCCATGGTTCTACTGTTTATGTCTCCCAAGAGTGGCGTTCAAATTTAGATGTCATTTTGTGGGCTTGTCATTCATTCACACAACTGTTTTTCACTGAGAAGATGTTAGTTGTAATGAATCCTCATAATCATGGTACAGGGATATTGAACCTCATACTGCTTCTCACAATCTGTTCCAAACTGTTGGTCCAGGCTGTCAATTTCCTGCTGAGCAGATGCACATGGCCCTCTTATTCCATCCACATCCACTCAGTCCAACGTGAAAGAGTACTTATCCACTACCCACACATACGCATTGTCCTGCATTAAAAATGAGCTCTATATTTCTATACATTGCTTTTCGATATTTTGAATTTACTCTTGACCGAGACTGCATTTGCTTTTTAAAAGGCTGTATTCTGTTTTTGTTTGAGCGGGGTACTATACCATCTCCGAGGAACAAGATTATGTTTTTGGCCTGGTGCTCACGAGGGCGGAGTTTCAGCGCAGCATCCAGCGTTGCCTTGGCCTGGGCATCCCAGTAGGCCGGCTCTCTTTCATGTTCGTACAGGACTGTGAAGATGACCAAGCGACAAGAGAATATTCACAAAATGTCAGAAAAGAACATAATACGAACATAATAAGTGTGTTAGTGCTTAGGTTATTTAATCTGGTTGTAAGACATCCTAGCTGCTAACCTACCCACCTGCTGTACCTTTCAGCTTGAAAACAATCAAGTTGGTTTTCTGCCCATTAAATATAACAGATACCAAACAGCAATACTAAAAGTTAACATGCATATTGCCCCTAAACACATAGCAACTGAAAAAAAAGTGCTCCATACCACTTTTATCCGTGTGGAAGACTGCTAAATTCTCTCTTTGCATACCCACCTGTGTTTGGGCAATGTGTTTAGAGGGACAGTCTGTCCTTACACACATTACTATGTTGAGTTTACCTGCATCTGCACACACAGTGCTCAAAATAGCCCAACCACAAGGACCACTAGTATCCGTGTAGACTCCTCACCTTGGCTTTCCACAGCAGCCCATTCCCCTGCCAGCAACACGGTTCCCAGAAGAATGAGTGGGAGATTCCGAGGCCAACGATGTGGCGTCTGCATCCCTGGTGTGAGGTGACCTGGAGAATAAAGAGGCTGGACACAACCGGTATTCAGAAGAAACCGCCAAAACTGAATAGGCAGAAGCGCATGGAGAGTGAGACCTGCCTTTTTAAAGCCCCGCTGGGTGTGTAGTAAGGAAAGGCCCTCGCCAGCTCATAGGCTTGGACTGGATATGAGAGAGGGAGTAACCCTTGAGCGAGAGAGAGAGAGCGAGGGAGAGCGAGAAAAAGAGCCAGAGACCACACAGGAGTACTGTCGCATCACAGCCCCTCTACACCCTCTTTATTGTTTTAGAGGGGTTACTTTAATGCAGTCCTCCCCTTTCCTCCCGCCACATAAATGCGAGTGATAGAAACTTGAATGGGCCCTTGATGTGGTAAATGCCTACCAGCAGCATGCGGCCGGCTTAAATATTGGAGAAAAATGAGTAGAGGGAAAAACTGCTACACCATTTTTGTTGGCATCCGCCTCAATACAGATCGTAACCATTTCTCTTTCCATTTCTTCTCCCTTCCCCTTCTAAAGAAAGTTCATGCTATCCATGAGAATGATTGACTCTTGATGTGCTCTGTTTCATATGACTGGAAAATGATTGCATTTCCATTTCAACCTCCCTTCTCTAGCTTTGCATTTAAAACAGACCTATATTTCCCCCCTCACCAAATCAAGTTGACTTTTTTTCCGTGTTTAGCATTTTTCTGCTGTGACTTAGCAGAGACCGCCTGCAGGATGGAAATGCTTCTCTCCTGAGCAAGCACAAGAGCTAATGTGTGAAATGAGGTGATTTGAGCCGACTCTTGTTCAACATGGCCAGAGGAATCACATTTCGGGCGAGCGACTCTCACCTCGTGAACCTCATTACAGCATCTCTCCTTTTTGCCAGCTGCTCAAGCGTTGCCAACAAGGATTTATGGTTAGTCAAGTGCTTAATCAAAACTGTGGTTCGACTGTACTGTAGGGCTGCGATCTCTGTAAAAGAGTTCAACCCCGCGTGAACAGAGAATACCACTGGCGGCATGAATGAACATGATACAGTAACTTGTAAAGGCACGTTCCCCTGTCCATTCGTCATGGGTCGGCCTGTGAGAGAAAGTCCAAATCATGAGTGTATAGAGCTGCAGGCTATTTTTACTGTGGCTCTTCCATCCAGGCAAAGGTGCATACAGTCAGTTATTATAGCAGCTGTCAGGACTTGTAGAATCGCAGTGAACCCAGAATATTTTTGCGGTGGTTTTCCTGCATTCCAAACATAATAATTTAGTGTTTAAAAAAAAATCTCATAATATATCCACGCATTTATCCAGACAATCACATTCACACCAATGGTTACACCTAGATAAGAGTCTGATATTAGCCTAATGCATGTTTTTACCAATTGGAAGGACTTGAAGCACCCAGACAAAAACCAAGGAAGGAAAACAGGCAACTTCCAGAGAAAAACCTGAGGCTGCAATTTCCATTTATTTGTGCTGTGAAAGACATTGAGGGGTGCAGGGAGAATTATAATAACCCAATACATTTGTCTAAACATTAAAACCATTTAGAAATGTGTTTTTGTCTCGACATATATTTGCACTAGTAGAAAGGGAAAATTTCAACCTGTGCACGCCATTGTTGCCATTCGCCCAACGGTGTAAGTCATGTCTCCCTGTAGGTATATCAGTTTATGTTCAATTGAGCAGATTATACAGATTACACACAATGTTACAGGTGAAATCAGATGGACTCATTGTTATTCCGGTAGCTATATTTTTGTAACATATTTGTTTGGTGATGTGCTGTGAATTTTTCTAATGCAAAATGTGTGCCTTGTCTCAATAAAGGTTTTGTTAATGCTGTAACCACATGCACCCAAGGCTACATTTGCATTCATTTATATTCGGGTTAAGTTTGAGTTCGTCTCAAAATTTGCGTTTCTGAAACATTCAGAATATCTTTCAGAATATCTTTGTTTCCATGCTTTAGCAAAGGGAGTACTGCAAGACCACACAGCCACTATTTCAAAGACAAAAACAAATCTTTCTCAGTGACTCTAACAAGTTAGTGACAAGGAAAAATATTTTCTTAATTGATAAGATGTTGGAGAAAGAAGATTGTAAGAGGTGGGTTGACAGTCCAATACATAGGAGAGGAATAAAGAGACAGACAAAAAGGTCACCAAAACATCACAGCATATCTTCACATATGTTGATTGAGCTCACAGACGTTGTAAATGACATTTTCAAACGGATTACCTGTTTGATTGAGTCACAGTTGATACAGATTAATAAAATAACATTTTCTCATGAAACAAAATGTATTTCTTTAAAAATATGATTACAATTCTGACATCATGGGTTCAATAATTCAAGTATTGCCGATGTCAAATTGTACAAGTATGGCCATTGTGTCATCTATTATTATTATTATTATTGTCGTTGTTGTTTTTACATGATAATCCCTCAAGGGGATATTTATCTGAAGGCCTCTTTACTGTACACGAGTCTGCCACTATATATGATGGGGACAGGAAAGGCCACCGGGAGGAGGCCCCGGCGACGGCCCAGGACACGCCGGAGGGACAGTCTCTCGACTGCCCTGGGAACACCTGGGGATCCCCCCGGAGGAGCTGGATGAAGTGACCAGGAAGAGGGAAGTCTGGGATTCCCTACTGAGGCTGCTGCCCCCACGACCCCACCCCAAATAAGTGGAGGATAATGGATGGATAGATGGACAGGCCTGTGAATATTGAAAAATTACATATAATTGATGCCCCAACTCTAATATGCATTTTCCACACAAAAATTTGAGTTTGGCTAATCTCCATGGCGTTTCCCCTCCCTACACACAAAAATACAGCTTCCATAATGTTTAAGGTTAAAAAAAATAAGAATATAGACAAATCCAGAGCTGCTGAACCTTGATTATGTGGAGATCCACTGTTCATGCTTGTGTAAAAAGGATTAAATAGGCCTATATTATATGGTATTTACAACATTTACGTTCATCTTTGACTTGTATAAAATAACATTCCCTCCATGGTGGATTTTTCCAGGGGAGTATATTGGACTTTGGATCAATCTCAAAAAAACAGAACTGTTGGGTGAAGGTACACTGGAGTCATCTGAGGCTGATTCAAAAATAAATGTAAAAGTAAGATTTATTCGAAGCAACCCATTTAAAAAAGGGGGACATTTTCCAGGCCACCATCATGTTTTTTTATCTGACTTAATTGTAATGAGAAAGAACATTAAATGCAGTAAATACTGTCATTTCACTACAGAATGTGTTTCATTTGACATTATAATTTAATGCTTCCCAGTTCCACATTAAATCTTTGCATATGGCTGTTGGCTAACTTTCAATGTTTTTTTCCTCTCTATTCAGGCAAAGCCGAAATAACACATATTTTAAAATAATGATGACTGTGTAGGCACATTTAGGGAGCAAATGCAAGGTTGTTACCCGTATTATATTTCTTAGTTCTTAAACATCTTCTGATGCCAATTTTTTTTCTCGTTTGTGTGCACTTTGTTGGTTTAGCTCATCTGATGATTAACCTTTTTTTTTTTTCTGGCAGTCTCAGCGGTATCCAGAAACAAAGAAAAGAAGTAAAACTGATCTTGATTCTTTGCATCACCTGGAAAGATGGAAACTGTGGAAAAAAAAAAAAAACATATTTCAGACAATAGGCCCTATATTGATGCCAAGTTTAAGTTTAGTATGGAGCATGGTGTAAATATGTGCATCTAGTTTTGATAGTTTGAATAAAATAAGATGACATCCACAACACATATTTGCAGTGCTTAAAATCTTTCTGCCTGTACTTTGAGTATATTGAACAAAATAATGTTACACAATTTAAAAGCCATAAATCTGACGTGGGCTATATGTAACAATGCGTATTCCATGTGCTGCCAGCCCGCCATTGGTTGAGTGCGCTGAAAAATGATGATAATACCACAATGACATTGACTAATGGTAATTTAACATTATAGTCTACAATAATGAATATTTTCTGCTCATGGGTGAGAAGAACCCAATGTGTAGTCACTATTCCACATTGTTAGAAAAAGCCAAACGGAAAGTTCTTTACAGAAGTTCTTTACAAAACGTAAACAATGCATACTGAGGGTAGCGATGTGCAAATTGAGCAAAATTGTCACTGTCACTGTTTATTTCACTTCCTGCCTCATGCCCTGGTTGACTAGCTCACAGCCAATCAGAGTGATTGAATGTCACCATGGTCCAGCGCCGATTCAACGCAATGAATCCACCAACAAAAAACATGCCCTGATGCCCTCCCAATGGCTCCAACATAACCATGGTGTTTTCTCAATGAATCAGAGGGTGCACAACCACACCTGGAGTCTTCCTGACTTCCAAAATTGGATTGGTATATCCGAAACCCTTAGACACAACCTACAAAGTCTAGACTAGCTTCAACTTTCAGCCATCAAATTGTCAGGTGCACCAGCGGTATCTCAACAAAAGCACTGCTTGGGTTTCCCTTCTATCGCCATTGTGTCAAGTGCTCATCAGATAAGAAAATTCTCACAGCAGGGATTTTTTTCTGTCTGAGTGGGTTTCTGAGTCATCATGTAGGACAAAGGGTAGAAGAAGTCCTGATAAAAAAACACACTATATATTTTACCAAAGAGGGTGTTTGTAAGTAAACACATCATAAGTATGTTAAAAGTAGGCTTAAGCAGCAAAATAAACTAAAAAAAAAAGCACATTTAAATTAAGGATTTTTGGGACCCTTAAGCAAAAAAGATAATTTTAATCAACCCACGCATCCGTGCTGTAGCCGACTCATATTCTTTGCCTCTTTCCCTCACTACTAAGCTCACTGCTTAGCCTAGATCCCCTCCACATCAAAGCCCCTCATTACAGACCTTTCACATTTTCAGAAAGATTGTGAAAGGAAAGAGAAAGCCTGAAGGGAGGCAGGTAAGTGGAAATTCATTGAGGGAATGTAGAAGAACTGAGCATTTCCTATGTAGAGTCCAAAAAAACTCTACATCCCACTCTTGAGGATTTTGTAATAAACAAAAAAGCCTACACAGTAACATTGAAAAATAGTTCAAATATAAATATAACCTTTATGTGCTACAGCTCACCTGTTGTCCGGGTGTGGTCAAGTGCCACTCGCAATTTCGCATCCGAAGACAACTCAATTTCAGGCAACAGCAGAGGCTTTTATCATGTCAAAATGACTGCGCCAAACAGATTGATTAATTTCCTGCAATTTCCTTGCAACAAGAAAATCTGTTAAAACTGGGGGTGGACAAGATCAGGTTCTGAGTTCCTAAAGGTTCTGGATATTGTGGGGCTGTCCTGTTTGATACTGCTGCAACATCAAATGGATATTGGAAACGGTGCAAACCCTACATTGAAAAGCCGAAGTCGGAAGCAAACCTGCAACCTCTGAACTGTGAAGCAGATGTACTAACCAGTGTGCCATCCATTTTCCATTCAATTAATAAAAAAATGAATAAGGTATGACTCCAAATGGTTTCCCAAAAAAGTAACCCGAGGGTCGTGGTTTTCATGTTGCGAGTCAGTTGGTTTACACTTTATGCAAGGCTAAGTTGCATGGTGTGTGATGTTGAATCACAGATTTTCCAATGTTCCACTTCAATCATCTTTACTAACTTATATACGTATGCGCATGAAAACAAAAGCAAAACATATTTATTCAACATTATTGTTCACTTTATAAAGACACTTTTTAGACAAAACGTCGGCCATTGTTTGCAAATGTCTCCATATAATACCTGCTAGGAAAAAACTGTAAAAAACTGTTAAAAAAAAAAAAAACTCAGAACAAATAAATGAAAGCCAAGTCAAATAATGTTAAAAATTTGAATGTCCAATCATTTGTCCGGTGCAAATTTGGACTCTAGCGGCTGTTCTACAAGGCTGATGTTTACTCTCCTGAATACGTGCCAAAACCAGTTTCTTTTTCCTACATGGCCACCCAGTCTTGAGGATCATGCATGTGGGAGGAACATTGTGTCAAGTGGTCAGGAGACTGCGCACTCTGGCGCTTGAGGTCAGACATAGGTTTATTTACATGGTAGAGCCTTGCTGAAGCCTGGTGGGCCTTGGTCCAAAGACATCCTCCACCATGGCTACAGCGTCTGCCAGGTGCTAACCAGACACCGCGAGATGAATTTGATCTGATCTTGAATTTTAGCATTTAGGTGTCAAAATAATTTGTAGCTTTTCAATAAAGCAAAATATAGTAAATAATAAGCAAATGTACTGTGTATATTATAGTACTTTTTGAACTACACCAGAACACTCTTGATTTGTATGAACTAGTGTCAAAAAGAACAAGGATTTGTCACTCTGAGCCTCAGGGGTAAAGACATCACTTCAGTAGTGAGGGAGGCAAATTGGATATGGGGGGAGCAAATTGTTCTGGAGCAAACAAACCAACTTTGACTAGCAAATGATAATCACACTACAATCAACTACTCCTCTCCATAGTGGCCAAAGAGGTACAGCAAATAAACAAAGTGTCAAACTGGTTGTCCTCAAAGGTTGAGGCATAGCACAATGATTTTTAAGTAAGTGCAGCTGGATAATTAGGATGATACAAAAAAAAAAAAAAACAGTAAAATGGCAGACAGATTATTGGACACAAAATGGAATGAATCATATTTTGAATGTTACCTTGCTTGTCTTTGTGTTTTAAGCAAATTAAATAAAGAAATAAATAAGAGACAACATCTTGGATCATGTTGAAATTGTGGAAAGCCCACAGACAGGGAGATGTCTGACTTCATAGTTGAGCTATTCAGCTCAGACATTCAAATCTTGATACACTTTCCGTCATCGAGTCAATTCAGAGACCAAAAATCTGAAGCTCATATTATTATTTCCTGTCTAACTCATGAGTATTTTTTTTTAAGAAACAAACAAGAAAACAGCAAAACTTTCCTAATTTTCTGCAAACACTTTTGTGTTCATTGCTTTGCAAGTACATTATTTATGGAACACATATCAAACCTGTATTGTACAAGTTTGATATGTGTACAGATTTGGGAATTGTTGATGGTGTTATCATGTTGATCACAGTTGTAATTTAGGGCCTCAGAGGATTTAAAATTGGAGCTTGACACCTTTAAGTATAGGAGCGTTTGTACTCTCAGAGTTTTATTTGCAAAATGTAAGAAAAGTGTCAAAAATTTTGATCAGTTCCCCACCCTGTCAAGTCCAGTCTCCATTATCTTGTTTTGCGTAAAAACAAAGATAAATTGCTTGCTTTCATGAAGGACTGAGGAAATCAGAAAGTATGCACATTTGACTAAATGACTAAATGCTTTTCATTTCCTTTCCATTTTCTGTGCAATAAGCGCACTGGCATAAACAATATTGTCTTTTTTTTGCCCTTTGGCATTGAATTATCTCTGTGATGGGTGCTTCATTGTCATTATGCTTAAACTCTGCGACAGTTTTCAATTAACGGATGTTCCTCTTCATGACAATAGTTAGAGAGAATCATTCAAGATAATAAATATCATGAATGTATTGTTAAGGTTTTTTTTTTTTTTCAATTATTGCAGTACAGAATGTGTTTAAATTGTCTTCACTCTGCATGGAAAAATTTGTCCACCAATTAAATGATGACATCCCACTCTCACAATATTCTAGAATGTGTGTTACAAAAGACAGTGGTTGACTGCCAAATCTTTGCAGTCCAAATGAATCTACTTTTACTTGCTTTGAAAACAAACTCATACTCAGAAACAACATAAAAATAAATTCACAATTTATTCCTTTCAATCTAAATTTGAGAGAAGTGATCAAATAACTGACTAACCTCAATAGCGTTGTTAATGTATTGCAGTTATGTTTGTCAAAGAAGGATGGGGGTTTTACACTGTTTATTAAAAACACACACATGCACACAAACAACTCTCAGGTGTACATAATTTTAACCGATGACAGAAACCAAGTCATAGTGATGAAGCTGAGACAAGCATTAAAGAAAAGTCACAATGGAATGTCTTATCATTGGAAGAGACTTCAACACTTCTCCGAAAAAGCCTGTCTGCAGCTATTAGTTCATGTTTCTGGACACATCATCTTTGGGCCTCTTCTTACAGAAAGGTGATGCTACTTCAAAGAATAAGCAATGGAAGAAAATGTAGTGATGTAGTGATGAGAAAAAGTTCTTTATCCTATTTCCCAGTTTAGCCATATGAGTAAGCTGCTAGTTTTAAACCTCTGACTGAAATGTGAAGGAAAAATACACTGAGGTATTGTGGATTAAACTCAATTTTGATTTTGTGGTTAGACCTCATGTAACTAATGTAGGTAAGTCGGTAACACTGTCTGGTATATTTTAGCTTGATGATGTGATGATTCTGTGTGTGTTTGTGTGTGTGGTGTGTGTGGTGTGTGTGTGTGTGTGTGTGGGGGGGGGGGGGGGGGGGGGGGGTCCCTGACAAAATTTTCCATCTGTCAGTGTGACTCTTGCTGGCTGCCTTCAATATACCTCTTTCGAAACCACAACAGACTTAACTGGAAAAGCAATCAGGTGCAAGGCAAATATTATTTCTGAAAGCTTTAGGTATAACATTTAATGCAGTAAATTACCGCATACAGAAATAGGGCCTGCTAAACGTTTAAACTTTGATAATTCCAGTTTGAGGTGAAGAAGGCAAAATTGTCAGAGCGGTTGCTGTACTGCCTGTGAGACACTATAGCCTATTTGAAGGAATTGTAAACATTAAAGTATAAATCTAAAACATACTTTCATGTCATTTCTATTTCTGCATTTTAATCACAACTCTTCACATTCCGTGAAATGAAGTGAGGGATGACAAAAAAAAAAAAAAAAAAAAAAAATATATATATATATATATATATATATATATATATATATATATATATATATATATATATATATATATATATATATATATATATATATATATATATATATATACTTAATCTTGATATTAACTATTTTTTTAATGAGTTTGACACCCCCGCAATAACATAACATACCCAAATGAAAAATCACACTTGGTTGGAAAGTCCTTAAAGTGCGTCACCTAGTGGTAATAAATAATGCTTGCCGGGGCTTTGGCTTTTCCCCTTATGACTTTACGTAGCCATCGTGTTTCTACGGGATTTTATTTGTACAGTATATTATTGCCCACATCACATGATCTCTAACACGGTCAGACTATAAAGTGAATATATTTTATGGCTGTGAAAGAATTAAGATTCAATCAGGCTTCGACCCGGCTCACGGCGTTTATCCAGAAGTGCAGCATAAAGGGAAAACACACATCGGCGGAACCAACATTAGCCCGGAACTACTTGTTTTAGCCGGTTCTATTTTGGGTGTGTACTCTGACCAGTCGTTTTCGCGCTTTAAGAATTAAACCCACTGTTACAGCGCAAAGACAATGGCGCTTCCTGGTATGTACCAGTTTAGTAACCAACTTTATGTTTCTAAGTGTACTTTTTTCTTTTATTTTATACTCTGGGAGTGAGTTGGCCTTCCTGGAAGTTGCTACCTTTTATTAGCCTAAACACTGAAGTAGAAAGCATACAATTGCAGTCAACATTTTTGCGAACGGGTTACTTCGACGATTATATCAATCATGAATGTTTTATGCATGTATGCTATTTGATTCGTTTTATGCATGTATGCTATTTGATTCGCTACCTGATTCACACATTTGTTTTCTATCATTCTAATTAAACAGGCCCGAATAAAGACAATATCAGAGCTGGATGCAAGAAATGCGGATATCGTAAGTATAATCGTCAAAATGTTGCATTGTCATTTACAGCATGTGTTCAGCTGTATGTTTTCTGTCTGCAATTTGTTTCATTTATGCCGAAGCAAAGACCAAACGACCTAAAAATTCAGATGTTAAAATGTTATTTTCCTGGTATTGATCTGTTATGCATACCATACAAAGTCTTTTTGCGATTATTGTCCAATCATCCCCTCTTTTGCATGCTCTCTCTTTCATTGTTTTTCTTGTTGTTTTTGTCACGTTTCTTAGCTGGCCATTTGACATTTGAGTGCAGAAACTTTGTGAGAGTTGACCCTCAAAAAGACATTGTTTTGGATGTAAGTAGCACCAGCACCGAGGAGAGTGAAGAGGAAGTCCTGGATCGAAGTGGGCAAAGTCGTCGAGGTAACATCATATTCAAAGCACATCCTAACACCAAACGACACATGGCCTGGTGAACATGGCAACAATTCAGTGTTTTTAATGTTTGTTACACCCATGAGACTCGGGAGGCACAGATATCACAGTACCAGTTGTTAATCTTTGCGTGGTATTTTGTCCAATCCTTTGAACTCTACATCAGAGATATGTCACATCAAAGGGCAACCAATCAAGTTTGATGACACAGAGCTGAAATTTCACCCAGTGGCAACAACATGTCACATTTTAACACGCCATAATCCTTTAGGTATTACACTACCAGGAGTGTCAATAAAACTGCCTAAAAATGATCAAAAGTCATTTTTAGTCAACATTATTATTCATTGACATCAAAATTAATATTTATTCATCTACTAAAAATTAAATACAAATATTACTTAAAAGCGCAACCAATAAGTACATATAAATATATTAAAATATTAGAAAAACAAATAATTGCCTCCTGCTGTGCATATCTTCAGGGTGTCATAACAGTTTTAAGCACCCTCAAGGAAGGCAGAATAACCTAAATGTAACATACTTGTTGCCAGTTACATGGTCTAGTCATAGTCCAGCATTTACAAGACATGAATTTGCCCACATAGACATAGTGCCGGATGGCATCTCAGCTTAAAGATTGATAGTTAAACAAGTAATATTATGGACATTGTTACCTTTATGTGATAATTACAAAATAAAGCATGTAAAAAAAAATACACAACTACCAGTTGAGAAATTAAAGGTTAAAACTGACAAGTTACAATATCCACACTGATGCTTGTATCTGTATGATTGTTGACTGTACTTCTGACTGATTTTGCTTGTGGCAGACTCTTCTGTTGACAAACGAAAAGAAAAACACAAGCAGAAGAAGACCAAAGAAAGAAAATCAAGGAAGAGGTACGTTACTACATGTATTATTTTTACATGGGGATTTTCAAAAATTTCAAATTGTGTGTGCCACCCTAAAAAAGGAGTATTCTGCAATGATTAATTTTGTATTTTAATACAAAAACTCCTCTTAAGATAGCAATCATAAATTCTTTTGCTTTAGACAGTTGTGAAACAGAACTAGAGTGGAATATATTTGTAAAATGTTTGTGCAAATATATAAAGTAACAACTGACTGACATTTAGTTTTTGGTTTTATTTTTATTTATCAACAAATCATTTTAGAAATGACTTGGCCAAGTTTTTTTTCTACTGTACTTTTGCTGCGGAGGTCTGCGTTCCATTGAGTCCTCGTGTTTCATAGATATTCTTCACCATCAAGTGACGAAGAAGCTCCCAGAAAGAAAAAGAAACGCAGCCGGTCCCTCTCCACATCTGAGGATGAGAAGCAAAGAAAGAAAAAGAAGTTGAAAAGCCAAAGGAAGAAAAGTAAGAAGAACAAACATGATCATGGGAAACATAAAAAGAAACACCGAAAGAAGAAACAGGAAAGATCCTCTTCCTCCTCCAGCTCGAGTGAATCAGACAGTGACTGAATTGTGTTTTGGGGTCCAGTTTTTATTTTATTTTTCCATTCCATGACAGAACTCAAAAAAGTGACTTTGGAAAATGAACCGTAGGAAGTAGAGAGAGAGCCACACTGAAGAAGCAGCAGCTTTTTTATATTAATTTTGGAAACAATTTGGGTTATTCGGGAAAGATATGTAAATCATAGAAGAATCTGCTGGCTGCTTGCAATGGGAATCAATTAAAAATACAGCATCTAATGGTAAGAGAGCAAGAGCGAAGTTTGAATTTTATCGTGTTTTGCATACCTTATCACATTACTTAATAAACGAGATACCTTTTACTTTGCCAGCGCAGTCAGTTGATGATTTACTCATTGAATCCACCAAAAAATATACCTTCCCTGCTTTTTGAGGATTATTGAGATAAGGCCAATATTGTTTGAATTGAATTGTGCTCACATTTTATGAACAAAAGTTCTATTTCATTTTAAGTCAATTACCCCCAAGTTATCCATTCATTCTGAATCCCCACTACATGAGCATGATTGTGTTAATAATCACATTAATCACAGATAATATTTGTTGAATATGAGTGGCGAAACATGCAGTTATGCATATAACTATTTTCCAGTAGATGGCAGCAAAATGCAGTTATGCGGTTTTCACTTATCATGGAGTTTCAATGAATAGTTCTATACGGCATATGCGATACCTTTTTTTTTTGTCCTTTCTATAGCTCTCTGCGTCAATAATGGCTCTGTCATTATACTGCTCCATGTTCTCTCAACGTGGATTTCTATAACAAACTTCTCAAGAGTATATTATACTCGTACTTTTATTAAGTGGTGGAGATTGATAAAGGGAAATTTTAAGCACAGTACACTAGTCCACTTAGTGGTGTGCTCAATAATTTTGAACGTTACTAAAATACCCGATTTTCAGAATTTGCTTGCACATATTTTTTGATGTAATTTAATTTTTATCTATTGATAATACCTTCAAATAAAGAAAAACATTATTGCTGGATGTAACTTACAGGTGTATACTATATATCCAATTGTTAAAACTAATGTTGCTGTTTGATAATACAGTTAGGCTGAGAAGCACGTGTCAAACATCAATCTTAATGCGGTAAATGTATCACGTGTGTATCAGTTCCACATGAGCTCAAGCCAATATGTACACTATGTGCAACACGCTCCCTAAGTCGTAAAGTGTTGGTTTATGACAGTGTGAACACATTTACACTAGCCACCTATAAATCAATTTAAATGGCTGTTGAATACACAATTTTTTTATGCTGATCTCTTGGCAAGGAATCCCGAAAATCTTGACTGAGTATTCATCTCGGCAATAATCTTACTTGTCTAAGTACGTGAAGCTCGGCGTTTCAGAAGAACCTGCTGAGGCATTTCAAGTACTGGTCTTTGGCACTTGATATTGCTTATTACAAAACATAACGGTAAAGGAATATTTTGTTTGTCCACGTTTTGCCCTTAATATATATAAATAAGACTTTCACTTTGATAAAGAAATACAGAAGCTTCTGAAATGTAATTAACATATGCTCACACCTTTGTTGAGGTAAATCTAGAGTTATTTCACTATACTACAAGGTGGGTGACAGACAAGGCTATCACTGGCCACATCTAGACAAATTCACATTCACAGCTTGGTACAATTTTGGAGTCCTCGCTGAACTTTGGATAAATGTTTTTGGAAGGTTGAAGAGGAAGCTGGAATACATGGAGAAAACTGCAATATCGGTAGAAAATTTAAATTTCTCACAGAAAGGCTGAAGGCTATAATTGAAAGTCTAGGCTGCATTTAATCCTTTCAACCTGAAGTGTGAGGTGCATGTGCTTGTCGACTTGATCATGCGCGGCCTTGTCAATTTCTCTGATTAGCTTCATCAGAATATGTCTTAGTTTCAGAACTCATACTTTTTTTTTTACATTTTTGTTTGGGGGTGGAGTGGACTCAGTTGTTGGTCACATGCGGGTAGATGATAGTGACCTGTTGCTTCACAAAAGATCGGATATGGATCGGTTTCAGGACCACATACCCAAGCGGCCTGGATTGCATTTGATCAAATCGGATGGGTGTCATTCGGACTGCCAATAAAAGATCAGATACAGATTGTGTAGGGTCAAAAAACCTGTTATTGAGTCATTTCAAACTGAACTAGCTGTCAATAGCAATTAATGGGTCTATTTGAAGTTGTTCGCAAAAAGTAATTGGTTTGGTTACCCCGTTCTATATCGGACGGATAAATGTGTCTAGACTCCTGTGGTTACGTTATCTGCAAAAGTGCTACTCAGGAATTGAAAAACCATACAATCATATTGGAATTAGCACCTTACGTTAATGCCTCCACTATTCAGCAATTGTGGTCATCCATTTGCAAAAACAAAAACTATTTAGTCTCAGTTTGACATGAATGCACCAAAGGTGGCATTGAGGCTCAATTGCTGCACTGCTACTGTTAAATTCTCTTCAAAGCGACTTTGAAAATCTAATTTTCATGCAAATGACTCCATGGAGACACATTTGCTCTCTGCTTTCCTGAGCAGCCCAAAAGGCTCAATAAAAGCCAATGGGCTGAGTGAAACTAGTTGTTTTTGTTGCACAAACAGCATATGTTTTGCTGTGTGGCTACACATAGAAACTTCTACTTTGGCTTCATTTCATGTTCTCGCACCATCTGGGTCATTCTGAAGTTTGCTACTATAAAGAATTTCTTTCATGAATATTTGAAACTAATACGTAACATATTCTACAAATTAATTAGCACAAATGACTTTAACATATTTAGTGCCGTGTGCACACAAAGATTTTCAAAATTTTTGAAGGGACAAATATTTTCCATGTTTAAACTCTCCTATCTATCTATCTATCTATCTATCTATCTATCTATCTATCTATCTATCTATCTATCTATCTATCTATCTATCTATCTATCTATCTATCTATCTATCTATCTATCTATCTATCTATCTATCTAATATATATATATATATATATATATATATATATATATATATATATATATATATATATATATATATATATATATATGATACATGCGCACTCACACAGTACCTGTTTTTGACTGCTTATAAAAACGGTAAATAAAGTATTCCTTGGGATTATCCGAGTTTTAATTACCAATAACTACTCTGCTAATCAATACGACGAGTATTATGAGACAAGTTTATTTAGTGTCTCACTAAACATTAAACTACATCACGAAAAAATACTAATGTTGTTCCAAGACTGGACTTGAATGGAGTTGAATGTATTACCTGTAGATTTGAGCTAATGTGCCTCCTACATCTCTCAGATTAGCATCATTTTAAAAATGTGTTGAAAATGAATACAAATGACTTCTGATGAAGGCTTTTTTATTGGAGCAGCCCAATTAGAGATGGCGCTGGTTGTGTGTCTGCAACCACTACTGAAGTATTGTTTCAGAGTTGTCCCTACTTGAGGAAAAGTGTAGGTTGGAGACTATACATTTGCTACCAATTTAGGTTCTACATCTTAAATTTCATTTCTCTCTTCCTATTCTTGCCCTTAAAAACAGCAAAAGTAGTGAATAACCTCTAGGATAAATAGACTGTACTCCATATGTCTCAAGTAATACAAAAAAGAGGCTGTAATAAATACCACACAGCTTCACAGGAAGTGTGTTCAACATATTTCCAAAACCCGCAAGGAAAGATAATAAGGGGCCAAACAGGGTAAGGATATTCTTTTGAAAAGCTTTTTGGATATTGGAGTTTCGTTAGTCGGCCTAGTTCCCAAAAGTTTCTCTTTCAAACTGCAGCTTCTTTTTGTTTTGTTATTTTTGTTAATATACAATTGAACAAAAACACTATGACCGGGTGGCTCACATGGGGAACTTTACACAGTCTAGCATTGGATCATATTCTAAGTGACCACGACAGCTAACCTTTGCTGACCCCCCTGCTTGCTGTGAAGATGCTGGTAAGGGTAAGGAATAACAGTTAGTAGGAATTATGTATAGCATTGGGTCAATAAACTGAGAACCGATGAAAATGAGAGCTAATTCAAGAACATTATGAACATTGTGTACCTTTTAAGATAATAGACATTCCAGCACTACTGACCACTGGATTTGAGAAGGTGCTTCCCTAACTGGAGTCTGATGTAATGTATGTCTCGTATACTGAATATGGTTTTCTTCACCAATGTTAGCAACACTGCTGTCCAATGGTCACAGTTCATCACCACAGTGCTCAATTGGCTTAATATTAAAATAAGCACTACTCTTGTTGGAAAAAAGGTCTTAAAATGGCACATTTTGCCCAAAGAGTCTCCCAGTTGCTTTTTGGAACCAGGAACCCTCTCATCAGAATGTTTCTTTTTAGTAACACTTCTCACTTGGGTGTCTCACTCAAACCCATTCTAATGAACACAAACAAATTTGATCTCAGCAAGGTAAAGTTGCATAGTTACACTAAAGCTGTTGTGGACAATCACACTTATATAGATTCTATATAGATTTATATAAATTTTTTAGTCACACGCAAACACTTCGTTACACCCTGAATAATTTTTCTTTTCCTGCAGGATCACATTTTTTTAAATGAATAAAAAGAATAAAAAGCATAGACAACAGAGAGGGGTGTGGTGGTGCGGGGCGTGGGGGGGATGTCAAAGCTTATGAGGGACTAGGAGTAATGCGTAGGTTTGAATTCAACTCAGTGTTGTACACTTTAAGATAAGTCATTCAATCACTCCCACAAGCTTGGCTTTTAATTGTAAACATCAATGCAGTTAATGCTTCATTAATTAATGAAGAAATTCCAGACTAATCACTTTTTCACTCAGGGAAACAACAAAGAGCAGTTTTGTTTGGAGCCTTGTTCCTCATGAAGAAGGCAAAGGTTTCATCTTCATGGATTTCGACGACTACTTTTTAGAGTGTGTGTTATATGTGGGGAATATGGGAATGCTGTACATTTTATACAATATCTTCAAGTTCTAGCACTACTTTTACAAAGTAATCTGCATATTCTAGCATGAAAACAAACTTTCAGATTTTACTCTACCCACAATAGAGAACATTTTAAAATTAGGTAATCAAATACAGATACAAATACTCAAAATATGAGGAAAAAAAAACTGAAAATGTCCATTATTGTACAGAGGAAGAGGAAAAGTGGGGATATTTTTCCTGCTCCTCGTCTTAGCCCCTCCACTTGTTGCTTGACAAGGTGGCAATAAAGAACTTTGTCTTTGTCTTTAAATGTTCTTTGGTAATGTATCAACAATTAGTATTAAGAATAACAATAACAGGGTAATAATAGTTATCAGTATTAACAATTACTAATATTGTCAAAATGATTGAGTGAAAGAGATCAGTATTGTAAACTGAGAAATAGCTCTATTTTGTTGCCTTACACGAGTCTATGGAGGAAACCGCAGTCTAACTGCGCATGGTTGAGTGTTCGTTCGTAGATATGTGCAGTTATTAAAGCGTTTTTTGCCCTTGTTAAACAAATAACTCAGTTAAATCTGGAGTCCTTTGTTTCTGTTAAATGGAGGTTCCACTAGGGAATGACCTTGATGTTAAGCAATTCACAAAAAGACTTTCTAAATGAAAAGCCTCTATTAAATGTGTCAAAATGCAGACATGAGTGACATTCTAAGTCACCTAGCATTTTGGTCTGCATAAATAGGAGGCACGATACAACTCCTCTATCAAATCAATGCTTGGTTTCTGCACTAGTAGTTGGGTCTAATTTCTCACCAGTCTTTTTTTTTTTTAGGTCAAAGTGAGAGTGTTGCCATTTTTCATTCATGACTTCAAACACAGAAGTTGTAAAAATTGGTAAGGAGCATAACCACAGGGACGAAGGTAACCAGAGATGTTTTCTCAATCATTCCTTCCTGACTTTGGCTAAAACAACGCCTGCATCACATGGGAAAAGTGAGAAAGACTGGGACAAAGAGAGCATGAAAGACTGGCAAAGAATGAAAGACGAGGGCTGATAAAGTGAATGAGACTGATGTGAGGAACAAAGTGACAGGGATTATTTTTCTGTGTGAACCTCAAATTTCAACTTCAAAGTCAATGGAAAGTAAAAGCAATTTACATTATAACCATTAGTAAAACACACAAATGCTAATGCTTAAGCCATTATTTAGGTATTAAATCACATATTTTTAAAAATTAATATTTTTAATATTGTAATTTGGCTGAATCAAACTCAATACTGCTGATAATCTCATAAATACAGTACAGCATACATTATATTGCTGGGATCAGGTAGACTGGTATCTGCAAAATCATAACCTCTTGGAATACACCAAAAATCTGACATTTTTTGACCCAAAAAAAGCATTTGTAAAAGTAGCACTCACTTATGGGCCGTGGAAAAAAAATTCGGGGAACTTTCCTAATTTTGACATTTTGACCAGAAGTCTTTGTTTTGAAATTGCTTTTTCTTGGTCAGATTCAACTAATCTGAGTCAGTCTCACAATTTGTCAGTACTGACAATGGGTCTTTCAACCATCAGTATTGACTCTGGAAAATTGGAAGACTTACACAGATTCATCCAAATCAGTCAGGCTTACAAGAAAATGCCATGCATCGAATGAGAGAGGAGGCAACACACACTTCAGAGGTCCTGGGTTCAATTCCAACTCGCTCTCCTTCCCGGGTTGTTTGCATTCTCCCCGTGCTCGTGTGGGTCTTCTCCAGGCACTCCGGTCTCCTCCCACATAGTAAAAACATGCATGGTCGGTCGGTGTAATGAACTCTCCAAATTGCACTTATGTGTGATTGTGAGTGTGAATGGTTATCGAGGCTGGGATATGCACCAGCTATGGCACCAGCTATAGATGGATGGGTGGATGAGAAAAACATCAAAGATGCAATGTCGCATCTTTGTCCCCCTGCTGGCAAAAAAATCATAAAAACTAAAGGGTGAAAAACAATATAATGCTCCACCACCGTGCATCAAACAGTTTCCTAATCCGTTGGCCTCTGTTATAAAAGAGAACAAAATAATAAAAAAAGATACTTTCAATGTAAATTAAGTTATCAATTTCCACACCCACTTAAATACATAGGTTTACTGATGGAGTAGGAGAAATTTAATAAGTAAATAAAAGGTCACTATGTGTCATGAAAGTAAGTCTTAAATGATGAATTAGTGAAGAAATGTTACTTTTCTGCAAGAACAGAGTTTGAAGATTGAAACTTTTTGAAACAAAAACCTCTAGCATTTAATGGTTGCAAAGGCACTGCAGATTATTGACACATTTCTTTTCCTTTAATTGAGTCCTGGTGATTTTATCACTATTGTAATCTGCTGAGTATATTTGAATGCTGTCTTTTTCTGATTGGTTGCATTCTTTTAATGGTCCAACTGTTTCTATTAGTGTTGTGGGTGTGTGGGTGTGTGTGCGTGTGTGTGTGTGTGTGTGTGTGTGTGTGTGTGTGTGTGTGTGTGTGTGTGTGGTGGGTACTTAAAGCAGGAGGGCAGGGTGGTCCCATTGCTGAAAGGGCTAGTGTTGAAGAGCTCTGATTGATCTGTGCTGGAGATTGGTGGCGGCCTAGGTCATGCAGTTCCATGTGCAGTTTGAGAGTGATTATATCAGTGGGAGACTTGAGTTATGCCCTCATTCCAATTATGAGCTGCTTTGCTCACCCTGGGAAAGTCATTCTTGCAAACTTTGCATTTGTAATTCATTTTGAGCGTTGCATAATGGAAGTTCACGATAGTGTTTTGTTTTGAAAACTGACTTGTCTTCTCATTGTTTCTGTTTTTATGATGTATTTGACTATTTTAACAGGACTGCATTCATGTCCATCCATCCATTTTATGTATACCTCATCCTCACAAAGATCATGGCTAATCTGGAACCTATCCCAGCTGAGAGGTGAGGTAATCCCTGGATTTGTCACCCTTCATGTCCCTTGAGGAGGTACCCGTTTTTGTCAACAACCTCCTTGGTCATGCAGGTCTCACTGACATTGCCCATAGGTGCATTGAAGTCTCCCATCTATTCGAGGGAGTCTCTAATGGCCGTGCTTTCCACCATGGCCTCCAAGAACCCTAGGAATGACTGACTGAAGGCGGAAGGAGGCTACCTTCTCAAGTAGATGAGTTTCAACACGCCTCGAGAAAACTGAGCCCAAGCCATGTGGGCTGCAAAAAAAAAAAAAAAAGGTTTCATTCACATCCCTACAACCTTTCTACAGGTGGTTAGGCCATAATATGGAGACGCATGTTCTCCCTTTTGGGTCGAGAGGGGTCCTTTATGTGCAGGCAGAGCCACCAGGTGCTCACCAGTGAACCACACCCGGGCTGGATCCAGAAAAGTGCTGTACTATTCTGAGCTGTCCATGAACCCTTCAACTTAGCTCGGAGAACCATTGAGACACACAAAACCTTGTCCCACGATAAGGTGACGGTTCAGACAGGGGCCTCCTAGATGTATTTATTTATTTATTTTACTCATTTGAACAAATCATTGGTCAACCAGCATTTAGGAGCAGATTGTGTTCAAAAGATGGTCTGTTGTCATCTATCATGTGTGATTTAATTTTGACGCAATCAGCTAGTGGGTTGCCTTTATGGCCGATATGGTCCTCTGAAGCACCTTGATTGATAACTCCATTTCTATATGGCCTGTATATATCCTGCTCAGGGTCGCAGGGTGAATAATAACTAACTACCTTACCAAAACAACAACACCACAAGTGAATTATGTTTTGAGGTGGAGGTCGATGTAATACATTTGTATTGTCTATTCATCTTTTGAAGCATCAACATTTTTAAAAGCAGTAATTGGAAACTAAAGCACTCGACCTTGAAAAATCTATTTCAACTATATTAGATTGATGATGTCACTATTTTGACTACAGAAAGAGTTTGATCTGAATGAGTCAGCGCCAAGTTATACATGAAACGCGTTTCAAGCTCACAGTGATCATTTCAAATCAAAATATTTAACCTATTACTCCGGGAACACCTGTTTGAAGTAGATTTCAAGGCAACTAGGTGAGGATTTATTTATTTATTTTTTTAATATGGTGAGTCAAACTGAAATTCAGTGTTGGTTTCAAACAATTTTTGTATCTGTCCACTAGAGGGAAAATGATACAGCGTTAGAGCTAGTCAGATAATATACTTTATTCCTAGTTATCACTTTGCTTGGACCTGTTCTTTTCTGCTGGAGTTCACAACATTAGGATGCAAATTGTAAGAAGTTCCAGTCATTTACCGTATGACTTCTTATCCATAGGTAAATATGGTCCTGAAATCTTTGTACCACACCCAGTATTGACTCAGAGTGCAGAGACAGGAAATTCATCTCAGCGTCTGGCTGAGATATTATTTGGGAGCTGCCCTTTCAAAACAAAGACAGCTAAGCTGTATTTGGGTAAATTGTGACTAAGTATTTTTGATAGATCTAAATGGATGTTGGAGTTTAAGGGTGTGTGTAGATATAGGGTTAAAACTACAAACATTGTTCTCATTTGTGTTCTGGTAAAGGCACATTTATGATACATTCTGATACGACGATACTTTTATGTTTAAAATGAATCGTCAAGCATGCCATTAAATGAAAATTGACTTCTAGGATGGGAGATTTATTTTACTGCAAAATAATAGAAACACTGATGAGCGTGTGAGAAATTAACTGTTTTGCATAAGACAGGTGCTGAAGAACAGCTCCCTCACTGCCCACATGACAACATGAGAAAACATTTGTCCTCATGTCCACAATGCATAATTTATCATACAGTTTGAGTCTGAATCAAGATTGTCAATAGATGTATCTTGGCTAAAAAGAAGAGTGTAAACAATAAAAAGTAATTGTATATTTTAGTCTATGGAACCTGTGGTTTTATCATGTTTTTCATGACCCAGTAAAGTGGTGGGGGTCAAATCTTTAATAAAACATTGATGAAAAAAAAAATCCAACTTTACTACCATGGCTTTACACATGCTAGAATTGTTAGCATTATTACAAATGGGTGTTTGGTTGAATAAATAACTTCCCAGACTCCGATTCAAAGATAGCATTTTCTGGCGATATCTGTCTTGACCAATACGAAATGCTATGCTATCGGCGATTGCGTAGCACAGTAACAGTAAAAATACAACACAATGGCTATTAGTAACTTTTAAATGGCATTATGTTTTTGGTATTTCTGTAATTATATCGGGTAAATGACATGTTTCACTTTTAGGAACTAAAGGCCTAATCATTGAAATGATTTTAAATTTGATGAATTGTTCGGACATGGATTGTGAGTGTTCCACAGTACGTTCCCCTCCTTCCGACATCGTTGGTCCGTAATATTTTTCAAGACAAAAATTTTAATCGTTGGTCTGTCAGCCAATCTTTGGTCTGTGCAAGCAATTTATTCATTGAAAGTATAGTTAAACACACAAAACTCTTTTAATACTTAATTGTAAACATTGTTTTCTACTTTAATCCTGTACTGTATTGTGCACAGCATGACTCTGAAATGCAGTGCAAACATTGACATCCCATACCCCAGACATTAACAGCTGGTTATCTTCATTGAGGAGGAAGTGTTTCTCAGTGTAAAACTCTAAGGAAACTTTCTCTCTTTCTAGTAGTTACTGCTGCCAATCTAGACTGTGTCTACACTTCCTTGCTTTCATATACTTGGGAGCAAGGAATCTTAAACACAGTTACCAACCGTGACATGTGACCAATGTGGTGATCATTGAAAGGACAGATGAAATCTACTGTTCCGCTTCTCTAAATCTGTCATTTTTAAAATGTTTTTGTCAATTTGGTGGTACAGTGCCAACAAACCACCCAAATCTGGATATGTGTAAGACCAATAGAAAACTAAACTCATACATATGTGCTGTATACACAGCAAAAATATCAAGGTTTCTGTTACAATTAATGGTCTCTAAGGTGTTCTAAGGTAAAAACATACACTTTGTGTCAACTGGTGGTTCAGCCGAATGGTACTCGGCAATGTGGAACATTTGCCATTGTGGGGGTAAAAAGCATGTTCCTCATTAGGTTCTTGGGCCTCATTTGATCAAATTTCTGCCCTCACCCCAGGTGGGTGACTGAACCAATATTCCCTCTAATTTTCATGGCAATAAACAAGACACAAGTTGTGAAAAAGAAAAAAGAATCTCATCCACTTTCACCGCTTGTTCTTGTATTTGCCTACACTCAGAAAGCCATTCCATTTTCAAAGAAGCGCATTTCTTTTTTACTTTGGCTTGTTGAGTGGATGTGTCACCGCTGGTTCGTTTTAGCAGTAAAAGGGGTTAGCATTTGCGTCTCCTAACTCCACACAGTTGTTAGCTAGCTAACCTGCATGGGGTGTATATGCAGGGAACGTATGAAAGGACTGTCAATGCGCATGATTGGCTGCATAATGTAAGTGACACTTGTCACTCGCAGTAACAAATCAAAATGGTACAGAAAACAATATTGGTCTAATTAATCAGGTAAGATGAGGTCTATTATTAGGTATTATTTAATACATTTATATTGTAACAAATTTTATTTTATACCCAGCTTAGATTTTCACGTGCACTGAGTGTGCGAGTAGTGCGAAATTTCCCAAGCGCGCAGCTTAGAGGGAACATTGGTGCTCACGTAACTGAAAAAATGGAAGCTTTATTTCCCCTACGACCCACAGTCTGTCTATTTCTGTAAAGGAGCAGGAATAGCCTTATGTTTTAAGTTCCTTAAAGTCTAAAGCAGGGCCAGAGTCCAAAGAAAAACTGTCCTCACAATTATAAAAATCAAACTGTATGCCTGGCTATGTTTAGCAAGCTAATTGACCATGTTGCTGAACCGAAGGTTATGCGCTCAGATGGCCTGTCCATTTATATTTGGTCGTCAAGCAATATTGTTTTATTTGGACCAACAACCCAGCTACCTTCAAATAAGATGATGTAATGTGTCTGGAAAATCATGACACAGTAAAGTAAAATATTGATTAAATTTGCAATTTACACATAACCGTGACAGGTGAGGAGGTTCCTCCCTCAATGTTGATGGTATCAAGCTTGGGGTTCCTTGGCCACAAGCCACATTGTTAATTGCTCGGCTGTGGATTACCAAAACAAAGATGAACAGGGATTTCCGAATTGTTTCGGAAATGACACATATGCCCTTGTGCAATCCCCTTGTATAATCAGTGACATCATACTGTAGTTCATGTTGGATGTAGTTTAACAGGATCACCCTTGCACAGATTCATTGTCTAATTATAGTGACGAATTAGCCCTGTGGTTACACAGAAATGATTGCAAAGTCAAAATGTTAGCCTACCCTGAGCATTTTCAAATCAACATCTCTCTTTAGGATGATCATAAATCTCAGTACGGGTCAAAAACGAGAAGACAAATGACTCTTCAATATGTCTGCACAGGACCATTGTGCCCATGTCCAGGATGTATTATGAGACCATTTGGTCCTTAACCTCTCCAGGAACTCTAATAAAGCTCAGGGAATGTATGACTAAGCAAATAATGATTTGGTATAAAACCAGAGAAAGAGGAATTGTGCATTTTAAAATTGGCCCCGAATTGTTGACTGGGAGGCCTCAGTGACCCATCTGAGACGTTTGCAGGGCAAGAGGCACTGTATGCCATTAAATGAAAGGTGACATGCCATCTTTTCTATTTCCCAAACAATGGGAAACATCTTCACATGGTGCACCTTTATGAGGAGTTCCTGTTATTATCTACAAGCACAAGGCATCATTCAATCTTGATGAATTTTTACACTACGGTGTCTTGAACCTATGATGGTTTTGATAGGTTGTGTTGGCAGGAGTTATTTGTTTATGTGCCTATCTGTTTTTGTTCATCTTAGCATACATATGCAAAATGATTTTGATTAGATGTTTAAGCCATTTTCAATGCCATTTCTAGCTAAAGGCGGAATGAAAAAACATTGAAGCATTTTTTTATGTAATTTGTGAATGACAAAACTAATGATTTGAACATGGTGTCGCTTGAATACTTTTAACCGGTCAATTAATATTGGGAGAAGACTGAATATGTGTAGAATATGTCCTAATTTGAATGTTTATTGGGTGAAAACTCGGTATGTGTTTTGGCATGTTAAAAATTGTTCACAAAATGTTTATATTTCCCTTTAATATATTATTTTTCCAGTCTTGGCATGAACCAATTCTAAAAACGCAAGCAAAATAACTGCTTAAACTGGAATGGATCACAGGAACCTGGCACACACTATATACTCTTGCAACATCCGTCACAGACGGCAGCGGGGACACAGTTGAATTCCCTTTCAATTACACAAAGTAAAGTTCTGTTCATTAGCTTTATAGACAGAATTACCGGCTTTACCAAGGCTTGAAGTTTGAATGTTGTGGCCTAAGGATCTGGTCTACCCTATTAGTAGAAAATGTGGTCTTTATGGCTTCACCAAGTTGTGACTTTCAGTGTTTCTGAGTAGGCTTGATCAGCATGTAAAGCTGCTGGATTGAAATTAGAAGAAGAGAAGTGGATTGTGCCATCTAGGTTTGGTCTTTAACTCAAATTTCATGGTAAACCACCAAACTATCTGACTCAATTTAAATCCAGTAGACTACATATAATCCACTTGTCATCTCACATTTCAAATGATTACCTTTAAAATGGATAAGTAAAATAAAATGCAGCCCGCATTCTATTTCAGAACCATTTGGGGATTTTTTTATTTTTTATTTTTTTTCCATTTAGTGGGTTAACTTTAACCTCAACCTTAATTTATATAACAGTTCAGGACTATTTCAGTACATATGCACACGTGGAAAGTTGAAAGAGTTTTAATCATAATTAATAATAATTATTTGTAGTAGGGTAAAACTGCATGTAAATGTTCACATGATTTTTGGCATATATACAGTGCATTCATAACAAAACATATGTTCAGAGATAATTTCTATTTTGAAGGGCAGATACAGTGTGTTCTTTGAGACAGTCTCTTATTAGATGACAGTGGCACTTCCCGGTGGCTCAGGTTGCCAAGGATATTAGCATTACCCCGTAAAGCGTTTTAGTGTAAAATATGCCTCGGTAAGCACCCGAGATGATGTCATCTGAAGAGGACACACACACACACACACACACGCACACACACACACACACACACAGTCACTTGCAGACATAAACATACACACACACACACTGACACACACACTAAGGGATTGCATATGACTTTTATGTCAATTTAAGGTTAAGGAGATTGATTTGTGTGAGAAATTACCAACAATTTAAAAACACAAGTCTGGCAATGCATTGCTTAAAACATAAGTGGGTGTATATAAACGTATATACACCTACATCCAATCTTACATCTGATTGTGTTGCCCCATTTCATCATCACAAGTTTGCCTTTATTGGAGGCTAAATGGTGCTTGTTAAAGCGGGTGAATCATCAAACTACAAACAGAGACACACATCCTCCTAAGTGACTAAACTCATTCAAACAAATAAGAGGAAGTGAAAGATCAAGGTACTGCTGTTTCATGCCACATGTGCAGACACGTATTTACTGTAACACCTGTCTGAGAGTGACTTACAGTAAACACTAAAACAGTGTCAGACTACTGAAATTTGTTTTGCATGTTTAAATTGTCAATTAACTGCAATCTTGTTACTATATTTCATCAAAAAGTTACAGAGTTTCTTACTGTAACATTATTTTACTCTATACTATTAAAGTATCAATACACATTAGTCGTCATCAGGCATACTTGAAGATGCCTAAGCAGTGTTCAATACCACTAATTGTAGGTTCAACTGACATTTGTCTCCTTGTTATGATTAGTTTCTGCATGATTAAGTCCCACATCACTCAAATGTAGCAAAAGACAACTGATACAATTGCAAAGCCTGCATTTGTATGACCTCTGATATGAGTATTCATATATATTCCCAGCACGCATCCTATCACAAAAGGGGAAAAGAATTGAAGCGTTCTGGATTTGCCTGGGACCACTGGGGTGGTGGGTGCAAAACAAGGCGGGCCATTAAAAATGACTGCCAAAAAAGAAGAAAAAGAGTGAAAATCTAACAAATGGGGGAAAATAGCCATTGACATATTGCACCGATCTAACAGAAAGTATCATTGTTTGGATCTTTTTTGTGAGCAACAGCAGGGGGAGGCTTCCAGCAAGGTCTAAGACATATCATGTGCTTCACTTAAACCACTGAAAGAGCAAATAGAGGGCCAAAACTTGGCCTGAACAGCTCCAGAGGACTTTGAAGTCAAATAAAGCCACCTCATCGATCACAGATTCAAAGGTTTCTTTTTCCCTCCTCTTGTCCTTGCACTCTCGCTTTTCACTCTCAGGAGCCTTTTGTTTATAATGAAGCCGTTATAAAACCCCTTAACTTCCTCTACAAAAAAAAAAAAAAAATCAAATCACACTAAGATCAGCCAAATGACATAATCACATTTCAATGTTAAGATACTGCTTTTGAGCGTATTTAAGTTTTCCCCCAAAACCAGCAGAATAACCCACCACAGCTTGGTATCTGTGTGTGTGTGTATATATATATATATATATATATATATATATATATATATATATATATATATATATATATATATATATATATATATATATATATATATATATATATATATATATATATATATATATACACACACACACACACACACACACACTGTATATGGGGGCTCACAATACCAATACTGCAGTCTACAATATTTCACATTTTCACTCATCTTTCAAGGCAGATTATGACTGGCCATATTATGTGCTATGTCTATGTAAAAATGGGTGGTATCATATGAAATATTGATTTCCATTTTTTACTTAAAATTACAAATATCTGCGTTGAATGGCAACACTGCTATCCAATGGTCACAGTTATCACTAGAGTGCTCAATTGGCTTAATAATAGATAAGCACTCTTCAAGGGTGTCAGCTACCCTCCATATACCTGTTTGACAAAAATGTTTATTATTTTTATTTATTTTTGTATATTTATATTATTATAATTTTAGATAAGCCGAACCAGCAAGAATAACTATTTTTATTATGGATAATATATTCAGCTCTATTTCATAGTTTTTCCACAACATGACAGATAGATACACATATTTGTTTTACAGGTGATCTGCATCTTGGTGGCTAGCAAAACATACTGCACATTTGCCGCACTGGACTATAAGCCCAAATCATGAGAAAAAAAGTTGTGACTTATTGTCCAAAAATACGATAAATGAATTGCAAAATTTGCACAGGTAACTGAATGTGTATACTGTATTTTGAAGAAATTGCGTAAATAGCTCTTTGAAGGTGATGGCTGGATTAGGTCTTGCCTTTAGCTTGCATGATGTCAGAATAACTTTACAAAACTGCATGCTCATCTACAAGCAGAATCTTTTCCAAGGCAATTTGGAAATGCCATCCCAAACCCAACAACCTGTGGTCTTCCCGACAAAGGTCGGATAATTGCGACGCCAATGTTGATCTTGCCAAGCTGGCGTTCATTCCCAAGTGCTTAAAAAATTAATTCGATGACTATGATGTTTAAAATATTTCCAGATAAGAGAGTGAGAAAGTGGTTGTATTTTTTCGTGTATGTGCTGCATGCAGTGACCCCCCCCCCTCCAAAAAAAAAAAACAAAACACATACACTACACGTGCATTTCTGGAAGAGTCGTCGAGCCAAATTTGTTCAGGAAGTCAACATCAGTAGGACATACAATCAGACTCATTCTGAGCTTTTGTCACTGCAGGTCATGGAGAGAAAATGACTAAACAGGAGGAAAAGGTGGAGGAAAGATGGGGATATACTTTTGGATGATGATCTCATACTTTCCAAAGTCTCTCTTTGGGAACACTCACACAGGGCTGCTCCCAAACATCGGACCATTTTTAGAAAGTTAGTCGTGGCACCTGAAATATGAAATAAGCCAATCGGATGCAGTGATTTTAAAATAATTTCTGGTGGCTAGATGCAAGTATGCCTTCAGGAAGCACTCCTCAACCCTTTTCATAATAACCTTGTGAAGAAGTGGACACTGTAAATTGCTTGTGTCATGTTTTGGTAAACCTAAACCACTAATTGTTCTTGTGCCATCCATCTTGTTCTGCCGTTTTCCAGCCATCCCCTCCCTCCCCTAAACTCCCACTCCCGCATGACCCTGTGTCTAGCGCTGCTCTCGTCAGTGCTCCTTCAGTCTTTGTGAGTGATCCCCCAACCTCCCCCATTTCCGCCCAGTGCAAAGTTGTGGGTGGGAGAGCTCAGCCAAGGGTCACTGGTGTACTCTTGCTAGCTTCCATCCCTGTGCACCTCTTTTATTTGCTTCATCTCCAGCCACAATCGCCCTCAAAGACCGTTTTCGCTCTCGGCCATCCGAAAGTCATCGAGGACACAAACTGACATTTTTCTTGTATGAAACCACACAAAGAAATTCAGATTACCTTATTGTTTAATGACATTCTTGACACCAGCATTTAATTTTCCAAATTCGGGTTAAACTTTAGACTAGAAACCTGTTCAAAAGGGGGTTTGAGGCAACTGAACTTGAAGACCTTAATACCAGTGCCGTTGTTGTTGCTACTACATTTGACATCTTGTAGAGCAGTAGTTTTCATTCTTTTTTCAGTGAAGTACCCCCTGTGAAATATCTTTTCAGCTAAGTACCCCAGTGCAAAGCATTTTTGTGTTTAAAATGAATAAATAAATCATTAAAATATTGTTCCACAAAAGAAAAATCAATATAAAGTGTCAGACCTGTTCTCCAAAAGAAATCAGTATCAAAAAATATCTGTCCACAGAAAAATATTCAACTTAAGGTGCCCTCTTTTGGGATCATATTAGAGATGTGTTCACAAAAATAGATCATTGACTTGAAAGAGGTTGCACTTGACTAGTGGGGTCGAACCTTTCTAATGGGAAAGAATCTAGCTTTTTACAATAATGAAATTGAATAACCTACTGAACATAAAATTTGTTTGATGATCTTGTATTTTCCTGAAACAATTAATTAATTCAATATTTATGTTTAAAGGATTTTTGCATGTTTGTTTGTTTTCTTTAAAATCTCGAGTACCCCCCGAAGTTCCTTCAAGTACCCCCAGGGGTACTAGTACCCCCATTTGAGAACCACTCAGTACTCTGACATCAGTGACATCAGAAGTCTGACATCTCAGAAGTCAGAATTCAGACGGTGTCAGTTTGTCATGTCTCCTGCTTATTGTTCTTGTGCTCTTTTTTTAAGGCACAGTTTTTTTCTCAACCCACGAGGGTTGAAGGTTAAAAGGGGGAAAAAAAGTCTGAATTATTACTTTAACGACGACTGACTTTAAAGTAAGTGTTCTGAGAACAAAGTTAGAATTTTGAGATTAGTCAGAATGCTCATTTTAAAGCCTGAATTCTGACTTTAAAGTCATGGTTCTTATTTTATTCTCAGAAGTCAGTCAGTCTCTAATTCTGACTTCGTTCTCGGTATTTTGTCTTTTTCACTTTTAAAAAGTCATGATTCTAAATATCTTCTTAGAAGTCAGAACTCTGATTTTTAAAGTGAGGATCCAGACTTTTAAGTAATAAAATGGTTAAGCACCACAGGTAAGTAAACACACAGACACTAGTCATTACTGTAGAATACACTGGCTTGTCCCCATAACTTACTGCCAATGGACTAACGTGTGTACGTGTTTGCGTGGGTGTGTGTGTGTATGAGATGAGGGGTAATCAGCAAAGTAATGGCTTGCATGTGTTGATCCCAGACTTCAAAACCCTCAAAAGTTGTCTGCTAATTTGAGCAGAAGTTGTACAGCATGTTAAGTCGTAGCATTTCAGCTCTCGTAAACCTTTTATGTATTTATTCACCAATGTCCAGCACCTTGACAAAAACTGGCAAACCGCAGTAAACGTGGTTCATTCTGTGGGGTCACATTTTTGACCATGATTTCATACTAACTGGCAGTAAAGATAATGTCTGTAATTGTTTCTTTAACACTGCAACTGCAACTTTAATGTTGCGCTTGATAAGCTTAAGGGTACGTGCCTTATCTCCCATCTCGTCTGGATAAGTTAGTGTTTTCTGAAAACATTAGATGAGTGTTCAAGGTTATGAAAAAAAAAGATTTAAACACACGTAGCACCACATCAGTGGGAATTTTAAATGAAAAAAAAATGAAGGGGTGGTAAATATCTCCAATAAAATACTTTCACTTTTTTTAAAGTTTATGTGTGTTTTCCAATGAAATAATAAATGATGATGATTGTTCAACCGATTAGCACATCTGTCTCACAGTGCAGAGGTTGTGGGTTCAAATTTGGGGTTCAGCTGGGATAGGTTTCACCGTGCACGCAGCTCTAAAGGTGGATAAGTGATTCAAAGATTGGATGAATTGATTAAAAAACAAACACAATTGCACATACATGAAATTTCTGCAGTTATCAAATCACAAAGTTAATTGAAACAGACTTGTCACCTTGGAGGTTTTGGATACAGGGAGGCTGGAGGCAGTCTTTCGGCAGGTTGGGATGGCTGCTAATTGCACTGAGGTGATAAAAATGTTTGTTAGCACCTTGGTCAACTGGTGGTCATAGTCCCCTAATAGATACTGTGGGATATTGTCAGGACCTGCAATTTTTTCCTTGGTTAATCTTTCACAGGGCTCTCCTCATGTCTGTTGGGGAAAAACTGTGGGGGATGTCATTGAGTGGAGGTGTGAATCTGACTCTGGGGGTGTAATTGTAGGGGTCCTCTAAAGTGGGCAATGAGATGATTGAGAGCAGCTGGCAGGGAGGGAACTGTCTTTTGAGCATTGTGCATCTTTGGTCTTGTCGTTCGTGATGCACCAAATGCCATTCCACATACTCCAACTGACATTAGAGCAGGGGTGTCAAACTCATTCTTATTGAGGGCCACGTTGCAGTTACAGTTTCTGTCAGATGACTGTGATAAAATACATTTTTGGTGTATTTGTCACACTTCCAACTAGTTTTGAGATCAGAGAGGGGGGGGGGCAAAAAGCACTTGCTTTTTTCCCCAAACAATTTTATAAGCTGACGACGACTTACAAATGTGGTATTTTGATTGGAAACTTGAATTGCAATGGGAATTTCGCGGGCCGCATGAAATGATGTGGCAGGCCGGATCTGGCCTCCGGGCCTTGAGTTTGACACCAGTGCATTAGAGGTTAAATGACCAAAAAATAGGGTGTCACATTTGCGAGACATGGTGGTGTGGAGTGTGGGAAAGGTGGACCCAAAATGCAAAGTGAGCTGGGTGGTTGGTGCACAAAAATGTAGATTTAATATAACAAAGAGCAACAAGAACTTAACAGATAGTAAAGTAACAAATCAAAGCTCAAAACAGAAGCTAAACTGACGTGGTAACTACAAGAGGACAGCGACTGGTAGACAAAGGAAACTTGGAGCTGGAAAAGACAAGGAACTCTGATAGCAAAAACAATGACATTAGACAATGAACTGGAGACACGCTGGGACTTAAATACACTGATTACACACCATTAGGAGAACACGAAACAACTGGATGGTAGCACGAGGCATGAGAATCTTGTTGGTGGACACTCTGGGGGCAGTCAAACACAGACAGGTGGGCAAAATCATGCAAAGCAGGACACAGACAAGGTAGGCAGACCTGAATGAGACATGATCATGAACTAAGAAAGATAATCAAGACCCCAGAACACCAAAAACTAAACTGCAACAGAAGTGTAAAAGAAAAAGAAAAAAAGTGGCATGAGGTGGGCCCGCAATGATGAGTCAACTGCTGTGTATACAGGAGCTTACATGAGTGGTACCAGGACATTTTACATTTTCAATTATTTCAGATGTACTGTATCACAATACCTGGTGCACAATGTATTTTTAGAGAAGCCATTACAAAAAGATTTTGATGTCATTTTTCCATTTGTTTTGAGCATCAATCCCTTGGATAAAATGTACTCTTCAGTGAGCTGTTACCGCTGTGCCTTCAGGAAATACAGTCACACCATCCAAAAGCTATTAAACAAACCAGTCAGTTGCAAGTGTTAAACATTCGAGGAAAAACTGTGTGTACCCTGGAATGAAATAGAATTCAGCATGACATCTGAAGAAATATTCCAGGTTACAATCAATACGTCATAAACTTTACAATCAATATGTCATAAACTTTGCGTAACATCACATTTGTGTTAGGTGTATAGCAAAGTCAAATGAGGTTGCTTCAATTTACATTTCGTCATAGCTTTAAAAGTACAATTAGATGTTCATCATTTGGCCCAAAATCTCCTAAAAAAAAACCAACCTGAGTTGATGAGTGCTATTTGTAAAACCAATCAGTCAAGATAATTGGATTTTTTTTGTTCATTCCACACTGACTGAGGGGCAGCACTCACTGCCGTAGAGTGAATACAAGCCTTATATTATGCTTGAATATGGACATGCACATAAATAAATAAAGTGTTCTTTTGTCTACAATAAAAAATTGCAGATACTATACAAAAATACCCAAATAATAAAGAAAAAAACTGGCTGTTGACTTAGACAAATTAATTGTTCCTGTCTGTCATTGTTCCTTGCAATTATGTGTCTGCTACAACATTACATTGGCTTTCCAAAAACGTATATTTTTGTAATATATTGTACTGAGTTTTATTCAAAAGCAGGAAGAAAATCCTCATTGTCTCACATTTAAATGTTTTTTTTTGTTGGGTTTTTTTCCTTGTAAATGAAGCTGGTGGGTGGCCGGTGCTGATTATGAGCGTGAGGGTAATTCCTAGCCCTAGACAATGACCCGAAATGCACACTGACCCTTATCATACAAAAACACATACAAGCACTACTCTCGCAGCTGCCACAGCACTGAGACGTCACAGTGACGGCATCCCACGGTATGTCTATGCCTATATGTCATTGAAAGGCATTGTGCGGGTGATGTATGATCTCTGGTGCCAACACCTTTTACTATTCTTTAGTTGGGCCATTTTATGTGTGTGCGTTTTGTCTCATGGTTGTAATATTTAAAAAAACAAAACGATTTATCTATACCTCTAGAAGGTATTTAAGAACTGGCCATATATAAACTGATATCGCAGTGAGGTCAAATAAAAAGAACATGGACAGAAATAATGACTTCAACAACTTACTTTAATGAAATTCAAAATCACTTTACTGTCGTTAAATTGGGTGGTACGGTGGAAGCGTTTTTATCATGTCCACCTCAGAGTGCAGATGATCCAATTTCAACTTTCCGTGTGTAGATTGCATGTCCTCCCCGTACCTGCGTATGTTTTCTCCTGTGCTTCGGTTTCTTCGAGTATTCCAAAACAGTAGATCTATTGGACTCTCTAAATTGCCCTCAGATGTGTTTGTGAGTGTGAACAGACATTTTAATTAAAAGCAGCATATAACTTTAGATAGTTTGCTAAATGATGACAGTACGAACCATCTGGAAATCCTGTTCTGGGCCGTAGGGGAGCTAGTGCCCATCTCATTTCAATAAGAAGCAGGATATACGCAGGAATGGTTGCCAGTAACACACAAGACAATAATAGGATTATAATCATTCTATGAGCAACTTACGTATTCAATTAGCCAGACATGCAATTCTTCAAAGTATGCAACGAACATTTGCTCCACTGTGCAGCGTATGTACTATTTCATTTTACAGATAAACCTACGGTAAATTTCACCTCACTTCTTTTAAGCTCTCCCTTCCCAACAAGATCCTAATATTTTTTTCAAGGCTGTAGTGTGTACCAGCGGTGCCAAAGTGTGAGTTAGCAACCTCTCATATTCCTGACTCACCACGCGCTCCAACACTGACTGCCCTTGCAGCCATATACCTCAGCAGTCTCTGGGGAGGATCTCTGGAAGGCAATGCCTTGGATTTATACGGGAGGACTTGACTATTATTCATCTGCGCTCATTCCAGATGAGCAGCCTTTTAAAGGTTAATTGCACTGGCTAATTGCTCTAGCTCTCTTTTGCTAATGAGGGTGCCCTCCTTGATGATGTCACCAAAATGCCTCTTGGACTACTTTGGTGATGACTTCTCACTTCAGAAGGGCACAGCAATGTCCAATACCCACATCCCCAATGAGGATAAGCAGTATGGGAGCGAATGAATGGATGAGTTATTTTGTGTACATACTGCATGATCGCTGATATGCAATATAGTGCATAATTCAATTATGGTTTGTACATACATGCATATATATTATTTCTGCAACTATTATTTGCATAAAGCTAATTTCATTTTTTGCCACTGCACCAAAGTTGAAGTGTTGAAAAGATAACTGCTTGGTAAACCTTTACTTGGCCAGAACATAGGGAAAAAGTCACTGCAGATTCAATTGAAAAGAGTACTTGCTAGTCTTTTACGATGGCCATAAAGAGGAAGGAATACTGATGAGCTTCACCGAATGAAGGCTTCACGTTTGCGCTTTAGTGATGTCAATGAGTTCGTCAATGACCACATGGTCACTAGATGAATCCAACAATCTTGGTTTAGACATTTTTTTGTTATAAGCCTGTCCACAATGCAGCAACAGCCAAAAGCTGTCGAAACTTAATGTGTGCAGGTCAATAGTGACTGAGACACCCATTATGCATATTTTTTTATTTAATGTTGAAAACAATAAACTTTGGAAATTAATTTGAATGAATGGATTTACAGTCAGCTCGTTGGCGCACAGTTTAGCATGTCTGCCTCATAGTTAATAGACATGAATTTGAATCCAGCAGACTCTGGCCTTCCTGGGTGGAGTTTGCCTGTTCTCCCCAAGCCTGCATTGGGTTCTCTCCAGGCACTAAGGCTTCCTCCCACACTCGACGCATGGCAGGTGTAATGGACATTCTAAATTGACCTTAGGTGTGATTGGGTCTGTAGATGGCTGTTTTAGAGGACGGACCGACGGATTTATGGTCTCAGCCTCCTCATCATGCTGTTTTTGCTTTGTAGACTGTGTTCACATTCAGTTTTGCTTCAGTTAAAACAAGCCCGTTGAGTAATTTGCTCTGCTGGTATGAGTCATTTAATCAAATGAAAACATTACCATTCCAATCAACAGACCGAGATCCCTCAAAGAGAACATGCACACATGTAATGTGAAAACAAAAACTAATAGAATTATTGTGTTGTTGAAAGTTGTTGTCATTACGAGGCAACGATAAAAGCTCTGACATGCAGAATATGACATGCACATCTTGTACAAGGGGCATGGACTGCTCAGGAGTTTATGTTGCAGAACAGAATTTAAGTTTTACCTCTGATTGCGATGAAAAACACACAACATGGCTGACTAACTCACACAGAGAATAGTCAAAGGCAAATTCATGTGTCACAGCAGTTTGTTCATCATAATTAAAGTTCCTCCTTCCTCTTATTGTCAACTTTACTGACAGACCACTTAATTAGATTTTGGTGTTCACCTCAATCATCATCATCTGATCATAACAACACCTGGCTGTGAGAAATAAGTTCCAAAAAAATCATTTTCAGTCTTTGGAGTCATGCAATTCCATCTCTGGCACAGTATACTTTTTACAGTATTTCCACTGAAAATATTGCTGCTGGTTTTCAACAATGGTTTGCTCATTTCTCAGCAGGCATAGAATTTGTCTTCCAGCATCTCTGTGCTAAATTGATTTTATAGGTCATATAAGACCAAGCTGAGTGACGTCAATGTTAAATTGTCCTACCTTTATATGTATTTCATTCGACCTTGCCTACTCCTGTTAGTGTCTCAAGGGTCACATTTATTTTTTAAAAGGGACAACCCAGAACTTGCTGGGGAATTGGTCTCCCAAATGATATGTACCAGTCGCTTGAATGCAAAAAAAACTGAAGACTTCATTGAGAAAATACATGAGTTTAGTAAATGGCACAATTGATCATTCCTAACAGCTTTAAAAAAAATTATTGATAATTGTGCCATGTTTGTGGATTCAGTTGAAAATAATATTAAAATATTTTGTAGTTTTTACAACATTCTATAGTGTGGAGTTAGCATATTCTCCCCGAGCCAGCATGAGTTCTCTCCAGGCTCTCTGGCTTCCTCCCACATTCTAAAAACATGCGTAGTAAGTGTATTGGACAGTCTAAATTGTCCTTAGGTGTTAATGGGTGCATGAATGGTTTATCCTCCTTGTGTCCACTGCAATTGGCTGGTAACCAGTCCAGGGTGTCCCCCCGCCTACTGCATCCCTAGTGAGGATAAGCAGCTATAGAAAATGAATGTAAAATGGACGTATGGATTTCTTTTGCATCATCATGCATTTATGAGTGTGCATGCTACATTTGTGTGGTGATGTCATGCTATGTGTGCATGCCTAATGACACGTTCACGCCGGATGTGGCCAAGGTAAGTTGTTTGCTTTGCCCTCCCTGTATTCTCAATTGTTAAAGCAATAATACTCAGCTACTGCAGTTGGGGCTTGCTATGTTGGTTAATTCATTAAGATATATAGATATAGAAGATATATTGTGCAGTTTTTAGCTTGCATTGTTGTCACTAGGTAACATTTTGATGCCCCTGTCCATTGAAGGACTAAAGCTCCTATTCCACTGAGAGGCAGACGTTTTCAAGTGTCTGTGAAGATTGCAGCACTTTTGGTTTGATCAGAGTTTTTGCAGTCGTCTTGCCGCAACAACAAGAGTAAGGGGGTAAAACAAAAACAAAAAAACTCAAATAAAACGTTAAAACTGTTGGTGAATGTTTGCCGACCTTTGGCAAACTCTGGCAACTTTTTGGCAAACGTTGACAGCGTTGAATAAACCCTAACAAGCTCAAAAGAGCCTGTACCTTTGCCAACACTCAGCAACGTCCTCTCCTCGGTGGGATAGGGGCTTAAGATAATATTGCTAACACCGGTTAACATGCCTTCTTCTTCTTACTTACTTATAGCGCTGCACTGTATAGGCAGCACATAATTTGAGCTCGTGCAGCATGACATGACACACAGAGACTCCTGATATCCACTAAATGTGACAGAGGTAATATTATTGTACAAGCAATCTTGAGGTTTTACCGGTGGACCCACCCTGTAACAGCTACATGATCAAAAAGAGTAAAAACATGTTCCAAAACATTGTTGCACACTGGCCTGCCGCTGTTTCAAAGCTCCAGAAGATTAGATTGGGCAGGTAACGCCATGGAAACATATGATTAGGTTTAGGATCTGTGAGGTTAGGAAAAGGTAACAGTGCAACTAAAACCCAGATGTGACCAAATGTTAAGACCTGTGAGGTTTTTCCCAAGGACTGCACTAGAGGAACAGGATGGGAATGGCAAAGATGGCCTATTATTGCTATAAATCTTCCAAAACACAGCGTAGGAAATGATTTATGTGCATAAATCTGCAGAGTGGGGAAAGGTGGCAGATCAAATTACTGTTTCTGTAGTTGTGCATTGGGGAACTGGGGTGGTGCGTAACAGATCCTACTGTACACACTGATGGTTTTGCATGGGTTGGCAGAGCTATCTCTCATATCATCAGATCATTTGTCCTGCACATACAATGATTGGTGAAAAAGAGCAAGTTTGCATAAAAGGATACAAATTGTTGATGTAACCTTTCACGTCTCTTCAAATATCATATCACATATTAGACAGGTGTGTCAGAAGGAGAAGCTCGGGACAGTTATGCAACGCGTTAATCAACTGTATACTCCAGATTCTAACTGATAAAAACAAGTCCGAATTTTTCATCTGTAACATATTTTTTAAAGATTTTGGGCACCGTAGACTCAGAGGAAAAGGTAGAAGTAACACCTGTACAACACAACATGCAGCCCAATTTTCATTTAATTAAATGAACCCTAACGCAAATCATTGATTAAATCTCACCAGCTCAGGAGGAGTTGAGTCTCTGCGGATCCTTATGCAGCAAGAACTGTACTCAACAGATTCCACGACGCTATGAAGCAGTCAGTAATCCTAGGTGACTGTAGGTGATGTCACAAAATATGTCCTTGTCTGATGTTATGCAGCTGAAAAACCCAGCGCAGATGCAGTAAATTAGGATGCTCTCAATAGAGCATCAATTAAAGGACATGCCCGAGGCACATAAGACATTTTCCGAGTGTGGTTTATTAGCAAGTGCCTATCCAGAGCCAGATGGATCCTGATATTTCCAACTCTGACAAAACTGGCACCAGTCTGAGAAAATGATGTTTAATGCAGGATCAAAATAACCCAACAGAAGCCATGTGTAGCCTGTTAGCTGCTCCTGGTGTGCCACAGCAGTGTGGAGAACTGGGTTGATGGCAGCATCCATGGAATCAATAGCTCTTGAGCAGTTTCTCAGAGCATTCAATGATTATTTGTGCCACTGGGCGAGAGTCATTTAAGCTTCTGATGGGTATTTGATTGAGAAATGAACGATGATGGAGGACTTCAGGCTGGAGAGACAAGGCCCTTCTTTAGTTACTTACTCAGTCTTGGTGAAGACTCCCTCCACCTGAGTTGCAAAGTCCTTCAACACCTGGCTTGAAATATCATAATGGCCTACAGCTATGTAGACTGACCTCAGTCTACACAGTTATCATTGATATGTTTGATTTATTGATTGATTCGCAATTTATTTTGATTCTCATTATTCATTTTTTATATAGTTTAAAACTAAGGTCATTTGGTTTCACCAAAAAAGAGATACTTCTGCCCTAACACCAGTTAACACATTAAAAACAACATTAGATCAACAACATTACAACATTAGATGTAACCATTGGAAATAAATTATTATTCAATATTATATCCCATCTAAAGCCGGTGACAGCTTGATCTTGATTATCATTATTTGAATGCTTTATTTGTCCAAAGGCTTTACAAAAACAACAGATTTTTTCTAATTGACTGCTTAGAAAACATGTTTATTCTGTTGTTAATGAAATAGTAGACCAAATATATGCGTGAGAATTAAAACAAAACGATACTGAGCTTTACATTTTGAGATGAATAACAATAAAAAAAAATTAAAAAAACCTACCCTACGCTAGAAAGGAAATGTCAGCATAATGGACTTCAAAGTGTGAAAACAAGCAAAAAGGAAATGAAGAGATTTTTTGGGGCCATTCTCAGAGTTCACATTACATCTGGGAGCGTACATTCATTTGCAGCAACGTCTCATCTCATATTCTCTATGATTTTGTTGTGCTACATTTGGCTGATCAAATTGATTCAGAATTAGTCAATAGGTAAGAAAAACAGATAACAATTACTAGCTAGGGTTATATTGCTCAAAACAAATTTTTGAGAGCAATGGTTCTTTTATTTCTGATTTTGTACGTCTGTAAGTCTTTATCATTTATTCATACATTTTCAAGTGGATGAATCAGATCTAGGGCCATAACATTGATAAAATAGTAGTAATATGAAAATAAAGTTTTATTTATTTTCAGGGAAAAAAAAGTCAGAATTTAAAAAAAAAAAAACAGGTTTTGGTTTCAAACTGTTGTTTCTTTCTAGTTTTGAAACGGTTAAGGTAAAACAAAAAGAAAAATCAAGACTTTATACAAATATGCAACTGTGACTCTATATTACTTCATCTATATACGTTTTTCCTTGTGGGCCAAGTTTAATTTGTAGCTCTTGAAATAGAAGTGATAAGTGAAATAATAATAAAATAGTGGCATAATGCACAATTTTACTGTACACTGTAACTTTAGAGAATGTAAAATCAAAGAGCAGCTCGTCGGTCTTTGCAGTGTCATTAAGAAAACTAAGAAAAGCGAAAGTGAAACGGTGAAAAACAGAGGAAAAACAACACTTAGCCTTTGTCACTACACAAAAGAAGAACGTTTAAAAAACAAGTTAAACACTGAATAGATCCTGAAAGTACTTATGTACCTGACTTTCCGCAAGACCACCTAAATAGCAGCTTTCCAACACTGGCAAACTCTGAAATTACTCAAGAGATTTTTTTATGGACCGGTCCCTTGCCAGGTTTGCTTCTCTCAAAACAGGGAGGGTTCGCACTAGACTGAACTATTCTTACAAATAATGTCATGGCAGTCAGTCAAACTTGCGCAACCCCTGGCTGCCTTGAGCGCATCACGACAGCCTTTCTTGTATCTTTGTAATGTGTGAAACTGTTTTTTTCTTTCTCTTTTACAAGACACCATTGACAAGACAACGCAGATCATTTAATTCTTTTCATCATTTCTTTTCAAGCACAATATGTCTGTCTGTGTTTGCGCAGTGCTGATGGTTAATCTGCTGCAGCTCCTCTGACTCACCAAATCAGTCCAACACCAACATTATGAAATGAGCAGCACAAATTACTATCAAAATAGAAGGCTGCTTTCAAACAACCGATCTGATTTTACATTTACTGAAATATTAGTTTGTCCCACTCCTTGTCCACATTTTTAAACCACAATCTCCTTTTTACTCTAACTTTTTTCAGTTAGAAATCTCCAGTGGTGAATGACTGGTCATGTTTCCTCTCCTCAAATGATCAAATGATCCATAAGTGCAAAACCCTTTAGATAACGTCCATGACATACATCCATTCAACATTTACTACATGTAATGCAATGTGCCATATTCTTACTCTGTATTAATAATTTATTCAATCAGAGAATTATAACTAAAAATAGAAGTTGACCACGTTGTCCTACTTGGGTCTAAACAGAGGTTTTGCAATTGATTTGGACCCAACAAAGAGAGTGAGTGACCAAAACTAGCAGTTATATTAGCAGTTTGGCTGCTAATTCATCCATCCATCCTCTCACTCAGCCACCCCTTTACCATCCATCCATTTGCCAACTGATCCATTATTTCTCCATTACTTATCTTATTGAACTCATGAGATAAAGTCAATCCAAAAATAAAAATATGAAAATGATCACAACATTATCATGTTAAATAGCTCTAGCGCTACTATTATCTCCACAAATGGTGGAAACCTTTTAGGATACAGTACAGGAAATTTACAACATACAGTAAGATTTAGTCATTATAATTGATCATTTCCATTCCTTGAGTTGAAAGAAAACAAGCACTGTATGTTTGCTTGTTGCCTGGCTACATTGCAGCAGCCTCGGTGATCCCAATGCTTAGGATATACTTTTTTTTAATGCTCCTATTTTCTGTGCAAAGTTCAGGAAGCATTTTGCATTGTGCAGAACCCTTTTACATGATGAGAAACAAGTGCCCACCAGTTATGATCTTTAAATAAATGTTTGGTTATCTCATGAACTGTTTCCATTGGGCTTCTGTTTACTTTAATAAATGGAAGTGGAAGTTCCGAAGGAAACAGGGAAGGAAGTGGCCGTTTCACCATTTTTTGTGTCATAACCTTTCCTAAAACATCAGTAAGAATATGTTTTTGTTCATCCGTTCATGATGTCATTTTCTGGTTGGGACGGTCATTTGCGCTTGCATGGTAAGATGAAAGTATTTGTATCTATTGAAAATAGGTAAGTCCCATCCTCTCATTATTTACCCTTGTAATGCCTGCAAAAGTGCACACTGTGTATCCTGGCTGTTATGGTAACAGCCTGAATAATAGGCCGTGTTAAAATCATTATGAAATCATGCCACCAAAGCTGTCAAGCTTAATTTCATTAAGGACGCAATCCAGGTATGCAACTATAACTCACAGTGTTAGCTATGTCAATGTTTATATACCCTTCTATGGTACATTAAGTCACTGCTTAGACATCATTTACTTGTGATTGAATGTTTTTACTGATGAGAGCTGTTGCTATTCCTGTGTGGTGGAAAAGTCTTACAGGTTGTAGGTTGTTGCCATGGAAAAAAGGTGGGCAAAAGTGGTGGGAAGCTATCCTGAGTACAGTACAGGATGTATGCAAGACAAAATATAATATATTCATCCCCCCCAGAAAAGCAAAACAACAATGAGGCATGTAGAATCTAAAATACTAAATTAAGTAGATCATGACAATTGTTTTCTCATCTACCTTATGATTTGAAGCAGAAATCATTGTCAATCAGACCATTTTGAAATGAAAAGTGTTTTGAATCAAAAACTGATTTTTAATAAATAAAAAAAACTGTCATCAAATCACATCTTGAGACAGAATCCCATCCCTCATAAGCGAATGGTCCCAGAACTGATGGTGCGTAACCAAAGGAGTGAAAAGGTACGGAAAGAGTACAACTGAGAAGAAACGCCATTTAAATGATGGCTAACGTTAATGTTACTGAACTGACCTATTATAATAGCTACTGAAAACTTCTGCACCTCACTAAAATATGAGACTTTCGGTGGCACCTGTCTACAGTTATCTATCTTATTTGTTACTGATAAAATGACACTCTGAGACAAATAGGGGGACATTATTACATCAGTCTTGCTTAAGGCCACTGTTAAGTGTTGACGTGTACGCAGAATCAGGCTGACATCATGCCTGGTAGCAGGGGTCTTTCTTATCCCATTGAACTTGTACATTCCTCTTCAATGTGATCCCTTTTTTCGGGGCCTCGGAGGCTTCCATCTGTTGACAATCATCTATCCTTCAAACCTTGGATTGGGACCTTTTCACCCATTAGCAACACCAGCTGCATACAACCACCTGATGAAATTAAATTGAACACATTCAAGACACCATTTTTCTTCTTCGTAATTAAATAGCTTGTATTTAGTGTACATTAATCTCTCATAACCCTTTTACCTAAATGTTTTACAGTATGAATGTGTTTTAATAAAATATGTATATCGCTATGCTAAATTTAAACAAAACAACACTGTCAATGTTATTAATTTCGCATGATAAATAACCAAACAATGTTTGTTTGTCATATTACTAGGAGTCTATTTTGAGCACTCACTGTAATTAAAAAATGTTGGTTTAGCATCAATTAGTGATGTGTGAAACACTTCACAATGCAACTTGTATTTGGAGCATGAACCAGAATTCATGTGGAACTACTATTTCTTCACATCAAATTCATGGTAGTAAATTAGCATTGACTATGGTGTATCTGCTTGCTTTTGACACAATGCGGTGTAAAATGCTTTCAAAGACGGAACATTTAACTATATGTATCTGTCACTTTTGAATTATTACTGTATAGGCAAATCCAAATTGAGCTAAATATCAGTTGAAAGTTAGCTGAAATAAAATCCATGTTGATAGCACTAAAGATCACGCGTTCACGTGCACCTTAGCATGATGATTGTGACTTAAAAGAGTAGACCATACAGGGTGTGATTTTTCCCACATATCCTCATTTAACAAAGTCAATGTGCATTGGTAGGCTGTGTACAACCAGCAGGGTGCCAAACAAATAAAGCCCAGAATAATGAGGAAAGTTTATTCATAAAACTTGCAAAGGATCTGGAAGTGTTTGTATAGGCCTAGGCATCATCAAGGGGTCTTTGGCATGGCTAATCTGTGTTGGAAACACATTCTTTCCAATATCCCGAACAAAAACAAAACAAGAGGTGCAGCAGTCCGCCAGGCTCACTGGAAAACACCACTATAAGCAGTTGCCTCATGGAATTTACATGGAAACTTAGCTGGCTCGAAGTTGAAGATCTGCCCGGGACTCCCTTTTTCCTGTGCAGGAACACACCAACTCACTAGCTCTAAAAGACCAGGGATCAGAGAGGTCCTTGTGTTTGGATAGTGCCTTTTGGCGAATGCTGTAGTAAGAAGAGCAATACCTTCATCGGAAATTACCCTGATCACATTCTCTTTCAGTTCATTAATTTTTAAAGCTTAAGTTGTGGCATCCTCCTCCAGAGCTTTAAGCAGCCATAATGAGCTGGTGTCTGACTTTTATCAGTTTGATAATAGTCTGTTAAAGTCCTCCCTGTGAGGGCCTCAATGCTCAGCATTCTGCCAAAGCAGATGATTCAAGAGATTTAGCAGGTTTTTGGGATCAGTGAATATAGTTTAATCTCCTGTTTAGTATCTTGTGGAGAAAATTGGAGCAAATGAGATAATTTCACACAAGTACACTATAGCCTAATTTGTCCTGGCATTTAACACAGGTAATCTAGGAAGTGGCCATGAGGGCTGATAGTCAAGAATCATGCACTGTGTCCAGGATAGTTTCCTCTTTTGAGTGTAGTTACAGTTTTTTTTCCTCAAGGACATTGAAATAATAACTGCTGATAGAACATAAACCATAACCTGTTTTTTCCGATATAAGTCCGATACATGTAATTTATTGCCCATGTACTTATATTGTGTGCAGGCTAACATGGCGAATGAATGGACCAAGGCTTGAAATATACATTTACATCACTGTTTGCTGTGTAAATTTTGGATTTTGCATCTTTTGTGGACTCGCTAAACTGAGACTCAAGTGCCCATCAATAATCCCAAATGGTTTGTGCTCGGCAGAAGTCATTCATGGCCAACTGGACAAGGCAGATGCTGCAGATGTGATCCTGACTCATTTGATTATCTACTGAGTGGCTATTCTGCGCCTTATTCCCAACAGTAAACTCCACCTTTGGACAAAAAAAAAAAAAAAAAGCCTTTTCTGATTCATGGCAAATATGAGTGGATTCTTCTTTGTTCCATGTTACGCCCTGCTTGCATGTTTGATGCAAACTGTATAATATTTTGATGAGAAAACCACAAAGGTCATCTTTGTCCATCAAAAAAATAAATAAATAAACAACGAAGTTTTGCCTTAGAATCAGAGTAAATAATCCATCCATTTTCTAAAATGTTTTTTTTTTCTTCCTGAATCGCTTAAAATTTTAAAACTGCTTAGAGTAACAACGTCCAAACTTTTTGCCGGATTTGGTGAGGTGCATTTGTAAGTGGGTCGGCCATATTCAGCAGCCAGTTACTTTCAATCTGTCATGATGTTCATAATTAGTCGCACCTTGTTGACGTTTAGGTTTATCTGTTCTTCGCTACTGTGTTCATTTTGCACATGGGCTGGAGAGAGCTATGCTTTGAGACTTTAAAAGTGTTTTTTTTTTTTCTTCGGAGAGCAGAGCATCCTCAGAGCGTATTTCTGAAAGCACTCAAGAGCGTGGCCAAAAGCCTGCTTCCATCTTCTGGTGAAATGCAAAATAGCTTATTTGTACACGTGTGTGTTTTTTTTTACTGTGTTTTTCAACAAGCTTGATGGGACATTCACTTTTATGCCAGGGGCTGAGGGCCAGTGGAAATCCTGACATGGACCGCATTTGGCCCCCGAGCCAGACTTTGAATAAGACTGTTCTAGAGCACATAAATTGCTTCAAGCCCAATCTCTTCTTCATGCTCTTAAGATATAGGGTATTTAGCTTCTGCATTAAAAATAATAGCAGTTTCATTAAACATTGCTAATATATATATATATATATATATATATATATATATATATATATATATATATATATATATATATATATATATATATATATATATATATATTTGTTTTTTTTAATTACATTTTTATTCCTTAACTTTTTAAAATGTATTCCTATGAGGAGTACACTTAGCATTGATACGTATTTTATTTCTTTGGATCCATGTCACAAACTGTTTCATGTGTGACTGAATCAGCACTGTCCTAGCAAAACATAAACCATTCATGGAACGGAATGGAAATCCCTCTAAAAAGGGGGAAAAAAATGCTGTGTCAGTCATGAAGAAGTGAGAGGAAGGAGTCAATCATTGCACAAAGGTGCTTGGAAAGTATGCAAACATTTAACAGCTTGCAGAAAGTGTGTGTGTGTGAGTTTAACTGTATCTTAAGCGCGACTGGGACTCATAAACAGAGTGCTTGAAGCCCCTGCATGCGCTTCATAATTTTCACAACCTGAAATTATTCAAGTAGCTGAAGTGAAGCATCGCTTGGACGTAAGACGAAAATGAGCATGTTCGGGCAATTTTTAGACCTGTAAATAAGACAGTGAACTATGGGCATCACCCGTTATTTTGGAAATTATTGCTCATAAATGGCAATGTACATATCTGGAGACAATTGCCCAGCGCAGTCTTCTCATGTCATGTCTTATATACCTACTGTAGCTTAATATTGGTCCCTCTATTTTTGTGTCTCAAAAATCCAAAGCATTGCTTTTCTACTGCTAACTATGTTCAATCCCCTAGAAATACGCATTTTAAAAGTCTTCACTTTATCGATCATACATGTTGGGAGTCCCCAAAGAAAACCTTTACTAGAATGAGAAACTTACAAACACTACACAGAAAGGCCTGTCAAAATTTTTACCCGAAACCTCACTTTGAGGTTGACGAGGTGTACCCTGACATCACGGAGAACATTTTGTACATGCGTTTTTCCAAAAATGAAGTTGATGTTCGACTACATATCATATCTTTAGATCCAATCTTAGATCTTCCTACAGCGGCAACCTTATAGCTCGACATCACGTCATATGTACATATTTCAGTCAAACATTTGATATACATCAGCTCCTTTTGTCATCATTTAGCTGAGTCACATTTTCTCATAACAAAGAGGTGTAGGTTGGAAAAGAAGTCATGCCAAAACAAATCTGGCAGTGATTAAACCAGTGCCTTAAAATAAAACTGATGCTGAAGAGAATGAAATACATCCGTCCATCCATCCAGCCCTTCAGCTTCTCGCGATTACTCTCATTAGTCATGGGTGTGCTGGAGCCTGTTCTAGTTGAGAAGGAAATACATGTTGGTAAAATGCAGTCAGTTTAATGTGTGACATGTTCCTTCTCCATGTGATAATAAATCAATAAAGGTTGAAAAAAGAGGCTGTAAAATATGTGTAACGCTGTCAATTTTATGCTGTATGTTTTGAGCTATACATAACGCCCACATTTTTGATCATTTTCAGCAGTAAAAATGTAATTCTTTAACTATAAATAATTTGATAAATTATTTTTCATGTATAATTAACACGGTTAAAAACATATTTTTTCACTTGCAATTGACTAAAAGTGACATCACAAGTTTTAGCGTCGGGTAACAACCAAACACCAGTTTTCCAGGTTTGGTCATGTGACACTCAAGCTGAGCTGTAAATGATCAGCACCTTAGCCTTAAGCAAATGTGATGTCATTTTGAGTCGATAAATGGCAGTTTTTAAAGGCAGGTACATGAATAATAATCAAATTGCTGTATGCATTGACAAAATGTAATTAATAAATCGAGTCAAATTAATTTTTATGACCCTTAGTCACATATTGCCCTTACTGCTGAAAATGGCTAAATAAGTGAATCATGCATTGAAGCTAATATTTTAAGGTGTTATGTAAATGTACAGTAGTCAGTCAATTTAGTCTTTTTTTATTTGTTGAATCATCTACACTTCAGAAAATGAAATACATCTGTTTTTTTATGTTGAAATAAATCACAGTTCAACTTTATTGTGGCTGTTCTAGGTGTATTTTTACATGACTAGTTGACTATTTTAGCCTTTTTCAGCAAAGGAAATGTAATATTCTGTGTATAATTAATTTGTTTTGAAAAAAATCATGTAAAATAATACCTTGAAAACCACATTTTGATTTTGCTACATTCAGGAGAAAATGACATCTCATGTACCCAGGGCTCAAAATAATGTAGCTGTAAAATTATTAATAAGAAAAAATATGAACTTGTTTTCTGCTGAAATTGTTTGAATTAGTAAAGTATTGCTTTAATAAGCAAGCTGTAAAAATATTATAGTGAATATCAATGAAAGCCACTGATTCTCTCTTGAATGTTGTGAATAAAATTTATTATGTATTGGAATGGAAAGCAGACACAATAAATGTGTTAGTGCCTTTCCAAGCACAAGTATGACAGTGGCCTGCAAGCATGACTAAAATCTGTTTTCCATAGTAAACAAGTACATTAATATTCATTTATTTTATCCGACAAAAAGTTTTTAAATGTTTTTTTTAATCACATAAATGCATCACGGTGTTTGAAACGTGTGCATATTTCCAGTGGCAGCCAGCCATGTGGCGCTCTACCTGAGAGATTTTATGAAAGCAGACTCGAGCCCTGACAAGAGATTTCCTTCTTCAAACGTTGCATGGAACAAATTACAACATCTTAAAATGCCTGCAGATCCTAAAGATAGATGTAGGTAGGTCATTGGCCTGATGAAGTCCCTGCATCACGCACGTGATGCTGGCAACCATAACTTGTCCCAGCCCACCAACCCCCACAAACATTGGTCTTCAAACAACAAAACCAAAACTCACACCAAATCTGCGCTGATCAACACACATTCTGTTCAAAAGCTTAGGCAGGCTCGATTGTGAGGAATCCTCAGGAGTAATCATTGCAGGCGTCTACAGGAGAGGTTCAGTGAATTAACACTTATTTTCAGTGCTAATAATGTTGTCACCGCTGCTTCTCAAGTGGTAAGTGGCTCAACATGCCTCTCTGAGGTCATATCCTCGAAGGATTAAACGCAGACAGACCCCTGCCCCCAGTACTACGATTATACATATCCATTGAGCTCACATAGCCAAAAGCAAGCTTGTAGGGTGGTAGAAGAATAAAAGAAGTGAAACACACTTTTCTTACTTTTTTAAGGCGCAGCAAGAAATACTTGTTGCGGTTTGTAGTCGTTTGCGTCAGAGAGGCCAAACCGATTTGTATTGCACTTTACTTTTAAAAGTTTTGTAAGTGAATGTAATCAATTCAAAGGGATCATTTGTAGTGTTCGTGCACCAAAAAGGCATTCTTATGTGATGAATGTGGATGGAACTCAACTGAATCAGTCACTAAATGGGCCTTCTTCAGGGATTCTGTTTGTTTGTTTTGTTTTATTGTACACGACACAGGTTACTTACTATTTGGACCAGATTTTACATGATCATGATTTTTTAGGCTGATCACCGAACAGTTTAAAAATAATCACCAATCCAATTACAAGATGGTGCCATGCATCAATTTCAAGATGAGAGAGAGAGAGAAATATTTTTTGCAACAATTTATTGTAATGAAGTGACTTTATATTAGTTAAATTTCTTTATAGCACATTTTTTTATGTGGAGTGAATACAATAGCAATGAATTCCTATATTAAGTAGTATGCAGTATATGTGAGCTGAAATGAATTTGTTTTTATTGGTGAAGTCTTTACCCAAGCAGATCAATACTGTAGTGCAGCATGTGCCCTAGTGACATCTGTCTGGTGACATGGTGTTGTAAAGGAAGTCAGACAATGCTTCAAAATAAAATGTGAGATAATCAAGTAATGTATGAAATGAATATCATTGGGACCGTTTTATTTTGAAGTTAATCACAGAAGCATGATGTGAGAAAGTTGTCAAAAGTGGTAGTAAGTTGTCAAGTTTTGCTGAGTAAAAAAGTAGATTGATGATGATTAATGTTTTGATGTCAAAAAACAATGCATCCGGGGGACGCACGTTGATATGATAGTATGCGTATTTTTGAGGGCACAGTCTTGTGAGGCAGAAGTAACAACTGTCAATCGGTCATGGTAAAGGATGTGCTTTGTGTCATAGTGGCAATAAAGAAAAGTAAATGTACCCACTTCAACAAATGTGTGTGCTCTACTGAGTGTCCTTCTAGTTTTCTATGTGCTGCAACTCAGTGTTAGGTTTTGCACTTTTACTAAATTATCCCATCAGGGTCACTGATGACTTTAGAGATGAATAAATCCATGAATGGAGACAATGGGATCTGAAAGTGACTTTCCAACTCTATCTGGAACGTCTGTGCTGCATTCATGCTGACCATTGGCTCTTGTCAACTGTCAAGGTTGCTCGGTGACCAGGCTGCTTTGTGTGGCAGGGGTAAATGTGGGAAAAGTTAGTGACGCATAAAGACATAGACCAGACTTTCTCCTTTAAGAAGGCTCATTTCCGCTTTTTTTCAAGGATGCGGTGTCGGAATGGGGACACGAGTTGCACGTTGCACTAACAGTGGCGGTAAAGTGTTTGCAAAGTCATTTGGGTACCAAGTGGATGCAAAAAGGAATTGGAATTACTGCTCAGTTTCATTTGTAATTGTTTTGGCCACTAATTGCTAAAACATTGGTGGAACCTTTGGAAAACTCAATGCAACAACAGGCTGTTGTGTCTTTTATGATAATTTGCTGAGACACTGTGTGTATCTAATGCCACAACCAGTTCAAACAATCATTGCAATTCTTTAGCCAATCCAATTTTGTAATGTGGCAATGCCACATCAACTCACTGACCACACAGTAGTTGACAACTCTCAAGGAAAATTTGCAGTGTGCTTGTACAAATATGTGTGTAACACAATTTTCTCCATGAAAATCCTGCCAGAGTTCAACCCCTCGGTGTCAGTTTTGACCCATTTGGGCCTTTGAACTTGATGCACCAAAGCCAAAGCATTCAAAGAAAAACACTAGGAGCCTAAAAAAATTACAATAGATTATCAAAACTAGACAATCCAGGGGTTCTAAACAGCATCATATGTTCATTCTAGAGTTTAAACTAGGGACCTAACTAAAGTCACATAAAACTAGCATTTCGGGCTCCTATCAAGTAACATCATTCACTAAGTTATACTAAAGGAGGAATTCCCTTTTATCATTTGACGGACTTTAATGGCTCTAGGATTGACATCTAGAACTCTGTTTCTAAAGTACAATTTAATATTGGCAGATAAGTGCAATCAAAACCAGAAATGACATCCTGGAGGCCCTGCCGCTGGCAAATGACGAAGGACAGACAGGCAAAACTTATGGAATGAGGCAATTTATTGGGTTTTCAGCTCGGAACGGATTGCAGATTTGAGTTCTGGAACTTTGTCTTCTTTTACTTTTTTAGAACACTTTTATCCATAAACATCATTCATTCACCACATATTTTCACACATTTATTTAAAAGGTGTGACATTCAATCCCAGGTACTTAATTCTTTTTTTTTTTTTAATTGTTTGGATAAAGGACTGTCTAAAATTGGTCGGTACAAAATAAATTAAGTATCAACGTAATCAATTACTTTAGGCAATCAACTACTGAAATAATGGATTATACAATAATCCTTTACTTTTGGTACATTAGTAGGTAATTAGGTACAAAAGTACCTAATTACTTCAAGTAATTGATTAATTTAGTGCTTGGAGTACCTAAAGTAATCAAATACATAAGGATGTAAGTAAACAAGTCAATACTTAAGTATCTAAAGTAATTGCTTTCGTATCTAAAGTAATTGCTTTCGTACATATTATCTAAAGTAATTGATTACCTAAAGTAATTGATTGTCTTAGTACTTAACTGTGTAAAGTACTGTAGTCTATTATCATTTACTTTAGTTTTTATGATATTAGATTTAGTTCAATTACTTAATTTTGCAAAATCCCTCCTACCTTTGAGCATTTCTATTTTAATTAGTGTAGCTCTATGATCTCATTTAATATATTTATCATTTTGCAATATTTTTTTCTTTCATGGTTTTCTTCGAAAGAGCCTACTGTGGCATGACCATGGTTCTGTGCGATGGGTTCCGGCTCTGGGGGGCCCATGTTTATGGCCTGAATCCATGACTTTTGGTCCTGTCTCGTCACGGAAAGGTCCTTAAGTTGGTGATTTCAGTTTGTAAATGTCCTACAAACAGTAAAAACTGTTCAGAGGCCAAACAGATGTCGATAACGCTTTACACCTGAGGAATCGTACTTTTTCAAATATTCTGTAAGTCTGCCTTCAACACTAGATGTTCTGATTTTTTTTTTTTTTTTAACCACTGAATGTCCTGACTTTTCACTGTCCAGATTCATGGGTCAGCATCTTTACCAATGAATAAGCTATGATAAAAGGTTCGTCAATTGTCCTCAGACGTAGAGTTCCTTTCTGACTCACAGTACCAGTAAAGCGCAGCCTCTCAAGCTGTAGTCACCCTTGATTTAAAAACAGGGCCTCAACTTTGTTAAGGAAGGATATGGGCAACATTCAGTGGACTGCCGTGACTACCACGAAGACTGTCGTCATGGAACAAGGGATTTGTGTCACCGTTCTCTTCCTGTTGGCTGGGAATCTCAAACCCCGAGATAAGGGCTACCCCCAGAAATTGTAACATTGCAGGTGGATGAGAAAAGAAAAATACTTAACAAACTGAAACTTGCTCAATGATGTTGTACTGTATACGTCCAAGTGAGAGAAGCTTTGAGTTCTTTTGGCTTTCCCTTCATGTGTTGCCATAGGGAGTCAATGACATTAATTTTAGGTGAATGCCCTTCTCATTTACCAAAAGTATGATTAGAAAACACAAAGCAGTTAGTCTACCCAATGCAATACCTTTAACTTTCAGTATCTTTCTCTGAATCTGGCATTGTCACACCCACAAACTTCTGAATGAGAGACTTTCCTTCGAGACCCTTCAGAATGGCTCACACCCTGTGAAGGAAAAAAAATTCAGCTGCTTGATCTACTGACTTTGACCTTTTGGCCACAATTTAGTGCTCGAGCTCATTGAGAGCTTTTCCATGTTGGCAGAGCTCTCCCCTCTCCACTAAATTTTGATACAGCTACTGCATTATGTTGCACGCTGGATCAATCGGTCTGTTGATCCCATGATCTAATCTTCCCTCATTCATGAACAAGATGGCCAATACACATTAACATAAAATTTTCCAGTTTCCCTTGGATCATGAAAAACTTCTGGTGTAATCTGTTTCAAACGCCTTAAAGTTTAATAAGATCCAACAGCATATACGCATGACAATTTACAACCCAATATGATGAGATTGAATGGAGTTATACCATTTCTGTTTAAGACCTATAAACTCTGCCGAGTCACAATTAGCCATGCAAAAGTGAATTGACGAGGCAAAAGAGTTTGAGCTGTTCTCCAGAGGGTGAAACTCCACATTTGAATCGTTGGTGACTCTTGCCCAGTTCAGTCAGCCAAATTTGTTCTAATACACCATTCTGATGAACATACATGATGGAGGTCTACTCCAAATGACAATGGACTGATTTCTGTTTTGCCAAGACTAGATTTAAATACACCTCTTAAAATATGTATACACACCTTTTGTTATAACAGAATTAATACAGTATATTTAAGTATCTTTCAAATTGAAACGTTTTAAGAAAAACTGATTAGTAATTAATAATAATCCAGCTGGATCTTCGCATTAATGAAGAAGAATAGGCTGCTCACATTAGGTTAAAGTAAATCCAAATGTAATGTAATGTAATGTGAAGTAAATGCAGAATGTAGATGGATAGAGGACTGTGATGGTTGGACAAAGGTCTTAACAACATTTTCTGATTGCATGCTACCATGTATAAAATTTAACACTTTTGTTTGTTTTTCCTACGCCTGAATCCATTCAGACAAATGGCAATGTACACATAATTGCATTCTTTTATTATAATGCAAACCCACAAGTTGCAATGAAACAAGTCATAAAATATAATAGTTCCTCAGATTTTTATTGACAATATATACTATATGCCGGCCATTGGATTTAATGACAAGTACTTTGTTTTTATGATTTAATTTCTTCCCAAAGCCTAAAGAAGTTATGTTTTATCGCGTTGTTGTTTCATATAATAAAAGTGTATCACACACACACACACACACACACACACACACACACGTACGGGTTTTTAGGTTTAGCCAATGTATGAGTATTTTGGCCTTCATTTCCCTCCAAAGAGCTCTGTAATGGAGAAAGAGTTTTGTTTCTTCCCGCACTCAGTTTGTGAAAATGACAGTTTCTATAACACTTCTAGGTTTTACATGTAAACAAACAGGCAAGCCCAAATGTCCACTGGTTGGAGACAAAGAAGTATCACTATTGAGGCAAATTGGTTTTAAGGTAACTACACAAGGCGTACAATATACACTCACTCTAAAAGTATTAAAACAGGGAAATCCATTCCCTCTTGCTTTCTTTATGCTGCAAACTGAAAATATTTTGGTGACTGCTTATGAAATAAGTGATCACCATGTCCAATTTCATGCCATACCATTTGGCCTCTTTTTTTTTTAAATGGGGTGGAAATAGAGTTAGGCCTAGGTTAACATATTCAAAAAACAATAATTACTAGGATTACAGTTTACTGATTGAGAATCAGACAAGAATTACGGCTTGACCTGTGTCAGGATACAACATAAAACTGAAAGTGTGTATGTGGGTTCACAAGTACCAATCAAGAGAAGATTATTTTAGGAAGTGATAAGGTAAGTAGGTGGGGAAGAACCAGGAAAAGGGAGAGTCTTGGTTTGACTTAAGCACTGAGTCCCAAGCGTTTCCACCTCCTAAACAATTGTTGAGGTTCCTGCCCAGCAACAGTGTGCTTGAATTCAAATGTAAAGACATATATGTAACTGGGTCAACTCAGCCCAAATTTTACTCTGCCAGAAAGCATTCAAAAGAGCCTGTGAATTTGTTTATTTGGAGGTAAAACAACATACTCAAATTTTTCTCCTAAAAGACAAAGGTTTGAAGGGGAATTTGTGTCTTCATTTATAAAATGCATATTTACCTGAGTTAATACAAAAGAAATAGTCCTGTCTTCAATTTGCTTCCCGATTGTATAGTCAAATAATCCAGGATGTACCTCATGTAGAAATCTTGTCTAGGCCTTTTTATTCAGCATCTCGTTTGATGTTATCTGTTTTATTCCGGGCTTGTCAGTCGGAAAACTGCGTCTCTAATGACAATGTGCATTTGTATGAAACATACAAATACATAAAAATAAAGGTCTTTTACTTGAAAACTTTTGTTCTTTTATCTCAGTCTGACGAGTTTAACTTGGCGTTGAAAGCCATTGCCACTGTTACAAAGGCATTATATATGTAATTACAACAGTAGAGGAATCTGCATTGACTATGTGAAGGGATGCTTTCAAATGGTCCTGCTTGAGCAAAGTTCCATCTGGATGTGTACTTTAATGCCCCTGATGCACTAATTTGCCAGGACTGCAATGTCAAATTCTCAAACCAAATGATTGCCATTATTTGCTGGTAATGCATTTAGTTCACAAATCTACATAAAATTGCTATCTCTTTACGGTTGCTTCAATGTTTTAAAAATTGCGATTTATCACTTCAAGATTTCTGTTATGTAAGGGTTTTACAGGTAATTTTGTTCTGTTCCTGCTCATTCATTGTTTCCAGCGAATTAGCCAATGACTTTCTGAAAGACAGCATGACCAATCCACACACACACCTTCATGCACGCTTCCTTCCAAAATCATCACCAGCGTACGATTGTAATGTCTCTCTGTGTTTGTGTGGGTGGTATAGTCGGTTTTGCGTTGGGTGAACACACATTCATCAATTAAGTTGAGTACGGTTCCCTGAAGCACACCAGCGCAAAGCCTGCAGTGTACCAGGTTACACAGAGGACAGCACAGCTGCACAAAAGCAGGTATGTGGAAAACCAAGGTGATACAAAACAGAAACGCTGAGCAGAACACAAAAGGGGGTTAGTAGGCAGCAGAGGGCTCTCCATCCAAGAAGGGATAGTCACTCAATGGACATGGTGGATTTAGATTTTTTTTATACTATAAATCATCTACATTGACATAGGATTTGGCTGAATGATCATTATGATTTGTAGTCCTGTTGAAACTAGATATCAACTAAGTTTTGGAACTAAAGAAAATGTGGAAAAACCTGTTTTGGTTTAATGAAACCAAGGCATTTTGGCCACAACTCCCAAAGCTTTGCCGCAAAGTTTGGTGCAAAAACATTGTGTCTTATTTGAAGAACACCATATACCCATGAAGAAACATCATTAACCATTGGGCTTTTACTTCTTTGGCCTAAGGTGCGTATTTAGTAAGTAAGTAAATGGTCTTGTACCTTTTAGCAAAAAACCTTGAAAAGTCGACAAGAAAGCTCGAGCTGATGAGGAATTTTATTTTGTAACAGCGGTGTCGCAACACTGGGGAATAGCCCCAGGTGTTATTGCTCTGGTACAAATCTGTGAAGCCTTAGGTAATACGCCCAGCATTTTGGTATTCATTAGGGCTGTAAAAGTTAAAGCATTAAATATGAAGATTAAATTTGACTTTACAAAGCATTTAAAAAAACGTATACAAGGATACGCATTTAAGTACTGTAGTTTTATTTTCAAAATTGGCTCCACAACTTCATCGAAAAAAAATATTTGTGTGCACTTTACAAAGCTCAAAGTTCAAACACCATAGTATGAGTACACCTTTAGCGTACCATCTTGGAGCAAAATAACTCTAACAACCACAATCAAATTTGGTAGTTTTGTTAAACAGTTTTATTTTAAAGCTATTAAAACTGCTGAAACAAAACCTTTTTTATTTAATGATTTTTACACTAATTCCAATATTTTACTCAAGAAAATATGAACTTTGTAGAAAATTGTCATTCAGAGATAAAACTCACTGTGATTAATTATGGAAAATGTGCAATTAATTGGTCAAAACAACAAGGCTCCAACAATATATCAGGACAACCGAATAAGGAGAAGGCGCCAGATGGACTGTCATGTAGGGACAAAATACCGAACTTGCAAGTAGTGTTCAAAAAACATTTTTTTTTGTTCCCAACCTGTCTTTGAACATTTTCAACCAGCCTCTGGTGTCAAAATTAGGTAAGTGTGTGACTAACACCCTTCAAATGTATTCCTGCCCTCTGACAGTAACTATAACTACAATATGGCCCACAATGACTTTAACACCCCTGCCTTAATACATAAGTTACCCATTGAAATTAGTTGGTTAATGTAAAGACACAGTTTTCAAAAACAAATAATGACCACATTCCTAGAAATACACTGGATTAAATGGCAATAGTGTTTCTTTGTCTTCTGGAAAGTACAATTATTTATGAATTTACTTCATTTATTAGTCATCATGTGAGATCTGCTCTGTCTCAGTAGACGATTTTGATGTTGTTCTGGACCCCTTCAATCAAAACTGGCCATTCTGTCTGGACACCTGCACAGAAACCAGCTCAAACAGACAAATGCACATTTCACACACTGGAAAATATTCTTCAACATCCCGGTCGCAGTCCAGTTAAAACAGAATGTTATAAAACATTTGTTGTATGACAGTTGTATTTAATGTTTGTCATGTAAGATTTCCCAAGTTATTCATGGCATTCTTTTAATTCATTTTCAAACAAATGCGTAAACCAGAACTTGTTCCATGTCTGGAGGTGTTATTTAATTTAACACAGTTAGACAACTCTTAAATGTCACTATAAATCCTGTTTGTGAGTTACTTGCTGGGGTTTACTTTTTGGTTGATTTCACTCTCCATCAAAAACAGATTAAAACAAGGATATGGCATTTTGTTTTAAACCAGCTGCATACCAGTTAAAGAGAAAGGAAAGGGGTAGCATGAATGGAATTGAAACTAGCAAGAAATTCCAATTTTAAAAAAAAACTGAAAATGAAGAGCTGGGAAAATGATGATACATTCAGTCACAAATATGATGATGCAATGTAGAAGTATGTTATCACCAAGATATAATGGTCTTGCCTGACACAAAACTTTTTATTCAGTACCAAATTGCACTAGGCTAATGCCCTTGGGTGATTTCCTCCAACTTGTTGCACCAATATTGAGTTTCCCGTCCATTTTTGGTTCGGAACAACATTCCCGCCCAGAACAAATGGTCTACCTCAGATGACTCTCCAAATACAAGTTAGGCCCAGGTCTCCAGCCGTGTTTCCTATAACCTTTGATAGCCCTCGGAGGAGCCTCTTCTCATCGAGTGTTAGAGCGGAGGTTTTGGTGTTTTTCTGTCTGCTGTGCGTTTCCTGTCTATTCACTTGGCCAAATGACTTTAATTCAGATGGAGTACAGATGAAATTCAAAATACAGCTGTCATGTGCACCACAAATGAAACATCAGTGAGTGAGACCATTGTGAACTACAAACACATAATAGCAGAAGACCACAGTCTATCCCAGTGGACATCTTTTCTCATGGTATTCAACACATTAACTCAAACCAGCGATTGTAAGGCGTTTGCTCAATTTAGTGTAAAATTGTTAAATGAGATGTATTAAACCAAAAGTTGTATTTTTCTATTCACTATGAGATTCAACATTTGCAAAAAAAAAAAAACAAGATTTAACATAAAATGATTTTTAGTATAAAATGATTTTAATTCATTGAAAATCAAGAGTCAAATGCCCTGAAATCATCCAGTTCAGAATTCGACCCATAAAAGTGGAAAATTAAAATTATGATTTTATGAAAGTTATATTGTGTTGTAGACTTTCATTGGCGACAATATTAGCACATGGAGCTCTCCAATAGAAAGGAACAAAAGAGCTGAGCTTCCCAAAAAGCACTAGGGCAAGAAATATATATATATATATATATATATATATATATATATATATATATATATATATATATATATATATATATATATATATATATATATATATATATATATATATATATATATATAATCAACCATTCAACCGCTAGGTGGTGCACCAAAATAGCAAAAAGAGGTGTTTGTCAAGGTGGTTTTGCAATAAAGATGGGTTTTTTTGTTTATGTGCGGTAACAGTCGAAGTCATGGATGTTCCAATCATACACTATGCAGAGGGACGAGAAAATTGACGATGGAATTTCCACACAGATTAGGACAACCACCTTAACTCATACTGACACAAGACATTTTTAAGCACTACAAAGCATAGGTTCCACTCATGGAATAACAAGCAGGATGGATGAAGTGGCCAATTGCTAACATAATTGAGTTGTGGAACATCACTCTCTCCCATTGATGCCTGCCGTTTTTTCAAATGTGTTTGTTGTTTTAGTTACTAATCTTCTAGATTAGCTCGTAATGAAACAAAGCTGACAATCCAGCTCAGGAGCAAGGACCAAAGGAAACACACATGGGAAATGTGAGGTGGACCCACATCCTTGAGTATAATGCTTTAGACATGGACTTTAGGGCCATTACCAGTTCCTAATTCCGCCGAACAATCTGGAGCAATCAAGAATAGCCTCGTCTTAAAGGACAACTGGTAAAACTCAGCCAATGGAAAAGTCTGCCTGCATAGCAACATGGAGAAGATGCAATAACAGGCTCATTCGAACCCCTCTCAAGTCAGTTGTGTCATGAAGAAACAGGCTGGGTAAAGCCTCCACCTGAAGTAGACAAAAAGCAGTCTAGATTAGCTAGATTAGTCTACCATCAAAATGACTGAGTAGGCTACTATAATGAGCCTTTGTGGTTAAATATTCATGTTCACTGCAGCGCATGCATCTCGAGAAAATGGTGCACCACATTACGGCTGTACGATCGTGCGTTAAATTCAACTTCCGATACAATATTAAGCAATCTGTTTGATTGCATTGAGGAAATTAACTATTTTTGTGCATCTTTTCACAAATCATAAACACACTTAAAATTGTAACATTATCAAGATACTGTATTGTGTTTGTTAGGCATATTTTACTAAATCTGCTCAAAATTATTGACCTACTCTGTGTTGTAGTGTCAGGCAATAGCAGAGCTGGTGTAAGCACTACCAAGACATGTCTACATCTATTGGTGAACCGTGATATAGCAACTTAATACTACAATCAATTCCACACCCCCATGTGTCCATCCCTGGCATAAGAAATACAAAACCTTTTTTTACACATATTAATTCAACATTTAAGTCAATAAATAATTAATTTTACCAGGTTTTATTCAAGAAATTTTGTTTTACATCTTGATGGATATATTGTACGCTAAGGATGAAACTTTTTCATAAGAATATCTGTCATCTTAAAACCAAATAAGTCATGACTTAACTATATTTTAACACCGCTAACCTGTGTTTGCCTCACACAATCAAAATGACCAAAGTGTGCAGTAAAGTGATGCAGAGGTCATGCAAGACTGCATTTATTAACTTTAAAGACATATTTTTTAGTAATATATATTCATCTTTCGTGTTGTCAAATGCTGTGGTTCTACAGTCTGAGATTAATTTCCCAAGCAATATCACTGAGCCACACAGTAACAGTGCTTACTTAGCAAAAAGACAAACTAACAAAAATGCTGTCCTTTCTAAGCCCCTGACAAAGCGCCGCTACTTGCATTCACAGAAACAATACCCAGCCATACTTAAGTGAGCATGAAGCATAGTAGAGCGCCGGCTCCAAGTTTGTTTTACTAATAATATCTGTTGCTTTGGTGTTTGCCAACAGCTGTGAATGAATGACTTCACGTGAACACACTAGTATGCTGCCTTGCGTTTCAGCCACATAGTCCACAACCGCACCCTGGTTTTCCTCGCCGGCCATAATCTTACACTTGGAATCCAAGATGACCTCGCATGTTGGTTGATGATGCGCTTGTGGTTACTTGACTTTATCGCAGATGCGGTTAATTCAAGTTAGGGAAACCTAGACATGCAATGTCCACTTGTGAGCCAGGCAAAATAGTATGTCTGTGAAAAACACTGACCACTCTCATCTGGAACTACATTTGACCCCTGAAAGTACGAGGGAAGAGGTCACTCAGAGGTTATAGACCACTATCAGGAGTTTATGAGAGCAGTTTGACAGCAGAGCTGAGATTGTCTTCAGTACTGCCACTCATCCGCCCTTTCACAGCACTTGAGATTACCGACTCCTTTCTTCTCGTGTTTTGCGCTTAGCTGCCGCAGCGCATGTGATGAAAACAGATCTTTATTGAATTACTGACATTACTGACTGTAAAATTACCTGCAATCAAGCGAGGGACTTTTTCTCAGGTCTTACGCCAGCATGTTACTCTTGATACCCAAAAATCCAAGAGCCTCGCTCTGTCCATCACATACAACTGAATGAAGTTTTCATGCATGTAATTCAAACAATAAAATTTTAGAAACACAAATTCAACTAAATATTTCAATAAAAAAATAAGCTCATAGGCCAAATCTCAATTGCAAATGCGTTGTATTCACCAAAACAAAAGACGGAATTAAAAAATACGCAAATTGTATTTTGTGGATGGCCTGTGTTTTGCCGCTTGCCGACTTACTCATGAGAAACATGTGTGGCATTTGCGCAGGGCTACAAAGTTTGACGTCAGCAATCACCCGTTCAATCAGAGGCACACGAAACAGAAGAGTGAGCATTAGTTTGAACCCCCTCCTACCTGCCCATGCCAGACATGATTGATTTGACTGATTTGGGCTGGAATTCACATTGGTCACATTGAAATTGTGTGGTTATCCCTGCAGCCAGGGGCAGGTAGATTGCAAAATAGAAAATGCAACAATGCTTTAATGGCGCCTCGTTTTCAGCCAGCTAGAATGTTCTGCAACTTTTTTTTCCCTTCTGATTGGCTGTAATAACAGGCTCCTGGATTTTGGCACTACCGTTACGGTGACGAGAAAAATAATCTTTCTTTTATGACGAAGTACACCATGATACCCCCGATGAGTATCCAAAGGGATCAATTAAAATCTGATAAAGAACTTTTGATGGACAGAGGCACTTTTTTGTGGGGGTGCAAATGCCACCAACCATTTGGTCATGCAAGGAAAATTATTGATTGATTGATTGATTGATTGATTGATTGATTGATTGATTGATTGATTGATTGATTGATTGATTGATTGATTGATTGATTGATTGATTGATGCACTCCCCCTTGTGGAGGCACCAACTCGTCTGTAGGATTACCTGTGCATGCATTTAGTGAAGTGATGCATCTCAAGATACGACCTTCAAAACCCAGGAGCACTATTTGTATTTTTGAGGTGATACCAGGTGAAAAAAAAAAGATATGAGCAGCAAGATTATACTGTGCGAAACCAAATACAAGACAATCAAGAAGAAGCTGAGCTGAAAGCTGGTCTTGAGTTATAGATGATCAATGTGCATCGGTGAACTGTACTTTACTCTTTGAAAGGTTCATACTTATGTCCACATAGTCTTCACTCTGTTTAATGATGGCATGTCCAGCGATTAATTCATGACCAGCTTACGTAGATTCTCGATCTCTCGCTAAAGGTGGTAGTTACACCTTACATCCAATACATAGAACATTGGGGGGAAAACATCTAATTGTGTCTCTAATGTCAGTTATAGCCAAATGTTGTCTAATTGATGGACTTCCCCATCCACTGATAAAGATTAATACTAATAATAAATGCAACATATCATTTCTTAAGGTACCTGTTTAGATTGATTATGTCCAACTGCTCTATGTTCTAGGACTAGGCTCTTTATTTCAAAATTATACTTTATGATACTTTACTTATTTTCAGCAGTAAAGGGGCAATATTTTGTCTGTATTTTGTTTTCATGTACAATTCTGCTACAATCGATGATAGCGGGAACTCAAACTTTTCTGACTGAAGGAAAAGCGCACGAGAACACCCTTTTGAGCTGGGAGGTCCAAGTTGCAAAGTATGAAAAAATTGTCCGAATCAGCCATCTTTGTTGTTTACGTTTGCCTCAATCCAAGAGGGATAAAGCAGACTCGCCACTTTCCTTGAATGCAGCATTAAAGGACCTAGATGATGATATTTTTTTAATTTCCACAGTTAAATATGTGCACATAATTTACATTTGTCACACTGGCAGTTTAGTTTCCTATTAAATATCAGATTTACATGATTGACATTTCTTACCAGGGAGTAAAACGTCTCGTTGGTGGGATGCGCCTCCCATCGTATGGCAGCGACGCCCCCTTTGTGATGTAGTTCGATGCCGCCGACAAATGAATGTCCATCCAGCCAGCATTTTGACCGCTTATCCTGACAACGGTCACAGAGGGTATGAAGAAGACAAAACCAGCCGTTTTACTGACATTAAAATGCAAAACAGTGTCTATACACACTGACTTGAGATCCTTGTATCAAATCGGTCCCTGTAGGAACCACTTAATCATAAAAAAAAGATCTGCCCATGGGTGACTGACATTGAATATTCACCACCTAGGCATTTTCTACAGTAAATCATTGTTACTAATAAATGAAATGTTCCTGCTTACTAAGTCAACTAGGTGCAAAAGCTGTCCTCCTCCACCCCACAACTAAAAGGAAACTAAAAAACGCGGATAAATTTGACGTGGATAAGGTCGGCATATACGGCAGTGTGGGGGAGGTACGAATTTCTTCTGTCTTCATAAGCTTTTCTCAAGTCATATTTACCTGCTCGGATGGAGCCGGAGTGAGAGCGCAGAATAGGTAAGGAATGTTTAGTAAAATAACACTTTGGGGTGTTTAGTGTGAGAAATCAACATTCTACCATTGTTAAAAGTTACAAAAAGTTGATTTTTCATGACAGGCCCCTTGAATACCTTAAAAAACACATCGACTGAAAATGTCTTTACACGTACTCATGCCTGAGGTAACACCCAATCGCTGCTCAGTTTGCTGAAGTCACATGACCAAGCCCAAAATACAAGTGAGCTGTGATTGGTCTTTACCAGAGACTTGAACGTAAGTGATGTCAAGGGCCAAATGAGTTTTTAAAGCCATTATTTGTACATGACAAATATTCAGATCTCAAATTGTTCAGGCAAGATATTAACTTTTTACTATTGAAAATGGCTTAAGACATATAGTATCCCCTTTAAATTTGTTTTTGTCCTTGTTTTGTTCATGATTTGTTTTCTGTGTTTGCTAATTAGACTCATTAGTCTCACCTGCGTCTTTTCTGATTAGTTTCTTCTTTCCCCTTGTGTCCGAGCGCACCTGTTCACAGTCTTCACAGAAGACTCTTCAGTGTTTTTGGCTCCCTGCTTTTGTTTGGTTCTTGTCAAATCTTTGTTTCGTGATTTGTGATGCTGTTTCATGCTGTTCTCTCGTACTCCTTTTCAGTGTCTATGTCCAGTACTTTTCTGATGAGTTTCCTTGTTTATTTCAAAATCCATTCATACAGCCTTTTTGTTCTTCATCCACTCGCTGCTTTTCCTTCATTTTGTTCTCCTGGCCTTTCTTTTCACTGACAATTTATGTCAGAAGGGATCCTTCCAAAGAAAATGCACCCAGTGGAAAGAGAAATGGAATTAGTGAGCAAGAAATGTTTCAAATACCTCGACTATTTGGGAGTATCTAAAGCAAAATGAGTGGAAGAAGGTATCAATTGACACAATTTTGGTCATTAAAAAAAGCAATGTGCACATCAAATGTCATATGATACTAAAAGATGGAAGTTCTGTATGATGCTAAACTTGTTTAGCCGTTTTCCACAGTTAAAAGGTTCTGTTTTGCCAAAATAATTGATAACTAAATTATGATTCATGTACTGTTAAAACCTTTAAAAACAAATGACCACTAGCTGTCCGACTAAAAATGACAGCACGTGTTTAGACTTAGGTAAAGAATCAAAACTCACCTGTTTTCTGGATTTGGTCATGTGACTTTCGCAAGTTGGGCCGTGTTTGGTTCTTACCTGAGAACATGTGACTACAAGTGGAAAAATTTTATTTTCAGTCGACAATTTCAGTCGACAATGAGTAGAAAATGTGTTTGAATGGTATTAATTGAAAATAATTGAATCATTAAATAGTTTCTATACAAAATATTTTCACTACTTATGCTATAATATTTGTTTCATTATGTTATATTCCACTGGTTGTACTATGTATGCATGTGTCCCAGTGTAATTAAAAGGGCATGTACATTGAGCATACGTGCTCAATAAACTTTGGTTCACCTCTAATAAGTTGTGTCACATTTTACACAGAAAACCTCTCACACTATTAACTATACACTATTGTGTCTATTGCCCAATGATTCATTGTAAAATCAAGCAATGTGTCCATATCCGTAAATGTGTGGTTTGTGCAACACACTGACTGATTCAGTCTCACATAATAGGGTTTTCCCCAAGCATGAAACGTTTAGGGTCAGTTTTTACAGTGTCTGGTTGCTATCTCCTGCAGAAAAGTCAACTCAACTACTCCAATATTTATTTCTGGGAATATTAGGATGGATACAAGTCCTCGGTAGTATGAGCATGCCACCAGAATACCGCAATTGCTCTCCGGGAGCTGGAAAGCTCCCCGCTGCTCCACTTTCTCACTCATGTCTGTACTCAAGATTAGGTTAAAAGCGGAGGTCACATTTTGTATAGTGTATATGGCCAAGACAATAAAAAAGGTCTTGTCGAATGTGAAATGACGTTTGAAGACAGGTTGAGGGTCAAATCACTTACAGGTTTACGTCAAACTTGCTAAGTGTTATCATGGGCTGCTATTAATCTCTTTCACTTTGGATGATATTGATCCATTAAATCTGCCCAATGAGTGCAATTCCCTTCCCGGCACAGCAAACACTGCCACTCTGTGTCTCAAAACGACAGTGCTGCTTGAGAATGTGTAACATTCAGACTCAAAAAGTGTTCCCAGTGGTAAAGATCAAGGTTCTTACAATTTACTCTATTGTTTCTGATGTATGTGTCAACCGCCTAATTTTACATGTAATGTTTGTAAAACATTCAAACTGGTTATCATTTGAGTTTTACAAAAGCTGCATTTATATTTATGTACAACACAGCTAGGTCAATTTATAGTCTTGACTATAACTTTAGATTCTGCTTAAAATGTTTATACTGTATTAACAAGTAACGAAGTATCAAGTTCTCACATATGTGACAGTTTTATATAACCTTGTGTGCACTTTTATCAAAGAAAGCGCTCCTATATAGTGTTGTTCTCCTTTTAAAGAGATAAGGGTTTTAGCAAAAAAAAAAAATGCATGACATCTTGAAAACGTCTGTATTTTTGGAATATAACGCTGAACAATCCGAGTGGAGATTGCTATAACTTTTTTAGTTTGGAATTTTAGCTCCTCTATCATTTAAAGCTGGACAGCGTTAACTTAAACGTTAAATTTCTGACTAACTTGATTCAGCTGCATGTTCAATAAGGTCTAATTGCAAGATTACTAGTCAAAAGTGTGATATGTTTACAAATGATCATTTTTTGTGATCTCCACTTAGCGAAGAAACATGATCTAATTTTCAGTTGTGCTGTCATCCTTACACCAAAGTTGCTCCTACAGTTCTCAGCCTTTGAAACTACCTTTAGTTTCAGATGCTGCGTCCCAGCCAGCGTTTTAAAGTGGGGTGAAAAGAATGGATGCGTAATGATGGATCAAAGTCTTTCCCATTTCCTCCAAAGCCCCAATGACCGGAGCTTGTATCATTCAATTAATCCTTGGCATGACGTACTCAGGGGCAGGTAGAGAAAACAGGGAATTGGCGAGGAAGGACGACTATTACGCAGGTTGTCATGACATCACCGTGGGCTGGCTATAAAGTGCTCTAAGGGTTCATACACAAAACCAGAGGAGCACTTGAGGCGCTTTGGACTACAGGACGAATCTGAAGCTTTTATTGGCTTCCGTGCTACGTACGCCCATCCTCTTGTTGCGCTCTGACCAGAGGAATCCCCCTCAGAGTAGTATTTTGAAGATGAACTTGTCCTACTTGGTAGCTTGTGGACTTATGGTCACGCTGCTTTCGGGGAGGATGCGCGCAAAACCTTTATCTGAGGCGCAGCAGAAGGTAAGGTAATCAGACGGGCTCAGTGAGTGGGGAATTGATGCTGCCTCGGAGTTATTTACCTCCACTTACATTTCACGTTACGCCCTTTTATGTAAGGACTAAATATCTTTGCAGTTTTTTCTTCATTAAAAACTGAAGTTATCTCGTTTACACAACTTGACATGCGACACTTTTTTTCCATTCGTTCGTAAAATTACGCACCGACTTAAAGTTTAAGTGTTCCATTTTGGGCTAGTTGGCATTTTGTTCCTTTTTTTTTTAAATATATACATATGTATACAATGAGACTTCCATATATTTCTGTAACCTGATCCCGACTAGAAGAGCGGTCAAAAAGCACCTGCGCCGCGAACTAGAGGCTTTAAAGCAAAAATCCCGGTTCAAATTGTTGTCTTTTTTGGCGTCATTCAGTCATGTGCACATTGCAGCATTTTTTTTTAATCGCCCAAACAAAGTTATGCAAAACAAGCCCTTCCTTGTGACGTCACTAATATAATATTTCTGCTACATGTGTTTCAGTCTCTCAGAAGTTTGCTAGGGGACGAGCTGACGGAGCTTTTGGAGTCGGAGGAGCGGGACAGGCGGGTTGATGCTGTACGCGCTCGGATGCGCTTACTGCGAGATTTACGCATGGACACCCGGAGAGGGATGTGGGCTCGGCTGCTCAACGACCAGCCCACACCGAGGAGGCACAAATCCGGGAGCAAGAAAGGGGGCTCCACGGCAAGGAGTGGCTGTTTCGGACATAAGATGGATAGGATAGGGACCATCAGTGGCATGGGCTGCTAGTACTGGATCACAGCTTTTTGACGGTGAGTATTGACCATACTTCGTTTAGATTCTTTGCACTACTGGTCTTTATAAGATGATGCAGGAATACTAAAAATATTTAAAAGTTAGAAAAAATGAAGAGAATTTCTGTACTTCAATGGGTTGCAGGAAACTGAGCGTCTCCAAATATTCTCTGAAAAGCAAGATCTATTCCCTTATGTAGGTATAGAGGCTTTCAATTGAGCTGCTTCAGTACACATTAACAATACCACCAGAGGGACACAATTTTATTCCTACTCGACACTCTTCTTCTTTTGTTTTTGTCATGGTTGTATTCTACTACTAGTCTAATTGAAAAGCCAACATAACCATCACCTTTGTTATTTACTATTGTTGTCTTGACAACATAACCATCACCTTTGTGATTTACTATTGTTTGCTTGGCACCTTTAAGATGTCAACTCCTGTGCTGCGCATGAAACTGAACTCCCAAAGGGAAGCATGAAAGAAATGGGCCTGTCACTATTGAGAATATATTCAAAAGAGAGATGATGGTTGCAGCAATAATAGTGGCGTTTCATAATAGGAACATGCCTAATAGTTTATTATTATTGTGAAAGTCTGTAAATCTATCATGAGTACACTATATGACTCTGTTACAGTAAGTCATCGTTGTAATGAAATGGGGAGTGTGTATTACTAACACCCATCCTCCCTTCCATGTATTGTAAATGCATCATATGAGTATTTTTCAGCCTATGTGTGTTCAAAGGTGAAATGGCACAATGAAAGCACATCACAGTAGAATCCACTCAATATCTATGTCACAATGAATGAATCAATAAATAAAAATGTGTAACATTTTCTATCCTCTTCTCTTCTCCCCAGATCTCTGAAGGATGGGTTTGGAAAAGTTCATTTTATTCTCACCCTGAAGGGAAAAAAAAACTCAACAAGTGTCAGATTTTCGGTACGAAAGTCATCTTGACCAGCATTAATAGAGACTGCAATGACAGCTCTACAAAAGCCTCTTATAAAAAAAGATCTAATATGCAGGTACCTGTATATATAGAGATACATACCATGCAAAATGTTCCGACAAAGGTGTAAAAACTACAAACCGCAAAGCTGTATATTGTTGCTGCTGTACATTTGTGTACTTCATCTTCTCCCTACAAAAATGTATTTATGTTAAGAACTATTTATATGTTTATAAAAAAGAGATATTTATAAATGACTTTTATTTATGTAACATTATGAAAAAGGTTGCAAACTGCAGGTCAATTCTGTTTGTAACTTTTTCTTTTGACTGGAATAGTTGTAATTGTTTTCAAAAACGATATAAAAAAAATCCGTGTGCACTTTTTGTGTCTTTTCAAGCTTTTATGTTTTTGTGAATGGAGTAAAAGTTTAAAGAACACACTTGAAGTAAAATTATATGTGTTGTCAGCTGATGACAGCAACGACACAAGTGTCACATGAGAGACGATCAGATGTGCCACCATAAATGATCCAACGCCACTTAATTTGTCTGAAATGTGTTATTCATTCATTAAAATGCATCTGGTTCTTTTATTAATGCATTTGACGTACTAGGAACAATTATATGCTTCTCCACCAGATGGCACTGGTAACGCTAAACCTGTGTGTCCACCTTTCGTAATCATACAACTGAGAAATCATGGCCTCATGTGAGATTATTAAAATCGTACTCAATCAAACAGGCCCAGATTGCATACCATATAGGTCCGTTTGTTAGAACAATTCCCTTTCCATAATATAGTTCAATTTTCATACTTTTTGGCTTTTCTGTTTCGTGGTGTGCCTTGAAATCTTTCTCATGTAAAAGGTGGGTCAAAGCTCAATACAGGTTGGGAAATACTGCCTCAGTATTTCCACAACTTTGATGAGCATTGTTCTGATAAAAGACATTCATGACTACTTGGTGGCCACTGAGTGCCTACTTCACTCCTGGTCATTCTCCCAGCATTTTCACACAGATATGACATTCTTAATTAACTGTATAAATAAAGAATGAATATGCAATTACTCTGACTGCAAATGTATAGAATCTGTCTGGTTTAAAAAAAAAAAAAAAGAGTCAGGCAATGTCGAACAAATCATTACTTTGACGCTATAGCAAGCAAATAACAGAGGAGGATCTAATGTTTTTCATATCGGTCACTTTCATTTTTTTCTTGAAATAAGATGTACACAAATACAAATCTTGCCCCACGGTGTCATAATACTGTACAAACAAGAACTAACTCAATTTACAGGTGACATTTAGAATTATGAAGAATTAACAGTCTCATGTCAAAGTAATTTACCGATATGATTTGAAAGAATGAGCCATCTATTGTCGGGCCTCAGGGATAATTGATCACTCTGATTGATTGCTTCTCCAACTAGCAAATCAGTGAATGAGATGAGTACATGAAAGCAAAGCATCAGATAATAAAAGAGCAGTAAAGCATGATGCTGTTCTTCAGTTATCCTGCTTGTATTATGAGTGTGTTGAGCAAGTGTCTGTATATGTGTGCATTTGTTTTCATGAAACCTCAGCTGTGAATGATAAAGAATGACTTCTCAGTTACAGAGGGACAAATGTGTGCCTATGGCCACCCAAATGAAGAACAGCCCACTAAAAATGTTTCAGCAATTTATGAGGATTTTGTCAGTTCAAAAAGACAAGCATGAAAACAATGGTTTTCAACAAATAAAACAAGCAATCCAGATCTAAAACGAAAACATATGAAAGAAAAGTCCATGAAATTGGTTCAAGAGAAAACATAAGAATGAACTACAGTAGCCTATCTGATGTTTATTTTTGCCTGTTTATATTTTTAAACAGATTGTGCCACAGTGTCAGGCTAATCAACAGAGGTAGAAGGAAAATCAGGAGCGCAAGCGTCTCCTTGGCATCCACATATACTTTTACACCTTATAATATGATTGAAAACGTATTGGTTTAGCTAAAGCTCGACGGAACAATGGTTAGCACGTCTGCCTTACAGTTCAGGGACCAGAGTTCAACCTTGCTACTGTCCACCTTGCTACTGCCTTCCTGTGTGGAGTTTGCATGTTCACCCCGATCCCGTGTGGGTTCTCCCGGGGTACTCTGGCTTCCTCACACATTCAAAAAACATGCACGGCCGGTGTATTAGACAAAAATTTCCTTAGGTGTCATTGGGTGCATGAATAGTTGTTTGTCTCTGTGTGTCCTGTAATTGGCTGGCAAGCAGTACAGAGTGCCCCCCCCCCCCCCCCCCCCACTGCTTGAGGTCAACTGGGATAGTCACCAACAAGGATGGATGGATGGTTTAGCTGTTAACTTTAAGAACTGACACATTTACAAATTCTATTATACTAGGTTTTTTTTTATAGTATATGTATTTGTTTTCACTTTTGAATCCTTTAAAACATAGTGTACATTACTGTACAGCCCAGTGTTGTTAAACGATGCTCTGTAAAGATTGAATGTGAAGTACAGTTGTCCTCCACTAGAGGGCAAAAAAAAAAATCTGAAATGAAGAGAAGAAAACACATCAGCGACCAGTGATAACTTCTCCAAGTAACGCTCTAAAAAATGGTCGTCATCAATACAGTCTCGTAAATAACCCAAAATATGTGTTTACCCTGCAAACACAATCACGTCACACTAACTAACATACATTTTGTTAAAAAATTTACTAAAAACATAAATCTCATTAACAACTGTTACTGAGGCAGTAAATTGTTATTAAAAAAATATGTTGGCATAATATCTTGTGACATGCTGTATATACCTGTTATACTATGCATGAGCACAAAATTCAATCAATATAACAAAACTTAAACATCAATCCTCCCTTTCTTGGATTCTCTAATGCAGGGGTCACCAATGTGGTGCCTGCGGGCACTTGGTAGCCCCCGAGGACCAATGAGTAGTCCGCAGACCTGTTCTGCAAATAGGGGTAGCCCTTCGTATTACTCAGTACCAAAGAAGTAGCTCTCGGTTTCAAAAGCGTTGGCGACCCCTGCTCTATTGAGTAAATATGAATTTAATACAATTGTAAAAACATAATTTCACAGCATCATTGTGTCCTAATAGTGAATATCTGAACATGGGACTATGCGTATATTATAAAATATAGAGAGTGAATTGCTCTTCTACACAGTACAGTATACTGGATGTGATTGACTGGTGACTAGTCCAGGCTGTACTCTGTTTGTTCCCGATAAATCAGCTGGAATAGACTCCAGCAAGGTAGAAAAAAACATGGATGGATGAATGTTGAGAGGAGTTGGGACTCCAGTGTAATTGTTTATTGTTCAAAAAAAAAAAAAGAGTTCAATAAAGGAAAGTGCATCACAAGCCACCTTTTCTTTGCAGAAACTGTCTTGCCATCTATCTGACTCTTCTTTCAAACCACCTCTTCTCTGTCCGGAATGGGCACATACAGTATTTCTCATTTAAAAAACTCGTATTTCTCTGAGATGCAGGTAGAGCACATGGTCTGATGAAGCCCGCTGAGAGTTGAGGTGAAACATCTTGAACCAGAACAGTCCAGTTGCAATAGATTTAATGTTTCAAATACAGCATTTCATCAAGATTTTGGAATTGCCAACCACCTATCACATTAGCCTATGTGACTATATGTATGTGGATAAATATCACATATTTAATCCTTTAGATGCCAGAGTTTTTTCCCCAATATATTTTCATAACACTATTTGAAAAGGTTGTAGCTTGATATTGGTTAAACGCATGTGTAAATGTTGCTTGGTACGGTTTGCTACTTGCTGCTTAAAGGGTTAACGCTGCAATTTATAATCGGGGCTGTACGATTTTCGGTGCAACAGTAGTTTGTGGCATGGTAAGGTACATGTGCTACTTTTAAACACGTGGTTCTACGACAGCTGCACTTGGAAGACATACTCACCGCATGCTCACATGTAGAATGCAGTGTGGAGGAGGTTTAACAATTTGATTACTTTAATGTTAATTACCTTTCAGCTATTTTTTACTACCACTAGTTCAATCTGTATAATTTAAATCTCGTAAGAAAAATATAGTTGCAATATTTGATGGGCTTGAGAACAACTGTTTTGTGTTTTCGCCATTAGGCGAGGCGCGGTCACGAGTACAAAGATCTCCTTTACGATTGGACACCGCAGTCACGAGGGAGGGTCTCCCGTGAACGCGCTCAGCAAGAGGGTAGCGAGCGCGTCGTCTTCTCTGTCTTTCCTGCTCAGTACACCATCGTGTAGGCGAAGCCACGTGCATGCTGTAGTTTTTTACTTGTTTGATTTCAACGTCCATTTCACCGAAACGCACGGTACCACGATGGTGAAGTTAGCGAAGGTAAGACCAGCCGAAGTTCATTTTTTTGCGAAAAGGTTTGCTTTTTCAGTTGATAGTAGAAGATGGGTTCCGCGCGTGAGGCCTTCATGCTGTAGTTACTGCGTCTTTTAAGAAATGCCATGATTAACCTGCGGGGAATTACGTTTTTTTTTCCTTCGAAATAAATTGTTGAATTGAATTAAACATCTTTTGAATGCTAGACGCGAACCCGTCCAACGAGCTATTAAAGCGCTAAATGCACATCTTCCTGGATTTAGAGCGGCCATGTTGCCTTGCTACCGCGGCCTGCTAACAGTTAGCCACTCAAGATGGCATTCATGCGCGTTCTCGTCTTGATCCTGCGATTTCGACGCAAGGAAGACTTACAATTTACCGCCCGATTTGAATCGTTCGAAACGAGCCCGGGTAATAATGCGGCTTTTAGTAATATGTTCAACTAATTCATTCGCACGAGTGTTAGCTACTGAAATACATAACGATGATTTGTCTCTGTCGGGCGTTGTGAAATCGTCCTCTAGCTTTATAGTTGTTTATTGTGCAGCCATTTCGCTTCGTGTTTTTCCCGTTGACAATGTAACGCTCTAGCCCCAGACTTGGCCCACCGATTCGTCTTTATAGTGTAACTTTAGCTTAAATGTTAGCACGCAGATGAGCGGTGTTCCACGTGGGTTTTGCGCCTCCCCCACCGTCACACACGAGGCAGAACACACGTTGCCCACGCTGCGCCTCCAATTTAGCTTCCGATATTCATGCATGTTCATCTTAATCTACAGAATATCTACATTTTAGGTTATTATTTAGGGTTTCACCAGTAATTAAGTAGACAGAAAATTCCGCATTATTTTAGATTACGACTGCAATTGTCAAAATGATGTGAAAGAAAGAAACCGGGAACTTTGATTGAGCCACATTTCTATCCAATTTCAGGCAGCAAATAAACAGGTCAACCAGAAGAAAAAAGCCCCTCCGCCTCCCAAAGAAGTGGATGAGGAATCAAGTGAAGAGGAGAGCGAAGAGGAAGAGGTATGGCATGATTTCATGTTAAATGCTGTGTGTGGTTTTGTCATAAAACGAAAAAGATTAATTTTCATTGCTGTCGTGTTTTTCAGGCGCCCCCACCAAAAGTGGTAAAGAAAGCTACACCAGCCAAAGCCGCCAAGGTTAATGCTAAAAATGGCAAATCTGTCAAGAAAGCAGAAAGTGAGGAAGATGATTCCGGTGAGTTGTAGTATAGGCAAATACTAACATTTCCATTGATCAATAAAGTGAATTAAGAGAAGCCTGTTGCTTTTGAAACATTTTCCATTGATACTAAAGGCAGTAAATATTTCCATCCTTTACCTATTCAGAGTCTGAAGAGGCCCCACCCCCCAAGAAAACCCCTGCCAAAAAAGCAGCAAAACCCACACCCCCTGCGGCTGAAGAGTCTGATGATGATGATGATGACGACGAGGATGAGGATGGTATGTCCTACACGATTGTCTAATAACACCCCCCCCCCCCCCCCCCCTCCATTTCTTGGCATTCACGTGGTTGTCAGTCCATGTGTGTGTAATGTTCGGAGGAAGAGCAACCCACAGCGCTATGTCTTCGGTGCTGGTGTGTTTAGTTGTCCACCAGTTCTATCCTCAATCGCTGTGACATGCTTGCATGAATGTTTTTTTTGCTTTGCATGTTGCTGGGGGCAATCTGTTGATCTATTTTTTGGGGGTTTAGATGAAGAGTCCGAAGAGGAGCCCCCACCTCCCAAGAAAGCAGCCAAGCCTGCTGCAAAGGCCCCTGCCAAGCAAGTGAAGGCCAAACCTGCAAAGGAGCCCTCAGATGATGATGATGATGAAGATGAGGAGGATGACGAAGAATCTGAAGAAGAGGCCCCTCCCAAGAAGGCTGCAAAACAAGCTGCTAAGCCAAAGGCTAAGCCAGCTAAACAGGAGGAAGAGGAGGATGAGGACGATGATGAGGATGAAGACGAGGATGGTAAATCATATCATGTTGACCCCCCACCCCCTTTTTTTTGGCTTTGCAAATGATGATCAACAAGGGACTTAATACTGAAAAGTGTGTGATGTCACTTTAATATGTATCTGATGTGTTGCTAATGCGTACTTTGCACTTGACCGCTGCCTTATCCAAATGGCTGAATGGTTTCGTATTATTTCCAGAGTCAGAAGAGGAAATGGATACGACACCTGCTCCTGCAGCTGCCAAAGCCAAGAAGGCAGGCATGGTAAAAGCCAAGGAAGAGTCTGAGGAGGACGATGAGGAGGAAGATGACGACGATGAGGAGGAGGAAGATGATGAAGAGGAGGACGATGAGGAGGATGATGGTGAGTTATGGCTTAAACTCAAGAGGTTTGAATCCAACTTGTCATTATCTAAGAATTGTATGCCCCACCAATTCAATGGACATTCAAATTTGAAAGGCAGACTATTTAACTGCATTATTCAACAGAAGCCCCAGCGACTCCTGCTAAGAGGAAGGCAGAGGGTAAGAAGGAAACGCCGCCCGCCAAGAAGGCAAAGTCAGAAGGAAATGGTAATTTCTACCTTGCTGTTCAAATTTCCCTTTTGTAAATGTTTGGGTTTCAGTGTTGTCATTTGTACTTAACCCCCCCCCCCCCCCCCCCCCCCCTTTTTTTTTTTTTTTTTGTCTTCAAGACTTCTGTCTGTTTGTTGGCAACCTGGCCGCAAACAAAGACTTTGATGAACTCAAACATGGGATTAAGCAATTCTTCTCCAAGAATAACCTTGAGCCTACTGATGTCCGGCTAGGTGGATCCAAGTAAGATATTTTTGTTACAAATTCAGTGGACAAGTCAAGTTCATTTGCAATAAAGATCTTAATGCAAAATCCACCCATTTTTATCCATCTTGTGTGACATCTATTTTGCTTTTTCTGGTAATGACCAATCATGGTTCAGCTTGCCAACATCTCATGACCTATCAGGTGATCTGTGGTCAGTCATTTGAGCAATTGCGCTGCAATTTTTAGTTGGTGGCAATGTGACTGTCTTGAGATGGATACAAATGTTGGAACCATACTAAAAGTGATATGCTTCAACTTGGGCTTTTTAAGTATCAATTTTAATGCCCGTTGCATGACTTTCTTCAACAGAAAGTATGGCTATGTTGACTTTTCATCTGAGGAGGATATGGTAAAGGCACTGGAACTCAACGGCAAGAAAATTATGGGCCAGGAAATCAGGTTGAACAAAGCCAGGCCCAAGGACAGCTTCCAGGATTCCAAGAAAGGTATCACCGGTGTTCACTTTCTCTCCAGGCAATATAGTAGAGCATTAGTTACAATGTTGCCTTTGTGTTCACAGAAAGGGACTCGCGGACACTCTTTGTCAAAAACCTTCCCTTTTCTGCCACCGTTGATGACTTAAGAGAGGTTTTTGAAGATGCTGTAGATGTCAGGTTGCCAGTGGGCCAAAATGGCTCCAGCAGAGGGTAAGAGCGCGTTCACCAAGGACAACTTTTAAAAAAAAAAAAAAAATCAGAAGCATGAAATGTTTCTATGGTCTTTTCCAGGATTGCCTACATAGAGTTCAAAACCGAGGCCGAGGCAGAGAAGATGCTGGAAGACACACAGGGCTGTGATATTCAGGGGAGGTCCGTTATAGTAGACTTTGTGGGTGAAAAAAGCCAAAAGGAGTCCAAGCAAGCAGGTGAGATGAATCGAAACGCTTTTTCCTTTGTGGTGAATGTTGAAGTGGTCCAAAGAGCATCTGCACTAACATCCATCTTGTTGCTTCCTACAGCCACAGCCAGCAAGACGTTAGTGTTGAACAATCTAGCCTTCACCGCCACAGAAGAGATCGTGCAGTCCACGTTCGAGAAGGCCGTTTCCATTAGAATTCCACAGAGAGATGGCAGACCCAAAGGGTGAGTGAATCCTTCCGCAATGTTGGACATGCACTTTTGCTGCACCTTCTCATGAGCTCCTCATAATTTTGCCATGATTATGCTTGGATTCGCACGAGAAGCAGAGCCAGTGCGCGGTTCACACGGGCTCACCTCCAATCACATGAGGTTACTGCCCATGTCTGCTGTGCTACAAGTGGATTGACACATGCTGGCCTTTTGTTATTTCAATCCTGCATGTTCATCTTGTCTACAATGTCTCCCACAGGTTTGCGTTCTTAGAGTTTGAGACCGCAGAAGATGCCAAGGAAGCCTTGAACACACTGAACAATACAGACATTGAAGGGCGCTGCATCCGACTTGAGTACTGCCAGAACAGCGGTGGCGGCAGACAAGAAGGGGGCAGAGGAAACTCTGGTAGGTCTGCCAATTGGACAATCAGTTTCTGTGCTTTGGGAGACGTGATGAAAACTTGATGTTGTGAAATTCAGTGATGTCATCGAGGATAGTCAAGTCCTGATCTCCTCCGCGCACCGTTGCCTGCCGCTTGCCTCGTTACTCGGTCCAAATGAGCTTTCCCGCTGACTGCGTGTTTATTACCAGGTCCAACAAAGACCCTGTTTGTCAAGGGTCTGTCAGAGGATACCACGGATCAAACGCTCAAAGACGCATTTGATGGCGCAGTGGGTGCAAGGATTGTCACAGACAGAGAGACTGGCTCTTCTAAAGGGTATGTGAAGTTTCAAATTGTACATGTCCTGAAAATGTTCACTGGCTGTCCAACTGCTGCGTTACAATGATGGTTCAACCAAAGTTTGTGAAAACGAGGGTTAGTCCCAGTGAAGTGCAGAGCACAACCATTTTGTTCTGGTGACATGAAGTGTGTTTTCTCTAGCTTCGGCTTTGTGGACTTTGACAACGAGGATGACTGCAAGGCAGCCAGAGAAGCTATGGAGGACGGCGAAATCGACGGTAGCAAAGTGACCCTGGACTACGCCAAGCCCAAGGGTGAAGGCGGTTTTCGCGGAGGCCGCGGCGGAGGTGGTTTCGGAGGCGGATTTGGCGGCGGCTTTGGCGGCGGCTTTGGGGGTCGCGGCGGCAGAGGAGGTCGCGGCGGCTTCGGACGCGGTGGCGGCTTTGGCGGCAGAGGAAGAGGGGGTCCCCGTGGAGGCGGGCGTGGCGGTGGACGTGGCGGATTTGGCGGTAAATAAATCAGACGGGTGCTTTTGGCTTACCGTTTTTCCTGAAATCTGATTTGAAAGCTGTACCGATTTAAACTGTTTTCTTTTCAGGTGGCCGAGGCGGCGGCGGATTTGGTGCCAAGCCCCAAGGGAAAAAAATTAAGTTTGATGACTAAGTTTAGTTTAGGTTTTTTTCCTTTTGTATTTTTTTCTTTTTTTTTTTTTTTTTTGAATGGACTCTGGTTTCATCAGTTTTCAGAGCTTTTGGACATTCCAGAAAGCGTCATTGATAACTATTTAACTGTAAAGGGGCATTTTAGCCCTTGTGTTTAGAATCCAACACCTTTTACCCGCTGTTCTCTGCCAAAATGGCACATTTGACCTTTCGAGTCAAGCGAGTACCGAATGTCCTGAATTTAAAAATCTGCACCCCTCCAACCTCTTAAGTTTTGTAACTGTAAGTCGTATGGAATGGGTCTGGCAAAACAAGTTTGCTGTGAAAACTGAGACTAGTCTTTCTCCTCCTCCCTTTCTGATACATGTATAAATTAAACAGTTTGTATAATTTCTATTTTACCATTTTGTAAAAAAAAATACACTTGTATCCACATTTTTGTTTTTGTCATTTACTTCGTTTTAGTTTTACTGTTCTGTGTAAAACCTATTTTGATAGGATTTGAGTCCGCAAGTTGGATGTTATGGCGATAGTCGATTTTATCGGGACATGTTCTGTTAAAGTTGGAGAATGACCTGCACCTATAAAACGTGTAACATATTTGTAGTGTTGAGTGTTTCCCATCTGAGATTCTAATTGTCTCGAATAAACCTGGAAGGTGGTGATTTTTAAAACTGTCCTCATTTCAGTTGGTGTGTCAGTTGTCAGTAACGGAAGTCAGTTAAGACATTTGGCTCAGGGTATCAAGTAACTGTACTGGGATTATTCCTGGCTTTTTTTCTCCCAGTTCCGTCCTCAAAGCAAATGTATACAAAGATTGCCGGTAGTAAAATAAATTGCCATTGATCTGCCGATTGGGTCACAGGAAGCACTAATGTGAAAACTAAGCACGTACGGTTGTTGCCTTTCTTGAAGGTACGCTAATTGTCCACCAGGGGGTGACCTAACGTCGGTGTTCTGACGGGTGATTAACTGCTTTTGCTAAGTGAATGTCACACTCCTGCAATTTTCAAGACGAACGTTTCGAATAAATGTCCAACTCTAAAAGCAGATTTAGTTAACCAATCTTTACCCGTAATAATTAAAAGGAAATGCTAATTACATCAATTTGTCTTGCGATGTCTGTTAATGTGTTAATTTACTAAGATTTGTGATAGTGGATTTAGTCTATTAGAAAATGATCAGGCAAAGCAGACTCCCAACCAGGAGCTCGGTACTGCAAAAATCTTCAAAGATTGTTAGCCATTAATATCTAGTGTGGATGTTTTCACATAAGGAATACTTTATCCAAAATATGAACACTCACCTCTTCTTACGCCAATGAAGTTCACTCTTCTTGGGGCCATTGAGAAAAGATGGCGGGGTGGTGTTAAGGACTTTAATGGCCTCCAGCCAACCTCTTCACCAGACTGACATCCAAAGACTCCCCCGATTTGCGTCAACATATCAGCTGCTGATCAGCAGGCTACTATCGGAAGCAGGGTGTGTACTCACTTTCAAGCGGATAGCGTCACTTCAGTGGGAAATTTACCTTTGATGACTGCAATTTGGCCACTAATTGATAGGTAAATATTCACAATGAGCCCTAAATCCCAAGTGTGTGTGTGTGTGTGTGTATATGTATATATATATATATATATATATATATATATATATATAAAATACATTTTAGTACAATGAAGTCTAATCATGTTATCTTCAGACATAATGGAACTGATAAATGTGTCAGATGTGACGGAGAACTTCGTTGTACTATCATGTTGCAAGATTATAAGACAACCACAGGTTGTCACTAATAAATTGTAAATCCCAAAAGACTGTAAAATTAATGAGCAAAAAAATCTTTGTTTTGACTGCCGTTTCATGTTTCATGTCTCGTGAGGTGGTGCAGTAACAGTGTGTACTCTACCATTTACTGTAGTAGTGCGACTGCTACTTCAACAATGTGTCAACATTGGACACCACTGTTGGTTGACCTGTTGTATATTTTCCACAAAGATCATGAATGCTGATAAGGACAAAGACAAAAACTGCTGATCTGGGACAGATTTACAAAGAAAGGTTTTGCTGGTACCAACACAGGACATTTATTTACAGTCGTATTCTCATGTAATATCGCTTAACATCCACTCCCAACACACCGTTAATGGAACATTCCATGCTTTAAATTAATGATCAACCCCACATTTAACACCCTTTCGTCAAGAACAGGACTCTTAAATTAACATTTTACATATTCGTACCAGTCATAATTTTAGTACAGTGTCATAATGTAAACCTCTGTCAATGTCAAGTATATCAGCACATTCAATTACATGGGTAGCCCACATTCGATATTTTTAGCATTTTCGGCACTATGGGATAGGGAGTGTTGACGTCACTCACGTCCTTTCCCGAATGCAAGAACCTCTGCTATACAAAAACAGATTGAAATGCTCATGCACGTCGATTGTAATATAGTGGTGTAGGTGGATGGTTTACGTCAAATGGCATTTGATGTTTAAATAAAAAAAAGTGAGCCAAAAAAGGTCAAACCAATCACAGCAATATGCAAATGTTTACCAAATACATTGGGGACCGAATGGAGTCTGGATTTCCGAGGTACAGAGCCATTCTTTTACTTGTAATAAAGCCCTCATTGCACACATATATTTACTTGCCCGAGGCAAAGTAATGTGGAGGATTTCCAACTCTGAAATGCCCAAACAGCTGTGTGGCGATTGTTGGCCTCTCATGGGACTAAATATTAGCAAGGCATTTTAGCCCCCGAGATGGAAACAAAATTGAGAACATTCATTTTACTAATAATAACGTGTATTCACATTTATGGATATAACACCAGTTAGACCAACGGAAGAACAGTAGAGCATGTTGCAAATAATGCTGAAGGATGGAGGCCCACTGAAGCAGTTCCAAAGGTTACTTAACTGTCCACCGATGTGGCAGCATTCATATTTTGTCTTTGAAACGCCTTATAAATACCTCCATTTCCCACTGTCCTTTTTGGTGTACCACCGATGCCACGGCATTCATGTTACGTATATGAACTACCTTATAAATAGCACAATTTCCCACTCCATAAATTATGTGACTTTTGAAGAACTTTTCAAGAAAAGCGCAGAGCTAGCAAAAAAAAAAATCGCTCTCCAAAAAAAGGAGAGTACGCACGTATGAAGATTTGGGGAATCATGAAGATGTAGCTCGCTGTCCGTTCCTCGTCCTCGCCAAGCTATAGGAACTCGACTTTCTGTGAGCAGACCAGGTCGCTGTTGACCAGGTTCCACATGTGTCTAAGTTCCCTTGGGAGCAATTTGTGAACAACAATCATGCTCCTGAAGAAACAAGGTTCTCTGTTCAACTTACTGCTCTTGTTTTTCACAATGCCGAAGGTCTTGAAGGCGTTGTGTTTAATGGGAGTCACCTGAAGCACTTCGAGGCACATACCCAAGAAGACATCATCGATGGGGTACAACTCTAAGGTCTCTGCTACCCAGTGAAGCCTCCGTGCCAACGTTCTGTCCATCAAAAAGCCACCTCCGCCTGCATACGGAGGATAATGGGTCTTATTATACAGCGCTTGCGGGATGTAGTACTTATTTTCCTTTCTACGGATTGGCTTGGCCTGAAAAATCACATCCCCAACAAAGAGATTCCTCGCACGGTTAGTGCCCTCAAGAAACTCGAAGATGTTCTCCACGTTGACAAAGACGTCGTCGTCCCCTTTGAAGATGTACTGAACATTTGGGCAGTAGGTGTGGAACCATTTGAGAAAATGGGTCTCCTTCAGTGTGAGATTGAAGAAGCTATCCAAAAAGCCCCACTGGAGAATGTCCCCGTAGATTTGGTTCTCGTACTCCACGAGCTTCTGATGGTTCGCCCTTTCGGCGTGGTTGGATGGTTCACCGAGAAGGAAAAGCGTCCTTATCTTCTTGCCGTTCAGGACGCGCTCCTTCCCCCAGGTTTTCCGAATAACCTCTCTACGGTCATGCTGGGTCGCCACCGTCTTGATCACCATGAGTAAATATATGTCCCCTGAGCACTTCTCTGGGTGGTTGAGGAGCATCGGGAAGTAACGGCAGTGGCGATAAAGCATGAACTGCTTGAAACTTTCCTCCAGTCCCCGAAACCAATCTTGGCCTGAGAAATTGAGGTTGGCGCTACAGTTGGAGCTGGTTACATCCCAGGTTGTCGCGCTCTTGTCTGCAGTGACATTGGGAACATGGGTGGTTGACCCATGTTGGTCCACCGTCCAAAAACTTTTTAATCTCTGAGAGGAGAGTGAAGCTCCAGACTCCGCTCCCCCTGACGCATCCATGCGAGCTTGCCTCTCGAGTTGGAACGGAGCCCCCACGATGATGTTTCCCCTCTGAACAGCGGTTAGTCCGGCCACCGCCAGGCAGAACATGACAGCCACCTTCTTGTACACCCTCCAGCGATCTCTGTTATTCATCCTGGTCAAAACGAAGACAAGACAGAGCAAGAGAGTTCAACTCAGCACATTTTTATGGCGTTTCCATTTAGCAAGATTGAGGGAAAAAAGGTGCTATGAAAGCAATTCGAGAAGCAATTTTCTAATTTTGTGGAGCTTTTTTGCAATTAAATTCTAGGGACTTGAAACACTGGGTTTTATTGAAGAATAATATGGCATATTACCAATTATGATTTCTATAATTATTATTACAGTTATTAATGTTTATTGCATTGATAGCCTTTTTCTGAGTTTGAAATGTACGACTGTATAGGAATGCCCCATTCGTCTCCTCATGCTAGCTAACAGAGACTTGTTTCATAATGGCAGTGTAACTGATGAGAGAATTTTAGCGTCTTTAATCAGCGATTGATTATAGTACTTTAATGGCAATGCATTAATTTTGGTAGTCACGTATGTAATGTGAAGGCTAGCTGGTATCCACTCCGCCAAAACATTGCTAGCGCTGCTGCTATGCAATCCATGAATTTGGTGGCTTTATTTTGGAGTTAGCCTACGTAGCGTGTGCTGGTGCACGTTAAATAAAAAGAAACCTAGGAATATAAAATTGAGAAAAGTCCTCACTGACTTTTTTTTTTTAGTACCCGTGCTACTCAAGAACTCGTTTCACCCCGAGTTGCCGAAATCCTCCTATACTTGCGACCTACATGATTGATTGACATGTCTCTTCCTGCCCCTCCTCCGACAGCAGATGTGCAACATCAATTGAACACACAGCCTTCAGAAGAAGCGTACATTTTTTCACGTGCGAGCCACAAACCTCTCTATGGATCGCGCGCTAAGTCTTACAAAATTTGGCACCCTTGAACAAAAATTAACTGGCTTTCAAAAATCATTTGGGGCCATTGGCCAGTGCTTGATTCTCAGTCAAAGCGATTCTCTGTATTTATATGAGGTGTAAAGTCCAAAATTTAATTTGCAAAGAGCAATGCCAAACCACTTTTTTTCGAGCTTTGGAATGCCAAACATTGAGTTCGACCTGAGGTGTCCAAACTACAGTACGAGGACCATTTCTGGTCCGCCATGTGATTTTCAGCAGCCTGCAGGATACATTAATTATTATAATTATATTAATTATTTGCCTCTTGACTTTAAAAAAAGTGCCATTCTCTAGCAGTTTATCAAATTAATGTGAAAATACAAACAGTGTGTAATTGCAACCTTGACTGACTATAGCACGGGAAAAGCTCCTTATTACAATCATACCTCAGCTGTCAGTCACCATATTAGATGTAATTTCAGCCGAGATCAAAGGATACCTTCTTCCTTTTTCTATTCACTTCCTGGATAGAGGTTGCCAGTCATTTGTAGGACTCAAGTAGACACATGTTGTAATAGAAGTCAAATTTAGTCCTCAATTTACCAATCTAGCACGATTTTGCAATGTGGAAGAATACTTTTCTACCCGAGACACAGTCTAGTCATTTGTGTTCACTGTTGTGTCCTTTTTGTCCCACAAAGAAAGCATTCTATCCAAACACACGAAACATCATTGGAAAGGCCAGGACGTCCCTATTAAAAACTTTGGACTTTAGTAGTTTAGCTTGAAAGGGTCAAAATATAGGCCAAAAAAACACACACAAAGGAAAAGGTCTCGATAGTATGTTCTTGACTGGAAACCAATCCAGGTCAATTTATCTATCTGGGACAGGCTCCAAATATCCAGAATAAGTAGTATAATACATGGATGGACTGAAAGTTTGGCATGAGTCAGGGAAGAAACGAATCCTAATGTATCCTGTTGTATTTTTTTCTCTTCACTTTCCACTGAGAACTCAACACAAACTCAAAGTAAACACACTTCAAAGGAAGATATTAATATACAGAACACAGTATGTTTATGAATGTTAATTTGTCAGACTAAACTTTCAAAGGGGAAAAAAACTATTAATTAGCAAGTACTCTAAGAGGACTTTAATTTGAGGTTTGGTTGCCATCACGTTTTTCCACATTTTATTCCGGGGATTTAGGGGATAATACAGTTTCACATTTTTTCTAATCTCCCTTAGTGTAGCAAAACAAAGTTCCCTGCACAAAAAAGTGTATGTATGTTTTTTTTTTTTTTTACTGTATTTATTTTCAATTTAGTTTTCATGCCATTCAACATAATTTCTAATAATTTAAAATTGTTATATACGTATTCACTATGACGACAATATGATGTCACATGTAGAAAAATGTAAGGAATGCTATGTCACTTGAAAAGAGAAATAAAGCCCTCTCTTGTTAATTGTCGCGTTTTCATTCATGCCGAGGCTCGTTGCACTCTCAAAGACACTCCCTCGTGAATCTTTAGCTCTTTTGTTTCAACTTTTAAATATTGTTTTGCAGAGCAAATGCCGATGGAGACAAGCCATTTAAACTGGGCTTTTACAATTTGTGATACGTTTGGGCAATACAAACTCTCATCAATTCCGTCATTAGCATTCATTGTCGCCCTTAAAGAACTGTGGAAAGTTTTACAAATCATTGCTTTTCTCATCAAATAAAATTAATCAACTGTAAGAAAAAGCAATATAAAGAACATATTAAAATGACTTACATCGTGCCCAGGTGTGACGAAGCTGACGTAAAGAAACGAACCAATTAACTGTTGATATGCTTCAGCCGAGGAAAAGTCGAGCTGTGAAGCCGGTGACGACTTTGAGGGAGGGCAGGATGATAAAAAGAGTCCTTGACATGAAAAGGCAACTTTTTGCAACCTCTTGCGAACTCATAAACGCATAGATCAAAGATGAAAGAAAGACGCCTGTGTGCAGTGAAGCAGCAGACTGCTCACTACCTCCTGGTTTGCGCTTATCATCACCCGCCAGCATCAGCGCACTTTGTACGTCACAGTAGAAAAGCCCACCCACAAAATAGAACACCGCCGCTCTCGTTTATCGGTTTCCAATATATCAGGCTCAAAAACGTTACTTTTTTTTCTTTCTTTTTCTAAACAAACCTTCCTTCTTGTCATATAATATTTTTCTACTTAATACTGGCCAAATTATTAAAAAAAAAAGTATACTACACTACTAATGATGATAATAACCCTTGTCCGGTATTTTTGGGTCATTTTCTTCCACATTCTTACTGTACACTCCTGGTAATGTGATAACTGAGTTGTCAAGCCATGTTGAACTTTGAAATGTTGTCACCATCTGGGTGAAATTTCAGCTCCCTGGTGCCTTCTTTTAACCTTTAAATGATTGGTCAAATACCGCACAAGCGCTAATAATAATAATACTAAAAATAATAGTTTGTATCTGTATAACTCAGACACCGGCAAAGTAATATTAGTGTTTAGTTTTATTTCCTAGACCGCAGTTCACATCTTTTTACACTATTATCTTAGTACCAAATTTTAACTTAAAACATTGCTGGTACGGTTAAGTAACTAAGAAGGGTACATTTCTATTCGGAGTATTCCATTGGGAGAACACTTTTGATTCACCTTTTCTGATGAAATATATATCAGCATATGCTTTTTAGGTATTATTGTTATAATGCAATCCCATATTTTATTTGGAACAGGATTTCCTTTACACAGGAACTTGTTACTTTTCTTGCGTATGAGGAAATTAAATTAAAAAGATAACAAAACGCCAGCACATGCACATGCACAGCAATGACTCACTTAACTTGCTGACTTGTTCGTGGTGTGGACAACCTATTGTGACATCAGCAAGAGGTCCTGTTGTTAATGATCTGTGATTGTACAAATAATTAAGGGTTTTATGAGCTAGCAAGCCTTTTTTTTGTTACTGTTTGATGAAGGCTTATCACAGATATCATTGCATATACTGTATATCAGGATGAGTTTTTCCGGGCTGGTGTGATTTAATTATTTACCTCCCCAAGAGTCCCACCAAAAAATGAGTGGGAACAGCCCATTAAACCACATACAAAATAGATAGCAATCTTTACCGGTGAACATCAGTGGCAGAGCTTTTTGGTAGTCAGGCAGGGTGGCCGAGAGTCATGCCTGACTACACGTTTGATGAAAATCTGTCTTCAAATTCCACCATACTCCACAAGTTTTAAGGATGCAACCAAAATATTGTGTAGATATTATCCATCCATCCATCCATCCGTTTTCTAGAGCCGCTTATCCCCACAGGGGCCGCACCATTCCAGATTTAAGTTGAAAGTCAAACTAAGAAACATAAAGCAAATTACACTTTGTGTACTTAAAACAACCACACTGGTTATTTCATTAACTTGTCTAGTAGCTTAATACTAACATAAAGCGGCATCACTGTTGCAGCAGAATTAAGCAGCAGCTTGAACACAAATGGCGCAGCAACAGTTGTAGACAGACAACTTAACAGTCTATTTTATTGTCTGTTATATTTGTTTTGTACTGATGATCTCAGAGAAGTTGAGGTGTGTCTTAATGAACAATATATCTGCATTTTGTTTTCGGTTGCCGGGTGGTCAAGACAGGCACAATAGTCACAATGACTTTATTGTATGTTTTTGAAATACAATATAATGGGGTGCTATTTCTTCCCTCTTAAAGTACAAAGTAGAAAATTGAAGGCATCTACATTCATTTTGCTGGGAAACCATGATTTTTGAAAGAATGCCTTGAATTTTGAGAGGTCATTTAACAAATTAAACTGGTTTAAGTCACCGCCGTGTAATATAGTTATAAAGAAATCTATTTATTCACGTTCCGATTTTTTTTAGAGAAATATAATGAGAAAATACAAGTTACTAATGTTGGACCGGAGAGGATGCGTGGCTCATCATCTCTGTTGTGGCATTACGTGAAAGGTATTTCATGGAGTGGAAGTCAAGAGCGCTGCAATTTTTTATTTCTGTTATAACTGGCATTGAAACACAAAGCAACAATGACAAGCACAACGCTGGGGACCAACTGTGCTCTTCCGCCGCTTTATCAACTCGTGAAAGGACAGCAACATGCGCTTCATAAACAGGAATTTTCTCAATCCGAGCACAGCTGTGATCCAAACGGCCCCCTTCCTCTCCTTCTCTCCATTTCCTGCATCCAACAAGTTATCCTTCTCAGGGCCATGTGCATCCTGTTGCCTGCCTACGCTGCTTTTTCCCTTTTGCCACCCCCCTCGCCGCCAACCCTACACCCCTGCAGCTGCAGAGCGGCAAAACATTGTTCGGCCGCACTTGTTGTAACTCATGTCTAGTCTCCTCATCAAGAGGTTACAAGGCATCTATACAGTGCAGCTCTTCTCACCTCCATGAGGCATTTTAGCACCTCTTGGCACTTGGTGCTGCTTTTACAGCCCGTACACATTAGTTCCCGACAGGTGCAGGATGTTATTTACAGCTTAAAAGGTGGAAAAGCAAGGCTTACCGGTCAGGATACGAAGTCAAACGCTGACTTTTAAAGACATATTAACCTATAACTACTTGATTAGATCTTGATAATATTGTTCTTCACATCGCAGTCATTCCTGTCTTTCAGATGATGACATTGCCAAAATATGCACGTGAGGTGAATTGACCAATCAATATTGCCATTTTGTTTGCGATGCTTGTCTGTGTGTACCTCGGGATCAAGTTTCACAGGATGGAGAAAAGTTGAAATTTAACAATGTAAGAAAAGAATGAACCAATCAAAGGCTCAAAAAACCTTTCATCCGCTTTTTCCCCGACAGAAATGAACAATTAAACAAACAAAAAAGGTGATATGTCCTTCTCATTGTCCTGTTGACACATTAGTTTGGCAGAATGTAAAAAGACTTGGTGAGGAATAGAGTATCAGCCAGTAAAAGGTAACAATAAATCATCGAAGGTCACACTTAAAACAAACAAAAAAACCTTCACCCAACTGCTTCCTTGTTTGATAAACCTGTTTGGCCTTTGCATGGACACATACATAATTTTTTAAACAAGTTATTTGATCACATCTTTTTTTCCTGTTTAAAAAAAAAAAAACTTTTGTTGCAGTTCACGCAAGAACAAAAGAAAGGTGTCAAGGTGAGCAGCATTGAAAGAGAAACAGGCTGAAGTGGAAATTTCAAGATTTTCAGCCCAACGGAAGTTTGCCCTGATCCTATTGTTGAGTTAAGCCCACCTGAGAGGAGGATTACCTGAAGTCTGTCAGGTGTCTTGTGCTCAGAGGCTCACTGCTCCCTTTAAGTCACCATGAAGGAATTTACTTCTGGGGGAGGGGGGCATGCTTGAGGGGATACCAACCCCCTCCACACACACCATTCCCACTCAGCCATCAAGTGAGGATGTTCTTCTGCGATGAGAGAACAGGAGGCATTTTCTCCAAAACACACAGCGGCCTGTACTAGTGTCATTGAGAATGAAATTTTCCTATCCCTGTTCATCGTCTTACTGACCTTTTTTCTGGACTCACCAAAACATGAGCTGAAAGTGTCAACAACAGTGTTGTTGGAAGAGGTGGTGGGCTGCCTTGGTTTGATCTCTCAAGCTTGGTCGAGAGGTAACAAGAGGCCAATGACAAAAGCGCACTGAAATGCTCTTCTAGGCTGGCGTTGATCGTTATCAGCGGTGCACATGGCCACTGCAAAATATTTGAATGGGATGCTTCTGGTTCTAACGTGCATGATATCCTAAAACTGTTGTTGAAAAAGTATTTGTTTTCAGAAATAAGCAATGAGTCAAATATTCCAACTGAAAAGGCACAGTTGAGTATGGTTTCTTTAAATGTGATCAAGTAGGAACAGAAACTTAATGTCTCTTATGCCAGCCAATATGGAGCACTTGAGTGCTGCCGGGTAGTGGGTAATTCATGCAAGAGGCAGAGCCGAGGCATTAAAAAAAAAAAAAAAGTTTATCTTGGTCTCATTTATAAATCTATCACCTGACCTCGACCTGCATACTTTTATATCCACCATATTTCCACTTAATTCCATTGTAAAGGTAAATGATGGTTTATTGGGATGAGATTGTCCTGACTTAAGTTCCATCAAACACTTTGATGATGAGTTAAAAATAGTTCAAAATCAGGGTTCTCACAAGGATTAAAAACAAATAAGCAAAAATTCTCAGGACCACTCCAGGAAATAACCTTCTTTCGACACTCTTTTGCAATGAATGGTACTCTGACTCAAGTGGACTATGTCCTAAAGTGACACTGCTAGTTCTCAACAAACTTGTGAAACGGCAGATGAGCCTTTCCGTTTTTACGAGCAACTGAGAGCTTTCCGGTACATGATGCCATGCCTTGTTGTTTGTATCCAGCCTTATCAGCTTGACATTTTTATCCTGAAATAGCGCATGTGACACACATATCAGTCCACACTTGATGCTGTGGTAAACCTTTCCATTCTTTTGTGTTACAAGTCAAAAGACACATCTATCTATTTTCCCCTCTCCGTCTCTTCGTCCATTGTTTTGTTTGGATAAAAAGCAGCGGCTTCTTCCTCCGGCTGCGATGACAGCTGGACGGTACCAGCATGCTGGAGCAAAGGGTTATTAAGCCACCTGCATGCAAGTGCGTCAATGTGTCATGTGCGACTTGTTTCCTCACATTGTGCTGCTGCTTGCCGGCAGCATCCTCAATGCGGGTCGCTGGACACGTCATCCGTCAGGAAACTAAAAGTGACTTAGGGAAAAGCAAAACAAGCAGTATTGCAATTACGAACAAACAAGAAAACTAATACTAATAGCGTAATTTATGGACAAATATCACCTTGGACTTATATAAGTAAAACTATTAATAATATGTACGTTATAGTATAAAAACAAACAGACTGTCTTTGTGTCAAAATAATGTTCGGCGTTATATTTTTAGAGGGCTAAATGGATAAAGGGTGGTCCTCTCCGCTTTCAAGGTACTGAGTGTGAATCTCGCCCCAGACCTTACTTTGTGGAGTTTTCATTTTCTCCTGTTGATGTGTTTTCACTCCAGGTATTTCAACTTAGTTCCAAATTCTGGACCCTGTCAATAATATCTTGTATATAATAATCTGGATAATTGTTATGTTTAGAAAGAAAAAAATGACATATTACTGTCTTATTTGTTTCAACGCTGTTTTAACGGGGTTCATTCATGCATTTGTGAAATGTTTGATTTCAGGCCACTTATCTTGTGTAAAACAACATTTTAATCAAGAAACACACAAAAAGTGTTGCATTCTACATACATATACATGACTGGAGTCGGAACAGTGCAAATGTAAGATGTTAGCTAATACAGTCATACAATTCCATTTTTTGCAGAATGCTGTGAGACATTGTAATTGCTATTAATATAAAAAGACTGTACCATTAGGAAGTAGCAGTGCTGCCTAATAAGCGAAAGACATTACAAATAGTAATTCTGACAAGACATTCAGGTTTTTGATTTATGAATGCAAGGCTTCTCAATCATGTCATTCAAAATGATTACTAAATCTGCATATATTTAAGACGTTGAAAAATTGTGATGCGTAGTTGTTACCCAAACACCAGCCAATACATACACAAACATTCATAGCACACACAAACGTGGTTCTGCAGATCACTAACATTTGTGGGGGGAGAAAAAAAGTCAGTCCATAGAAAATAAGAAATTTAAAGTCCATGATTTTCCAACAATGCAACAATATAAACAGCCATTTCAATTAGCATGAATTTAGGATTACTGTGATACATTCGAAATGACAGCATGCTATTATTGCAAAAAACACACTGTACATGTTTTAAAACATAATTATTGACAATAAAAGTAAATTGATTAGACTGTTATTTAAAAAAAATCTATTATTTTAATTGCCTGACTCACATTAGGAAAACACTGCCACCATAAATGCAAATATAAATACAGTAGCTAATGAATCAACCACTTAACAGCGACACACTTTTGTTTGTTCGATGCCCCTGTCACTTACAAGCCAAACGATCCTGCCTGGCAATATAAAAAAAATATTGTGAGTGCTGACAGTGATTGGGTTGATGCCATTCAAGCTACGACCTTTCTTCAGCATGCTTCTAGATAAGGGTTAGAGGGATAGATTAGGGTGGTGGGATTGAAAAGTTATCCAGATGACTTGTGCAGTAATGCTATTAAGCTAACATTTGATCATTAATGTCACTGTTTTGTTATGGTCCTTTAAACTCTTTATCAGCAAAGGATGTGCTATCTCCAGTTTCAAAACTAAGACTTATTAGTTGTGTCATGGTGGCAGGATGTTCCACATATTCAGGTGTGCCAAGTGACCTTGTTGAGAAAGAAAGGCAGAGAGCAGAGAATTGAGGGCCATAGTGGGGCGAAAAGAGCACCGGTTGGCCGGCTGGGGGATGCGATTATTGTCTGACCCCGTATTGGGTTGCAAAAGTCTGTGCTGAAGCCAGGAGAAAAATGCAGTACCACAAACCTTTGCATTGTTCAAGCCTGTCTGCCTCCCGCTGCTGATTCTCGACCCTCTCACTGTAGCCCTGACCCTGATCAAAACCTGGCAGGATGATGTTACAGGAAGCGTGATGTGGCGGGGGAGATAAATCTACGCCGTGGTGACAGCTACCTCCTCACCTCCGCGTTGACTTGCTGCCTGGAGGACGACACAGGAGTTGAGATGAAGGTTTGGAGGGATAAGGTATAGGACCGAAGGCATTTATTAAGTCAGACGACTAAGGATTTTTTTTTTACTTCAAAGTGGTGTGATTGTGCCAGAAACGTGCCTGTCCTAACATATTAACCCATTCAGTGCCATGGACGGAAATTCTCGTCTTTTAAAATAGTAATACCAGTAATAAATAATAAAATTCTGGTCGTATACGTTTTTTTATGGTGAAGAGCTGACACCCTTGACTAATGCTTACCTAAGATACCCAATTGAGCTCTGTAGTGCTAACTGTGACCATTGGATGGCAGTGCTTCCATACTACTGAAGAATGGAAGTCTATCTTTCATTGGGCAGACCCCATATTTACATAGAGATAGCACATAATATTCTGTTGGCCTAGAAAGGTGAGTGAAAATGCTAAATATACTGGCTCGCTAGAGGTTTCCTTTTTTTTTCCATACAATGATAGTAATTTTACACAGTAATTTTATTTTCAAATTAAAAGCAAGCCTATTGGAACATGAAGCAAATGAACACTAAACTGTGTTATTTTTTTGCAAAGTATTGGATGCCTTTATTTTGTTTAGGTCTAAATTGTCATTAGTGACTCAAGCAGACGAGCCAGAAAAAAAAAAAAAAAAACACTGCAGCGTTACTGACTACAAAAAGCAGCGGGATAACACTGCAAAAGTAGTTCCCACATTTAATAGATAAGACAAGGGTGGCGCAACGCAATGTTTTTCTTCCAAAAAACTGGCTTACTCACTTGTATGCATCAAGTTACAGGAATTTGTCACTTCAAAGTGTAGTATCAGTACCATGTTGACATATTTTCCTTTCTTTCCATTCTTCCATTCTCCTTCCTTGTTTACTTGCAGAATGGTTGGCCGGGCCCGACACATGTTTATTGTGTAGCAAATGTAGGCCTGAAGGGGAATGTGTCTCAACGTGCGGCTGCTGGTCTCCCACTTTAAGCATCAGGAAACTAGCAAACTGCAAATATTAGTGATAATAAAAGCTGATGGTCAGCAGAAACTGCAGTCATGTGTAAACCAATAGGACTAATAGCAGAGAAGTTGTGGATAAAAGCAACGGAAGCACACAATAAATGCCCACTTATTCTGTTTGCTGTGCCATGTGCCTTCGCTTATTTGCCTCAAAGGTTCGATTAAGTGACTTCCGTATGACTTCACCGATAGATGACAAATGCCAGACCTCAAAAACACACTTAGTATGGTGCTTGATTGTAAGATATATGGATAGGATTAGGGCCAGAGCTACGGGCTCATCAAATGCAATGAAGATGCATAAGTACAGAGTTGAGGTGACCATCCATTTAAGAACACTGGACTTGCAAGCTCTGTGGTTGCAAACTCAAAACATTGCTGTTTCTATCAAATGTGATAAGCTACATGGCAATTTGATTCCAATTCAACTAGTAAGACCTCCAATTACATCAAGGAGGAAATTCTAGCTCAAAGCTATATGCTTTTTGGGCGATGTGGCCAAAAGATAAAATCATGATTTTCACCAGGCCTTCTGGATGATGACGATTTTATTAGGTTTTAATTGAAGTAATAAATCCAACAAACATTGATTTAATTGTCTAATCAAACAAACAAACAAAAAAACTGGAAAGACAACGATAAAATATACTACTTCTAAATTAGTTTAACATAAAGTTAACATTCATAGCTTGTGTATAACTTGCTTACATGTCACAATTAACCCATTCAATCCCAATGACTTCTTTTTATGTAGCTTTCATGATTCTAGGCCAGGGGTGTCATGCTCATTTTAGCTCAGGGGACAAATGTAGGAAAATCTATTCTTAATTAGGCTGGACTGGTAAAATCATGGTATATACCTTAACAATAATTAAGGTCACTTACAGTGGCTGAAATAGGTATTGAACATGTCATAATTTTTATCACTAAATATATTTCCAAAGGTGCTATTGATATGACATTGTCACCGTATGTAGGGAACATCCAAATTAATCCATTCATGCAAAGAAAGCAAAACAAATGGTTGTACATTTTTTTTTTCAAGGAGTTAAGTGAAGTGTAAAGAAAATAAAACAGAATAAATATCGTCTCTCATTTTGGACATTGGGTGGCGTCCACATATTGACATATATAACAGAAGTTAAAACTCACAAAGAAGAAGTCAGGATGTTACATCAAAAATGGAAGCGCTGTGTGCTAACTGCTGAGCCGTAAATAAGGTTTTTGGGTGATCGAAAGATTTTACTTGTGATGTGTTCATGATGCTAAAGTAAATGCTAGTGTAGTGTCATAAACGCTTGTATTGTGTATCACCTTCTATTTTGCGCAAAGTTGTGCGAGTTGGGTCCCGTTCATTTATCTGCTTCACCAAATCACCCAATCTCTGGTCTAGGCATTCAATCATAGGTGTGTGTGTGTGTATATTTATATTAAAAGAGGGTTGAAAAATAGCTGGCTTTGATTGAGTTCAGCAGTTAGTAACTATTGTAAACATGACTTATAAACCGCTAAATTTCACGATTTAGCTCATTTTAAAATATTCGAGTTTTAAAATGACATTATATGAATTGATTTTATTGCCCAGACTAGAAAAGACTAAAAAAAGTACTTTGAGATGCATCCTATCAAAAATTAAAACAAAAAACAAAAAACAACCAACAAAACATTGTTTTCAACTTAATAAGCCTACCTTTTTTCTGTCGTCCACTTCCACTCGTGGAACTTGAGGAACATGGCCGGCTACACTGCTGAGGTTCAGCTTGAGAAAATTTTGGTGCAAGACTATATGCGGCGTTTCTCTGAGCTTCTCCTGGCTCGGGACTCCATACTAACAGCGGCCTGCTAATAAACGCGGAAATGGAATCTCCACTGGTGACAAAAAAAAGAAGGCGAGAATTGAGTAAATGCATATAATCCTTGCTAATCTATTAGTTTTATTGATGGGAAAATGAAGCCTCATGACCTACTACTTTTAAAAGCTAGTGCAATGGAAATGCATTGAATTTACACTTCATGAGATGCTATTATGCTGATTATGACCTCCAGACATGACATTCATGAGACTCAACTTTGACTGACTTGAACTCAGCCTTCAGAAGTCATTCAGTGCACATTTGCAAATCTTAAAAAAACATGATGTGGATTAAGTTTTTTGAAAAAAAAGTTATTTTTTGAGTCATACATGCAACCAGTCTGGCAACCTCTGTCACCACCAGTATGCCTCAGCTGAGGACACCGATGTGCAAGTTCCATGGAGGAAGCCACAAACGTGCCTCAAAAAGTCCCATCAAGTTATTATTTTTTTTTTTTGCTCCAATGTCATTAAATTTGCTGGTTTGAAGCTTTTTAATGTGCTCTCCCCATGAGGTATATTTTTGTGGCATATGAGAGGCAGGTAGAAAATATAACATGAAATGCAAATTTTCCATATGTTCTCCTTCAAATGAGGCATCAGATCTAGGTAAACATGCCATTCGACAACTATGGAGAATTACAAAGAATTACAGTGGGGCAAGCAACCATTGGTCGGATCAAAGAATGTGAAGTTCAAATTTCATAGCTGTCTTAATAGATACAGGACATAATAAGGTAACATGAAGCCGAAAGCCCTACCAAAACACTTAATCACGCTGCAAATTGAAGTATGCAACTAGAACAGACCATCCATTGTGTCAAAATGTACAGTATTTCTTTCAACACATGTATTTGCAAGTAGTTACCAATGTGTCTTAAATGTATCTCTATGGGAAGACTTTTTGCAACCCTAATAATAGACCAGACAATTAAAATAGAATAGCTGAAAACATCATAAAATCACACCTTTTTTTAAGTACGGTTAGCCTGATGTGTATTTACCTGCCAAAATATCCATTGTGTTTCTGTTGGAGGGCTCCTTTTCTGGGTTGTGCCTCAATAGATTGGTCCAGTTCAGAAGCCGAAGCTGGCCGGCGGTACTCTAAGTCTGAATATCAGAGCGTAAGTTTGTGAATTTTTTTTAAAACGTAAAGATGTTCCAAAAACAAAAAAATATGGTCAGTGGCACCATGACAGTTGCCAGGAAGCAGACTAATATTTTTTCAGCAACTCCATGCTTAATTTTTACCCAAACCAACAACTAAACTGTGGCTCTGGTTTCAAAGCTACAAGGATACAGGCAAACAGATGTATATCATTCGCTGCCATTGAAGACTCAATATGTTAAAAGTTTTTTTTTTTTTTTTTTTTTTAGAACTTAATCAAAGCCATTGAGAAATATGTAAATCAAATGTAATATGTAACGTGTATGTCATATATGCATAATAGTTAGTAAATTTCCTAGAAAATCACAATGTTCTATCAAATGTAAACTATTAGCAGAACAGATTTGCGGGCTACTCATGTGATACTCGGGGCTACCCAGTGCCTGCGGACACCACGTTGGTGACCCCTGCTCTTGTCTTTGTGAACCCCTGCTGCCAAATCATATTGGCACAAGAAAAAAGCATGGTTTGGCCCATTTTGGTCCATCCAAAAACAGCCACAAGATTTATGAATTAGGGCACAGTCATGAGCCACATCCTAAGACTGTTGTCATACAGTAGATTTATGCATATTTGCAACATTCTCACCACCTGGACTGTGACGCAAGGAGTCAGCCGTGCGTGGTCGATTGCTATAGCTGGTGTCAGGCCGAGAGTCGTTCTTGGAAGAAGGGGAGGTTACCTTTTCGGTCCTGTGTCCAATGTGAGGGTTTACCCCCTCTCTTCCACTTATGCCGCCCTGGCTGCCTGGACGGTAATTTCTATGCATGGAGCACAAATACAGAAGAAAAGCTACCTCAGCCCAAGCTACCTCAGTTTTTTTTTTGGGATACTTTTCCATTTTGTTGTTAGCTGGCATGAAAAGTTAAACCAATTAATAGTTGACATTAATTTATTTACAGGTGTTTTCAATGACCCACACTTTTTAACATTTATTTCTTACCTCAACCTAAAAGAACCCAGGCAGTTTCATTTCAAACTACATTGTGAATAAGGTTTTCTCTGACCCACTGCTCTAGATATCAATATTCTACAAGGTTGAAAGGTTATAGCAGCATATGCTATCATTGCCACAATGACCTATTTGGTCTCTATTGTTGTAGCTGTACTTTATTTTCCAATCGTAAGCTTTGACAATGCACTACTTGAGGTTCTTTGTGCTAAAGTCATGTGAGCTCTCTCTGAAGAATTAAAAGCTTTTGAATTTAGATATCCAATTCTAAATGTAATCTTTTGAACACTAAGTGAGGCAGCATTTGGCTGCATAACCACACAAAGCACACACAGATTCTTATGTCACTTACAAAACATTAGTGTTACGATGGGAGCTTGGGGTCACTGGTCGCTGTAGAGGTTCATCAATGCTTGGTTGATGCTGTGGGCTTGACTTCTTTTTCACTTTGGGTAGATTGGTAATAATCTGAATGGTCAATACAAAGATTAATTAACATAGACAATGTAATAATTTTTACATATATGTTTGGTACTTTCAAAAATGAAACTCCCTTCATTTTATTTGGTTAACTCAATATCTCCCCAAAATAGCACTATTCAGGAACAAAATCATGGGAACATAGGAAATTAAAACAGAAAATACTTCAACTCTCTTGGGAAGTCACAGAACAAAATTAGGGAATTTTTCCATTCATTCATGTAAGATGAAAGAGCTTTAAAAAACATTTGCATACTGCTGGCATCATGTGAAATTATTAAATTACTAAATCATTATTTTTCAGGAGACCCAAAAAAAAGTTTGCTCAACCTTTAGGATTGTATGTTTGAAAAGAGCAAGCAATTTTCGACATTTAAGATTGGTTAATAATTTGTAAAAGTAAGACCCACATAGGTGGACTAACCAGAATATATTTTGGAAGAAAATAAATCAATTAAAGAAATTCACTAAAATGTGACTTATGACATTTCAGCCTGAAGCCAGCTATATGTTTGTATACACAAGTATTAGGGATGTCTGATACCACTTTTTACCAGACTGGTATCAGCATAAGCAACTCCTCTCTTGAATTGTCTTCCGATATTGATACCAAGTTCCGAAACTACTATTTTCATTTGCAAAATTTCCCCCAAGAAACAATTATATAATTATAAGAAAGACCTATATATTCTAATAAAGCATTTTCCTTCAAATTTAACGTGATTACTGGCAATTTTCTATTTTTTCATCCATTCATTTTCTATTTCTGCTTATCCTTACTAGGGCCGCTGGCTTGCTGATGCCTACCCCAGCCATGTTTGTGCAGTAGGCGGGGACACCCCGGACTGGTTGCCAGTCACAGGATTTTTTATTCTTCTAATTTGTAAATTCGTTTGTAAAAAAGTTTGTAATCATAAAACTGCTTCAAGAGAGTACAGCAAGTACAGATATTCATATATATAATGTCCATCAAAAAGCAGTTTCACATCTACAGTATTTATCCAATACGGACTGTAGCCAAGATAATGATAAAACATTTTCTATATCATTAAAGGCCACTCAATGGAATCTATGCCAACTGTCGAGTCTGCACTGCTTCCTGGTAGGTTTACAGTTGTTTTAACCTTGCTAGGTATGACGGTCACTGTGAGGCATGTGGTGAGTGTGTCTGCAGCACAGTCAAAGGGAATAGGAGTCGTCAAGTGTGCGTGTGTGTACATTTTGCACTTACACCCAGATACTCTGTAGTAAGCAGACTTTCTCCAGACAGCTCACTGGGCTTTGGCTGAAGGACTTCCTCCTTGTCCCGGTCGGACTCTATTAAGTCTTCCTGTCACAAGAAATCACAAAGACCAAAGGGTATTATCTGCTGTTTTTAGTTGCATTTAGAAACAATTAGTTTAAAAATATATTATGTAAACTTAACCACTGAAATCTGGAAACGCACACTTGCATACAAACAACTGAACAAATGACGCTCAATATCTGTGCCATGTCAAGATTACCATCTACTGTACAAAGAGTGAAGTGTACACTTTTTCACTCATCATCATTTTCCATAATGCTGTAATTCAAGATGTGCTAACCTTTTTCTTACTATTGTGTGATGCAACGATAGATGTGTAGGAGCAAAGTATAAAATATACATATCGAACTTACATCATTGTCATCATCTTCAGCTTCATCATCTGACTCTGGTCCTTCTTCCTCCGCTGGATAAAACATAGCATTTATGTAATTAATGAATTAAAATACATATTCCTAAATAGTACACGGGAAGAAAAACATCTAAATAAAATGTTGCGCTCGGAGCTTGCAGCATTTTTAGATGATATTAAAAATATATTTGCTAGATCAATTACTTACAGATTATAATTCACTAATCACTCATTTTTTTAAATATCTTGACAGTACATTCACTGACCTGAGTTGAGCTGTTTAATAATGAAGCCAATTTGTCTATGAAGGTCCGGATTATCCTCCTTGCAGAAGCAGCGGAGGATCTCCTCCACACTCTTCACACATTTGAGCAAAACACATTCATTTGGTTTATGAATCTGACATGAGCTGGAAATATCTTCAAAAACAATGAACATCTGCTAGGTGTAGGAAAAAGAAACAAGCTAGTGAAGATAACTCCTTATCTCACCATCTCTTTTGCTTCTTGTCTGACAGAGGGGATACATAGGATGCTGTAAAGCGCTCCATTCACATATGGAAGAATCTGGAGGTAATATATCAATGCACATGCATCTCAATATGAAAAAATAACATGTTACATCTTTAAGGGAACGTATGCATCACCTCATGGTTGTCATGTCCAAGGAGGTTAGTTAGAACCTTGAGCACATGTTGGGCGTTTTCTGCACACTTCCTTTTTCCTATTAAGAGACAGACCCGTTAAACATATACACATGATTTCAGAGCACCGATTAATTGCTAATTGAAAAAAACTCAAAATCAGTTGTTCATTATCTTTGCGTGTACCTTTTGTTCGCAGGCACAAGTTCATGAGAAGAGATGCAGAATATTCCAGGGTATAGTCATTCAGACAGTCTGAGTCATGCAATTCATCCACCAGCCAGCCAATCAGATCATCTTCTATCATGGCTGTCTGTTGGCTCCGCCTACAAAACAGATGTAACGATCAGAATAAAATGCCTTTTTTTTTTTGTTGTTCCCTGTAAAATTGCTGATTGAGATACTGTTTTATGACTGGTAATGTTGACATCCTCTTCATTACATTAGACTGAGTTTCTGCAGCGCCACCAGCACATTTTCATGGGTCAACGAGTCCTTCTTCTCCTCTCTGAGTGTTTCCAACAGGAGTTTTAGGAGCAATGGGATTTGTGAGAGGTAGATGCGCCCTGGAAGTTTAAATGCAACCTGTTATTTTTGTCATATTTTTTCTCAGTGTGGTAATAAATAAAACACATCTTACCATTACTGTAGCTTTGAATTTGACTTTATTGACTGTTAATCTCAAAGTAGAATTTTTACATTTCTTCCATTAGTCTTGACGATCAATCCCTGGCACTTATTTGTGTTTTAAGTGGTAGGGTAAAAGAGTTGGAAAATGGCTGGCACTGAGTTAAATTAGTGCTGCATTTTCTTCATGTTTAAGAGCAGAAGGTTCTTTCTACTGAAAACCAAAAGGCTTTTTCTACCCATTTTTAAAATACATTCTTCTTATCAGGAACCACGTATGTGTTATTTATATGAAAGGCCCCACAAAAGAGCTGAGACAGTACTATACCAAAATGTTATATGACATTGTTGATACACACCGTCTGCAAATGAGGAAAATGTATTGATGAGACGAGCCATGTACTGCCGCACTATTTCATTCTTTGAAGTCAGTAAATGCAGCACTGTTTCCTACAGACACAAAAATCCAAATATGAAGAATTGCCCTAATAGAAATGCCCTAATTAACTTTTTCATTCCTAACGATGGCAAAGAACATCAATGATCCATTTTGACTTGGGTGGCAGTGGATCAGTTAAAAAAAAAAAAAAAAAAAAGAAAAAAATACGATTGGGCACCACCTGCTTTGTGCTGTACTGTTCAAGTAGATCATTGCTGATGTAAGCTTGAAGTGCAGTGTCCCTCTGTTCACCAGGAAGTGAGCGAGTAAGTCTCTAAAATTGATTGACAGGTTGGGAATGTTAAATCTGACTGGCACAAAGTCTGGAAACAACATGCCAGAGGTCAGCCATCTTAGAACAGCAGTGCTCAAAAAAAAAAAAAAAGTAACATGAAGTTGAGAGGAAAATGTACAAACCCAGCGCAGCGCTTGAAGCAACAGGGACTTCAGACGGTCTGATCCTTCCAGCAGGTCCTTTTTCAGCTTCACATAATCCAGAGAGGGCAGCATTGGCACTTCCTTGGGTCTGCTGAAAAGTGTTAGCAAAGACATCCAAGATACATTTCATTATCAGCATGTACAAGCGATAACTGTAGAAACACTTACTATGGCGCAATGGATGCTCGAAGTATTGAGGAAGCCTGGAGGAACAAAAAAAAAAAAAAAAGGAAAAGAAAACAATTCATCACATTGTTGTTTCAAACTTATGCAATTGTTAGATAAATGAGTTATCACCATTTAGTGTATGCTTGCCCTGTTAATCACCTAATTCCTCAACGATTAACAGAAAACATACAGTACATGGACATGCTTATATCATGCGTGTGGCACATGCTGAATCCCCAAACTTTTATTTCTGTTTGGAAAAATACCACATGCAGAAAATGGGATAGGATCATTTAAGTTAATGAATGAGCCACTGAGACCTTAATTAAATATTTTATGTAAAATGAGTGCCAACTTCAATCTAAAATTAAACCAGACAAAAGGTATTTTCATTTTGAGTCCATCAACAAAAACACTTAAAATCAAAATCAAACAATTTTATGGACACTTGAATGCAATGTTAGTAGAACTATAAAAACTGTAATGTGTAGCAGTTATATGTTACTTTATTTTTAGTTATTTCAAAACTCCAAATGATTAGAGCCTCAAAGGTATGATGTGGCGGGAGAAACTATATGCATTGCTTTTTTGTGTGATACGATTGAATGATACAAATATCAATATTTTCATTGTTGGGTGGGAGCATATGACATCGATATATATATCACTCGATAATGTGAGTGAGACATACAATGACATATGAGCTGTTGCTGATGTAATTTTGGATAAAAAGGTGCACTTAACTAAACCATCTTTCATTTTATTTGAAAACCAAGCTTGGTCTTAAATTGCATTTTTCCATTTGCACAAAGAGAAATAACTCAGGATATACAGGGTTTATATTATTGTTGACTATTCTATAATCAAACCATTACTGTCATATAAAGTCTTTTATAGGTCATATTATTGACTTCATTGATAGCTCTGCTTTGACTTTCTCCCATCATGTAAAATGCAAGTAAATAGACAAAACAAACTGTCCATTATGATCGATCATGGTTATTCAAGTTGGTACAGGGGCCTTGTACAATGCTGATGTTATCTCACGCTTTAAAAAAAAAAAGCATCACTTGATTTACATATTTACTACAGCTGTTCCATAATTATTGCGAGAAATCATCAACATGATCGGTATCTTCACATGAACTCGTGCCCTTCATATTAGTGAGTACCAAAGTACCAATAGTAATCGATTTCTTTCATACTTAATAACCTAAAGTAATTAGTTAATTATCAGACATTTTTAGTCCCTTATTTAGAAAAAACACATTAATATTAAAATATATACAGTAAAGTAATCGATTACTTAAGCACTGTACTTAGCATCAGCCTTTGGGAGCACAAGGAGAGTTTTAAAGGAGAGCCCTAAAATATGGATTGTACATGTTTGGTAAGGAACTGTCAATGGGGAGAATCTAGCAGGTTTAGGAGACAAATGACAAGGAAGACAGGTGGACACAAATGAGTTTGCGAAGGTTATTTGTAGAGAAAGCGTAGAACGGGGTGTGGACAAGGACACAGTAAGGGCAGAGTAAGTTAGCAAGAGATGATGTGTAATAAAGATGAAAGCATGACGAACTTACATAGCCATCATCATAGGGACTCATAGAGTAATATCCCTTTGGGGACAAAAGTGTCATACAAACAGAAAAATGGTTCAGTTCAAACAATAAAGTCTGCGTTTAGTTCGCATATTTATCAGCGTGTTCGTATCAGAATTGAATTGCTATACTTACTGTTTGATATGTTTACATCAGTACCCCGCCCCAACATACAAGGTGTAAAATGATTATTCCACTCACAGTGCCAGGCCTGGTAAGGTCACTTATCGGCACCGCGCTCTGCCTCATCTGGCTGCTGAAGAGACGAGCACACACACTTTGCAGGTACTCAGGCGAAATCTGCATAAATAAAGCAAAGTGCCCCATTACGCGTTTCTGAGATGCGAGCAATTTGTGATTTTCTTTTACCTTGACTTGCAAAAAATGGTTTGTTTTAAGAGTGTGATTCAGTAGTTCTAGTAAAGTAAATAAAATATGTTCTCAAGGTACGGGTGGATTAATGGCATTTTCTTTCATTTGAAAGGAGTAATTGATTTGATTTAAACTATGAGTATTCTGAGGCAATGATAAGGAACAACTTAGACTTGTACTCCAAGCACAAATTCTAGATTTTCTTTTCACAGTTTGATCTATACATATTTCACCTGTACGTGTCACTTTTAACTCATTCGCTGCCAACCCAATTAAAATGGATTTTCGACTTGTTGACAATGACATTGAACGAACTGACACTGAGCATCGTTGGCGTAAAAGGATGTAACCGTAAATTCTATTAAGGAGTGCCATTGATGACAATTGAAGGTAACAATGTTTTTTGTTTTTATTTTGTGAACTCAAAAACAGTTGGGTCAAAAATAACTCATTATATGTCAAAAAAGGACTGACCCAATATTTGCGTCAATTAGACAACCCCTTTTTTAGGTTGTCTGGTCAAGACCCATTTTGGGGGCTTGTTTTGTGCAAAACAACCTAGAAAATTGGGTCAGATTTACTAAATAATTGGGTCCGTCCTTTTTTGACCCATAGTTAGGTTATTTTTAACCCAAATATTTTAATATTGTGGATTGGCGGAGAATAGGTTTAGGACTAAAAGCAGAATAAAAACACTATGGTCTGCCAGAATGCTTAAAATTGTTGACCAGATCTCAATTTGGTTTAATGGCTGGCATTAAAATACTGGTAGTTAGTTACTGATTGCCAGCTCAGAAAATATGGACTCTTTGACATGATGAGTTTGATTGGGTTAGTATACATTTTTTTAACCTATACTGTATTACAATTTGTGTTGTGGGCTTGTGTGAGTTTGCAATCCACACTACATTTTGTCCGCTGATGGTAGCCTCCAAGGAGTCAACCAGCTCAGCAGTGATGCCAATGAGCTGGTAGTAGTCTGCTTGCATCTTGTTGTACTTGCGCATGTAGCTGGTAGAGCGGCGCTCTGACTCAACCAGCTGTACCTGAAGCTGCTGCAAAGCTTCTGCGGAAAGTTAATAAAAAACAAAAACCCCACAAGTGTTAGTGCATTTTTAATGTTTTTCAAGTTGGTCGTACATTAAACACAAACATATTTTAAGTAACATCTGCTTACCTTTTGAACACTTTCCGCCCTCCTTCTGCATACCGTCTGTTAAAGGACACACGTAAGCACTTATCTGACCAGCCATTCAACATTTCTAATGTGTGTCCGGGTCCCTCAGTGAGACAAAATGATGCATAAAGAATATGAGTCACAATACGCCCTACATCCTGCTGGAAGCCTGGCCGAGACAATTTGTACAGGATTAAGACAATCCATTTTATAGTGTGACGGCAAACTGGTGTCTATTATGTGATAGATAATAGTTTGTTTTGTAGGGAGGGATGCATACATTTCTTTTTAGAAATTTTCATTGACCAACACTGTTGTATAGGCAAACACAGCTGTCATGCATGACTTTACATGCACTTAACAGTCAAACTCCAGTTAACTTTTTGTGTGACAAATACAGGTTTGCCAAGCAGCAGCCTGTTTAATGTGTGTGTATATAAGTATTTGACACATCAGCTGTGTGAGTGTTTACATAAGAAACTATTATACGCGTCAGATGATCTTAATGATTTTGTTTATTCCGTATGGAGAGAGGAAAAAATATTTTTCTTTGAACCTCTCTTGAGACGTTAATGTGACTAACATTAGTTATATCACATTAATATACAAGTAAAAATAGCTATACTTCAGTTGCTTTTTTTTCTCTGCTACGTTCTGCAACGAAATTTTTATTAATAATATTTTTACATGCAAATTACTCAGAGAATGCCAATATAACATGAAATGGCAAGACAGTATTATACGTTCGGCAATAATTCCTGTTAGTCTAATTTGAATTCCACAAAAAATAAAATAACCAAAAATCTCCTCTGGTAGCCAACATTTCTTTTTGCCATGTAATCATTCATTTCCATTTTCACTACTTTACAAAGGATACATATAAAGTCAGCAGCCTTGGGCAGTCTGGAGGCTTCAATGTCATTAGCACAAATTCTTGAAGTTTATTCTTCAACTCTGGTATCCAGGTTTCCTAAAAAAATATATATGTTCATTGAATATGGATCCCAGACAAAATGCTTTTTATTGTCAACAATGTTATAATAGTTTCATGACGAACCTGAAAGAGCTCCTTGAAGAAGGGATGGACAGCGGGGTTGGACACATAAGGTAAAGCATAATAAGGAAGAAATTCTGTGGTCTGGCTCAGTGCCCTTCCTCGTGTCTCTAGGTATTTCTTGAAATCAGAAAGTCTCTCTTCAAACTCTGCCTGGTCCTGTAGAAGAATTCAGTTCTCTTTAATTTATGTTAATCTTAGGTTTAGGTGGTTTAGGTAAGTTTAGGTGATTTCAAAGCACTCAACCTACCCTATACAATATTTTTAATAACTATGTCTTTTGGTCACCAACTATTAACAAACTTGTTTTAAGGGGGAAGTTCTGCGTCATCATTGCTGCAAACAGTGAACGCATCAATTGTATATTCACTCATCGAGGCTGCTCTTTATCACCATTATTTAACAATTGTTGGTTATTTATCCACCTTTTACTAGATTTGGCAAGTTGCCAAGAATTGTTGGTGCATGAAATCAGCATCTCACATGAGGAAACCATGGATGACCTTCCTCTAACCATTTCTTGCATAGGGTGTCCCCAGTTATTCTGGTTTCCTGCCGCAATTCCAAAAATACGCCTAGTCTGCTTGTGTGTGTGAATGATTGTTTGTCTCTGTGTGCCCTGCTATTTGCTGGGAAACAGTTCGGGGTGTACCCCGACTACAAAAGACAGCTGGGATAGACTCGATCCAGCATGTCTACCATCCTAGTGAAGACAAGCGGCTGAGAAAATCGATGGATGAATCTATAGCACAGCTTAGTGGTCATGTTGGGCAGTTGACACTTGTGTGCTGTCGGGATAAGAACGGTCCTACAATGTACCGGAAATAATAGAAAACATACTTGTTTATCAGGATGGCTCCTCAGTGGGTATATGGTAAAATGGATATAAAGGTAGAACTCCAGCTTTTGGGCTTCAGTATCTGTGTTTAATACATCAGAAGGAATATTGTTCTCCCACAACTCAAAGAACAACTTGTGGTCGCCATCACTGAAGGAATTGAGGAGGTCTTTCTGCACAGATGGACAGATGGGGTTAAAAGGAAAACGAAAAGTACAATATACGTTTGCTTGTGATCCATCTTAAACAGAGCTTGTCATTTTACATTCTACAAATGAAATTAAATGGTTCAGTTTTTTACCTGGACAATGTGAGTCTTTGCGGCACTCAGAGCATTTCCTTGAGGCTTGGAAATAAGGTTTCCTTTACTCTTGCACTCCATGTCAAAACTGTTAACTGTGTTATCAAACTGTTTAACCTTAAGGTACTATGGCAGGAAAACAAGCAAACAGTACTGATCAATGACAGCAGATCAGAGAGAAAACACAATTTTGATATACTGCACACACTGTTGACATATTTATCAGATTGACAGAAACATTTATACCTCTTTGATCATCCCAAGAAGATGGGCTTCAGTGGCTAAACTGTCGCCCATTATGGTTTCCTCCTCGGAACTCATGTGAGTATCCACAACTTTGTAAACCACACATAAAAAAAAAAAATAATTAGTACTTCTTGATAACAGAACAATGATTTTTTTTCACTTTCAGCATTGGTTCTTCCAGGTGTGTTTGTTATGCCCTGTAAACATGTCACGGATTCTATTAAACTACAAGAAAAAAAAACAAGAACAAACAAGCACACACACACACACACACACACACACACAAGAGCACAGACCAAATTTAGGCTGCAGTACTTATAAAAAAAAAAGATAACACCCTAGTGTTCAGTTTGGGTTAATTTCAAATAAGGATGGGTTTGCATCTATTTCTTCATTATTCAAAATAACGTAAACATACAACCGCCAATGGAAATTTAAGCAAACACGTAGCTGTTTGATATCTTAGCATCATTAATATTTCTCCAGCAGAACCGATCAACATTTACTCTCGCCCTCTTCTATTGCCACCTAAGATAATATTTCAACAGCCACCGTCATCCTCGCTACAAAAGTCACAATCTTATGCCAATATCAATTTAAAAAAAATGTATTGTGTACAGTACCTCAATATTAGCACGACAACCATTAGCTAGCAACCGTACACGGAAAAGACGCTAACCACATAGCAACCAAAGAGTTGTGACAGGAAAGTAGAAGTGAGTGTCGTAAAGCATTGTTTAACGTCAAAAAACATTTTCATATAATTTGTTTTAATTTTGTTAATTGCGCAACAAGAACAACTTGCATTGAGTTTGTTTTATCAAAGAATGTATGTATCTGAATATTTAGGTATTTTAAACATTTCAAAAACAACAGCATTTGAAACTCACCGGAAGTAGATGTTGTGTCAAAGGTTGAGCACATTGTGTGGTTGCACCGCCATACGCTGTATTGAATGAATGACGAGTTAACCATACAAGAAATTAAGTGCAAACTCTTTTTGCGTTCTTTGCAACAATCCACAACCGAGTGCTGGAAAACATTGGCTGTGCACAAAAAAGAAGAGCGTCGTTCAGCAACGTCCAAGAGGTAATGTTTGAAATGGGTACACAACACGCTAACGCTATCAGCTAGCATTTTAACATTTTTGGATAAGTGAAGTTTAAGGTCCATTTAAGAACCCCTTACTAGCCCTCACAGGGCTTCTTGTGGTGGTAGGTTTTACGTTTTTTAGGCTAACTAATTCGTTTTAGAAGCTTCTCATTCTAAGTATTTTTTTCCTCCCCATTTTTACAGCTTAATTGTTGTAAACTGAGTGTTTCTTGCACTTCTGTTGGCAGAAACAGGGAAACAAATGGCTGGAATTCTTTTTGAGGATATATTCGACGTAAAAGACATCGATCCAGATGGCAAGAAGTTTGACCGAGGTGTGTAATGTTTTCTGTTGAATATTACGTACAGGGAAGTATCCAGCGATTTGTCAGTGGGGCAGCCATTTAACATTTTTTTCATTTGACAGCTATAGTTGCACAAATATGTTTTTAAGATGCACTTTTTACCTGTCAGCAATTTCAAACAGTCAGCATTGCCTCCCCGTGGACGCAAGTGGAATACAACTGATAATATCTTAGGAAATCATTGTTTGTCATGCTTAATTTTTGCTTTAAGTGCATCTAAATGACTTGTATTCTTGACTATTCTCCACAGTGTCCCGTCTACATTGTGAAAGTGAATCTTTCAAGATGGACCTCATCTTGGATGTGAACATTCAAATCTATCCAGTAGATCTTGGTGAAGTCTTAGACCTTTATACTAAGTAAACTTGTTGCAGTCATTTAAGTGAAATGTATTCGACTTAGAAATGTATAAATCACAGTGTGATGCTATACAGAAAACATGAAAGTACACATTAAAATTAAGTGTTCATCTCATGAAGGTGACAAGTTCAGACTGGTAATCGCCAGCACATTATATGAAGACGGAACGCCAGATGATGGGGAATACAATCCTCAAGATGACAGACCATCTCGGTATGTTACTCCTAAAGCTCAATGACACCTTTGTGTTTAAGTAGTACGTTTTTTTTTAATCATCTGCAGTACATACTCATTGAGTAATTGTGTGTTTGTGTTATATGTGCAGTATACAAGCTTGAGTTTGAATGTTGTTTTAACTTTCAGATCAGACCAATTTGATTATGTGATGTATGGGAAGGTTTATAAGATAGAGGGTGATGAGACTTCAACAGAAGCTGCAACAAGACTGTGAGTACTTGTTTTTAAAAATCTCTACTCAATTTATCTTCCATATTAACCCATATAATTGACTCAGTATTAATGTATGAATTGGTTTTACTATATTGTTAAAATGCTTCGTAACTTCTTGCTGTATACTAGTTATTATAGGCTTAAATGATTATACAGTGTATTTGTATGGTATCACAGTTATAATGGTTGCAAATTGTTACTTTGAATATCTTATTAAGCTGTTGGGTAAGCATAAAAAATATGAAACTTTGGTCCAGTATTTCCTGCATGAACTGACTTGAATATTCGTCTCCACTTTCAGCTCTGCCTATGTCTCTTACGGCGGCCTCCTCATGAGGCTGCAGGGAGATGCCAACAACCTTCACGGCTTCGAGGTGGATTCCAGGGTGTACCTCCTCATGAAGAAGCTGGCTTTCTAAAACTCAGCACTGACCTCATTGCATCATTTTTTTCTATCACAGTCCGCATGAAAACCATACAGAACTGAGCACAGTGATAACCAACTGAGGTTTTAAAGGTGTGTTTCTGTTTAAATTTATGGATACAAAACAACATTTCTCTTGAAAAATGGACTAACAAGCGGACTGTGATACTTAAGAACAGCTACCACCTTCATCCCCTAATAATCTGTAAATAGATTATTTTTATATATATGTACAAAAGGGCTCTTTCATTTTTGAATACTGTACAATTAAATTCATTTTGTGGCTTCAGAATTATGTAAATTCGCCAAAAACATACTGTGTCTTTGGCTTTTAAAACAGCTTTTTTATGTTGTCTTGGAATTTTTTTGACAAAATGAACCCTCAAAAAATAGAACAAACATGCAAAATGTTTTATTCTTTATTTTCATTTAAAGGCTTTTTAATTACCTGGGTTTCGACATTTTGCTGAGTCTGCTCTCCTGTAACATACAAACACATTACACTTAAATACTACTCGGATGGTTATGTTTATGATACAGTATTTGGATATCCAAATATTCACAGTGCAGAATAGAGGCATATAAATGAATCCTTGAACGCTATCATTGTAGCATTTAAAATGCATTGGACCGAGTGTGTTAATAGAAATTCGAAAGATTTTCCTCCCCGGAAGACAATTTAGTTCCCGCATGCTGGAGCCTGTTACACCAAGAATAGTGGACACTGAGTCAAAATTTAATTAAGGGAAGAACTGAAAGGGGCAGAGTGTTGTGTGGAATTTCAGCACAATGTCACATTGGTAATGGATGTCACAGGATGGTGACATCATAAGGAGGACTGCAAAGCCTCTAGCACAAAATGAGCTTGCACATTTTAATGTAAAAGACGTTTTTCCTATAATGTAATATGAATCTCAAAATATACAGATATCCCGTTCTTAATTAGGCATGCTTTTATGCCAACCAAAAATGAATACCTGTTATTTTCAGTTAATTGATAGTGTAGGGATCCACTTGGCTGACTGCATCGTAATACTGACCGGCTGAATAAATAAATGCTTTTCGATTAGACTTTTGAATTAACCCTCTTTATCCACCTGTTGCCACTTTTACAGTGCAACAGAATAATCAAATGCTTGGATGTCACTCTGAATCAGTAAATTTGCGAATAAAGGTGGAGCACATGTTTTCAGTGAATTTACTTTTTATCCGGAACGGTGGTGTGGCGTGAGGTATTCTAATTTAAAATGTGTTGTTTGGTTATCAAATTGGAATGGGGCAAATTTTAAGGAACCAAGTCAAGAAACCACACTACAGTAGATTTGAACGCGTCATTTTAAAGAGTACACGTAATGTACCGATTGAGTTGAGGCGAATCCGAGTTTGTGATTGGTCGAGGTGTAATCAGATACCCGGAAGTGATGCTTGGTGGATTAAAACACGCAGTAGTCGGCCGGGTGCTGGTGCAACCTTTTCCCACAGATGTGCGATTGGTAATTCCTGTCGGGTACCTGAATACAATCTGCCCCAAATTTTAGATTTAATTGGAAGAAGCAAAGTATTCCGACTGTTAAGAGTAAATTTTTATGTCACGTAGACGTGTTACATGGTATAAACGCACTGGCTGTAATTGGAGGCAACGCCGATAGGATTATAGTCGTTGTAGTCATCCGCCACGGTGATTTGATTACTGGAGAAGTTTACCTATACCTGTGGAATAATGAGGGTGAACATTACAAGTGTATAGCAGATCATCACCATGGATCATCGACGGAAAAAGAAGTTGACCTTTTTCACTATCGGACTTATATTTCTGTTGAGCGGTGTGGAATATGGTAACGATCTCTTTGTGTGATGTAATGCTATCTTGCATACAAAGTCTTTTATGTTTTCGTACTTGAGGATATTTTAGCCATTATCTTGACCTGGAGTTAATCACATTGAACCAGCTGTTTTTATACATTGTGTTTATACATAAAATGTGGAATATTTTAATAGCCAGGGTGATTGCTTTATTCTATATAAATATTTACAGTTATGTGCATCCTAACATAACAGCCGA